>NC_133336.1:207200839-207521339 GCF_042186555.1 Aquarana catesbeiana
AAGGAGTGGGGTGGGAATTAAAAAATAATGCATATCTTAGGCTAGTGCACGAGATATGTAAATCACCTGTCACTCACAGCAAGGGGGAGGATTTGACAAAGTTTTTCTCTGTTTGTCAAGATTTTTCTCACTGAACAATAAAAGAGGATTGCTCAGAGCTGGATTAACTCTTTGTGGCAAGACTGGGTTCAAATGATAGGAAATCTTATACTCTACATTATGATATATATATATAAAAAAAATTCTGGTTTACATCCACTTTAAGTGGGCAAAGTAGTTGTAAAGGCTGAAGATGCATTCTATATATGGAGGTAAGTAACCTTCTATGTGCAACTCCCCCTTAGTCCCCTTAATACTCACCTAAGTCCCATCTCACTCCAGCGATGTGCTCCATAGCAGAAGCTCTCTGGGATCTCTCCTTAGACCCCATTCACACAGGGGCAACAGGACTTGCAGGTCGCCTCACCGAGGCGACCTGCACACGACTGCCCGGGCGACTTGCAAAACGACTTCTGTATAGAAGTCTATGCAAGTCGCCCCAAGTCGCCCCCGAAGTCGTGCAGGAACCTTTTTCTAAGTCAGAGCGACTTGCGTCGCTCCCCTTAGAATGGTTCCATAATACAGAATGGGAGGCGACTTGTCAGGCAACTAGGTCGCCTGACAAGTCGTCCCTGTGTGAACGGGGTCTCACTCATTGGCTGAGACACAGCAGTGAAGAGGGGGGGCAGGGCAGGGCCATACTTTGTGTTTTATAGACACACAGAGGGGGCTCAGGAGTGAGCATGCATGAGTACCCCCAGAGCAAGCAGCCTTCTATGGGGCACTCAACAGGGGGAAGAGCCAGGATTGCCAGCAGGGGACCCGTGCTTGGGTGTAACTTTATTATTTTGCAAAAAAAAAAATTGTATTGAACTTTAACAAAAAGTCCCCTATGTGATGATTTTTAAGGTGACAGGTTCTCTTTAATAAGGCATGCAGGGTGTAAAAGACCCCCAATATCTCTTCTGGGCTCCACTGAATGTATTGCAATGCAGATAACACTGCAATACATCCCCAACCAGCTAAGTGACGGGTGACCCGGAAGTGACATCATACACATCACTTTTTGGGTCACAGCAAGAAGGGGGGGCGAGCGGATGTGTGTCAGCTCTTCTCCTTCCCCTCCACCTGCTATGTCAGTCCCGGGCCCACAGATGGGCAAGTGGTGCCTAGAATACATGGCAAGGTGCACATGTGGGGGGGGTGCCAGTCCTGGGGTGTGTGGAGTCAATCAGGAGGCAGCACAGCCACCGCAGGCAGGAGTCTGCATGTCAGTTGTACACACAATCCCGGGGGCTGCAGTCACACATTGTGTGTGAAACCTCCCCCACTGTCAAGTTCGTACAACGTATAGGCCTGGCAGTGAAAGGGTTAATGCTTTGCTCTTCAAAACATGTAAAAAAAAGGGGAACTTTACAAAATGGAACGTCAGAAGTTACAAATCCTGAAGCAGAACAGATACTTTACCAGCTCACACAGTCCTGTGTTCTCTTCTGTGGTGGAGATTTTGAAATCTATATTTAAATCTTCAAGGTAACTCTCTAATAAAAGGACTCTCTAGTTAAATTACCATGCCCCATTGGATATATATTATAATATATATATATATATATGCGCATGTATGTATATATTTTTACAGGACTTTATATATTTT
The DNA here is from genome assembly GCF_042186555.1 of Aquarana catesbeiana. NCBI lineage: Eukaryota > Metazoa > Chordata > Amphibia > Anura > Ranidae > Aquarana > Aquarana catesbeiana. The sequence goes on from NC_133336.1 coordinate 207,202,533, forward strand.
GTGAGATCAGGTTGAGCCCAGCTTAGATTTTAAAAATACTTCCTGTTTTCCTGGTTCTCAAAAGCTGTTGAATGTTTTAGGCAGGTGATAATTAAGTTACTCTTCAGACTTTGTGTCACCACCTGGTTGGAGGTCTTTTGATATGCTAATTTTGGAACTGGTTATATTAAGTTTAAAGAGGACTAACTGTTCCACCCAAATTTTGAACAATATCTGTATGTATTCTCTTCCTTGCCTAGATGCTGACATGCCATTTAAAAAAATTTAAATCGCCGTAATTACCTTTTATTTTTCTATTCTTCTTTGCACTTCCTGGTTCTCCTCCTGTGGGAGTAGGCGTGTTTCTAGCCTCTCCCAGACTCCTGGGAGCTAGTCTCAGGCTTCCCAGGATGCCACTGAGCATGTGCGGGAACGAGCGGTGAATGCTGGGAGCACAGCATTCACCACATCCAGGAAATAAATGCTTGTGGGCTTCAAATGCCCACAATGAAGATGGAAACCGCCTGCAGTGAATAATATAAGTTATTCTTTCCGACAAAATCTGACACAGGCGGACATATTACACACAATATGTGAGTATGTAATGCTGAGAAGAAAAGTTTGTGAATGAACTCAAAAAAAAAAACAATAGACAGGTGGACCCCCGCTTTAAGACCCTTTTCACACTGGGGCGCTTTGCAGGTGCTACAGCGCTAAAAATAGCGCATGCAAAGTGCCCTGAAAGAGCCGCTGCTGTGTCTCCAATGTGAAAGCCCCAAGGGTTTTCACACTGGAGCAGTGCGCTAGCAACATCTTTGGAGCGGTGAAGGAGCGGTGTATACTAGACATGTGCATTTGTTTTTGTTCGAATGCATTTTCGTCCGATTTTCAGGTATTTTCGTTATCGTTTTAACAAACGATAACGAAAGTGCAGAATCCGAAAAAAAAAAGATCCCACATAAACAAATGCTTTATTTTCATTTTCATTGCGACAACAATTCGATATAGATAGGAGATTCGACATGATGATGACAATAACAATCTGTGTCCATCAAACCTGTGGTCCAATGTGCCTAACCTATTAGTCCAAGATTATTCTACATAGAGAGAAAAGATTTGACATAGAGAGAAAAGATTTGACATAGAGAGAAAAGATTTGACATAGAGAGAAAAGATTTGACATAGAGAGAAAAGATTCGACGTAGAGAGAAAAGTAAAATAAAAATAATGATGAAGATGAATGCTATTGGCTGATTGTAACCAAAGAGGAGGAGCGAGATAGCTAGAACTAAGTACACACGTACAGCCAACTTACTTTCACTTACGATTTGCTAGCAGAGAGAGAGACACACACTGATTCATTTCAGAAGACAGTCAATCTTAGCTGGTCCGTTTGTCACTTTGTCAGAGAACCTGAATTATTTAGCAATTAAGCATAAGCACAGCAGCAGAACAATAGTGAAGTAAGCTACAGTTCAACTTAACTTTTTCATATTAATCTGCTGCTATTGTGTTAGTGTTGTGAACTTGATAGTGATACTAGTGTTGCTAATGTTGTGATAGTCTCAGAGGCTGCCCGTGTTGTGGGGGGGATTTATTATTATAGATTCTATATTATAGATTGAGATTCTATATAGATTCTATATACCCTATCTTGTTACCTATCTGTATCATCAGTTCATTTTTTGTTTGAACTATATACATTCAACATGAACGACGAAGATTCGACAAAGCAGCCAAAAACATACAAAAGTCGAATCTTTGGCTTATGGCATCTGTTGAAATTTCTAAGAAGATTCGACGGAGCAGGTAAACTACACGGCGTCGTACAGTTTAGCTGCTCCGGCAAATCTTCTTTGAACATTCGACAGACACCATAAGCCTTCAATGACAGATTCGACCTTAATTAATTTGGATTTTCAGACAAATGCAATTTTTAACGAAAAACAAAATAATAAAAACGAATTTCGGGAGTAACTAAATAAATTTATTTTTCGGATGAAAGCGAAATTCCGAAACAAAATATTTCAGTGTGCACATGTCTAGTGTATACACCGCTCCTTCACAGCTCCTGCCCATTGAAATCGAAGGGGCAGAGTGGCTATACCGCCGGCATAGCGCTGCTGCAGCAGCGCTTTGCGGTGGTTTTAACCCTTTTTCGGGCACTAGAGGGGGTAAAAGCGCACCGCTAGCGGCCGAATACCGCCACTAAAATGACGGTAAAGCGGCACTAAACGTAGCGCCATTTTACCACCGATGCCGCCCCTGCCCCAGTGTGAAAGGGGCCTTAAGGCAGACACAGAGGCACTGAAGATAGCCTCTTGCTTGTGTGGGAAGAATGCTTAAATTTCAGCCAATAAGGATTCAATGCCACTTCTGAACCAATGAGGTGGTCCAGGGTTTTGATTGCCAGGGATGGGTAGAGAGGGAACGGAAAAAACCAAAGCCTAGAGATGCCAGAGAGAGGGGGGGACATTGGGACTTTAAATGAGACAGTGGACAGGTAGGAGTTATGATAAAATTCTCAAGTTTTATTGCATCAAAAAGTCCAGTGCATATCGCCTATGAGAGGTTGCATGTGCATGACCACAAAACATAACCTACATAAATGCATAATTGTAAAACAATCGACATAACATCTAAGCAATAAATACATAGGGATATTACATATATGCGTCTAGGGGGCACATGAAAACATGATGTGAAAAGGGAGTATGAGTAACATAAAAGAGTAATTCTGAGTAAAATCCTATAAACGCAAAGTGGCTGCATCCTTGGTGCCTGACGCGTTTCTGTGAATACACTTCTTCAGGGGCGGATGCTATAGGAAATCTGAAATAACAAAGTATTGGGACGTCAAAAAACTGACTAACTGCAACCAGAAAGGACAGTATGTCAGTTTCTGGATACTCACGGTGCATCCCCAGCGGTGGTGAAGGGTAAAGACTGAGCCAAAAATATTGTTCTTTAACGGAGCTGAGGCAGCGAAGGATCCAGCACAGAACAGACACATACAGGCATGGTTCCCCCAGTCCAACCCATCACTTTCACAGTGTAGCCAATAGTTGGTCAGGATAGTAAGGAAGTATCTGAAATGGATGAAGAGTCCATTGAGATATACCGTGTTGCTAACAATGAGGTATAGGGGATAAAAACTGAGTAAAGGAGCCACCAGATGTTACCTTAGTGTGCTGTGACAGGAGCTTGCCAAAGCTGCAGCGTCTGCACGTGTGCGGAAGTGAGGACTGCGCCCGGGGGTACACCTGATATGGATCCCGCCTGCACCGGCAATCGCCATCAACGTCATGCTGAGCCGACATAGCGTGGGGTGGGGCCACAGCCTGGGTGGAGAGAATACACCCAGAAACTGATGCCACCACGTCCAGCTGGATCAGCAATGATGGTAGAGGGCACACCCCCGCCATGATGCCAATCAAGGACGTCACGTGGGAAGGGCGGTGCGTGACACCGATGCACCATGAGATCCCGCCCGATCCCCCAAACCAAGCCGCTCACATGGGGCGGAGGCAAGGGGGGAAGGGAGGGCATGCAGAGCTCCAGCTCCGGGTCCTGAACAAACCATGGCCCAGAACTGACCGCTGTAGCCACCATGCTGGCATATGTCCAGTGACCCCTTAAACATTGAAACAACATGATATTGCCAATGAGATTGTGTGTATGAACCAAAATGGTACATTAACACAAAAAATAACTCCAAATAAAGCCGGCAGGGGATGACTGCCAGCTACTGTCCACTGTCTCCATCCCTAATATATGTGTTTAATGGGAAGTTTTGTGACTTTGAGTGAGGCATGGGGCGGTGCCTCCATTCCAGGTGCAAGAGAGAGGGGGGGCATTGGGACTTTAAATGAGACAGTGGACAGGTAGGAGTTATGATAAAATTCTCAAGTTTTATTGCATCAAAAAGTCCAGTGCATATCGCCTATGAGAGGTTGCATGTGCACGACCACAAAACATAACCTACATAAATGCATAATTGTAAAACATCTTGTGGCTCCTTTACTCAGTTTTTATCCCCTATACCTCATTGTTAGCAACACGGTATATCTCAATGGACTCTTCATCCATTTCAGATACTTCCTTACTATCCTGACCAACTATTGGCTACACTGTGGAAGTGATGGGTTGGACTGGGGGGACCATGCCGGTATGTGTCTGTTCTGTGCTGGATCCTTCGCTGCCTCAGCTCCGGGAAAGAACAATATTTTTGGCTCAGTCTTTACCCTTCACCACTGCTGGGGATGCACCGTGAGTATCCAGAAACTGACATACTGTCCTTCCTGGTTGCAGTTAGTCAGTTTTTTGACGTCCCTATACTTTGTTATTTCAGATTTCCTATAGCATCCGCCCCTGAAGAAGTGTATTCACAGAAACGCGTCGGACATCAAGGATGCAGCCACTTTGCGTTTATAGGATTTTACTCAGAATTACTCTTTTATGTTACTCATACTACCTTTTCACATCATGTTTTCATGTGCCCCTAGACGCATATATGTAATATCCTTATGTATTTATTGCTCAAATGTTATGTCGATTGTTTTACAATTATGCATTTATGTAGGTTATGTTTTGTGGTCATGCACATGCAACCTCTCATAGGCAATATGCACTGGACTTTTTGATGCAATAAAACTTGAGAATTTTATCATAACTCCTACCTGTCCACTGTCTCATTTAAAGTCCCAATGTCCCCCCCCTCTCTCTTGTACCTGGGATGGAGGCACCGCCCCATGCCTCACTCAAAGTCCCAAAACTTCCCATTAAACATAGAGATTAGGGATGAGCCAAACACCCCCTTGTTCGGTTCGCACCAGAACATGCGAAAAGGAAAAAAGTTTGTTCGAACACGCGAACACCGTTAAAGTCTATGGGACATGAACATGAATAATCAAAAGTGCTAATTTTAAAGGCTTATATGCAAGTTATTGTCATAAAAAGTGTTTGGGGACCTGGGTCCTGCCCCAGGGGACATGGATCATTGCAAAAAGTTTTAAAAATGGCCGTTTTTTCAGGAGCAGTGATTTTAATAATGCTTAAAGTCAAACAATAAAAGTGTAATATCCCTTTAAATTTCGTAGCTGGGGGGTGTCTATAGTATGCCTGTAAATGGGCGCATGTTTCCTGTGTTTAGAACAGTCTGACAGCAAAATGACATTTCGAAGGAAAAAAAACATTTAAAACTACTCGCGGCTATTGCATTGCCGGTCCAACAATACACATAGAAGTTCATTGATAAAAACGGCATGGGAATTCCCCACAGGGGAACCCCGAACCAAAATTTTTTAAAAAATGACGTGGGGGTCCCCCTAAATTCAATACCAGGCCCTTAAGGTCTGAAATGGATATTAAGGGGAACCCCGCGCCAAAAAAAAAAATGGCGTGGGGTCCCCCCAAACATCAATACCAGACCCTTATCCGAGCACGCAACCTGGCAGGCGGCAGGAAAAGAGGGGGGATGAGAGAGCGCCCCCCCTCCTGAACCGTACCAGGCCACATGCCCTCAACATTCGGAGGGTGCTTTGGGGTAGCCCCCCAAAACACCTTGTCCCCATGTTGATGAGGACAAGGGCCTCATCCCCACAACCCTGGCCGGTGGTTGTGGGGGTCTGCGGGCGGGGGGCTTATCGGAATCTGGAAGCCCCCTTTAACAAAGGGACCCCCAGATCCCGCCCCCCCTGTGTGAAATGGTAAGGGGGTACTTGTACCCCTACCATTTCACTAAAAAACTGTCAAAAATGTTAAAAATGACAAGAGACAGTTTTTGACAATTCCTTTATTTAAATGCTTCTTCTTTCTTCTATCTTCCTTCATCTTCTTCTTCTGGCTCTTCTGGCTATTCTGGTTCTTCCTCCGGCGTTCTCGTCCAGCATCTCTTCCGCGGCATCATCTATCTTCTTCTCCTCGGGCCGCTCTGCACCCATGGCATGGGGGGGAGGTTCCCGCTCTTCTCTTCATATTCTTCTCTTCTTTAGGCATGTGCATTACGTTTCGTTCCGAATCGAAATTCGGACGAATTTTTCATTATTCGGAAATTCGGATGCATCCGAATTTCCGAATGACAAAAGTAAAGAATTTAAACGAATCCAAAAAAAAACGAACGAATTCGAATCGAATTCGAAAACATATTCGAATCGAATTCGAAAACATGTTCGAATCGAATTCGAAAACATATTCGAAAACATATTCGAATCGAATTCGAAAACATAATCAAATTAAAAAAAAATAGAAAACGTTTTTCTAAAAAAAACCAATAAGGTAGAATATAAAATAATAAAGCAATAGAATATGTATATATATATATATATATATATATATATATATATATATATATATTTTTTTTTTTTTTTTTTTTTTTGTCTTATGCTTTTCTTTTCTATTATTTTATATTCTATAATAGTATTTTCAATTCAAATTCAAATTCATTCTATACGAAATTCGAATTTCGGAACATGGCTTCTGAAGTTTGAATTTCGTATAGAATGAATTCGAATTTGAATAGAAAAGATTAGAACAGAAAATAATAGAAAAGTATAGACTAGAAAAACAATAGAACAGAATAGAAGAAAATATAATATATATATTATATTTTCTTCTATTCTGTTCTATTATTTTTCTAGTCTATTCTTTTCTATTATTTTCTATTCTATTCTAATCTTTTACATTCAAATTTGATTTCGGTCTATATGAAATTCGAATTTTTGAAGATGTTTTATATATATATATATATATATATATATATATATATATATATATATATAATTTTCTATTCTGTTTCATTGTTTTTCTATGCTATTCTTTTCTATTCTATTCTAAACTTTTCTATTCGAATTTGAATTCATTCTATACGAAATTCGAATTTCGGAAGATGGCTTCTGAAAGTGGAATTTCGTATAGAATGAATTCGAATTTGAATAGAAAAGATTAGAATAGAAAATAATAGACTAGACAAACAATAGAACAGAACAGAATAAAATATAATATATATAATTTATTCTATTCTGTTCTATTGTTTTTCTAGTCTTTTCTCTTCTACTCTATTCTAATCTTTTCTATTCAAATTCGAATTCATATTATAAGAAATTAAAATTTCGGAAGATGGTTATATATATATATATATATATATATATATATATATATATATATATATATATATATATATATATATATGTGTATATGTATAATATATATATATATATATATATATATATATATATATATATATATATATATATATATATATATACATATATACATATATATATATATATATATATATATATATATATACATATATATATATATATATATATATATATATATATATATATACATATATATATATATATATATATATATATATATATATATATATATATATATATATATATATATATATATGTGTGTGTGTGTGTATATGTATAATATATATATATGTATAATATATATATATATATATATATATATATATATATATATATATATATATATATATATAAAACCATCTTCCGAAATTTGAATTTCTTATAAAATGAATTTGAATAGAAAAGATTAGAACAGAGTAGAAGAGAAAAGACTAGAAAAACAATAGAACAGAATACAAAAAAATATATATATATTATATTTTATTCTGTTCTATTGTTTGTCTAGTCTATTATTTTCTATTCTAATCTTTTCTATTCAAATTCGAATTCATTCTATACAAAATTCCACTTTCAGAAGCCATCTTCCGAAATTCGAATTTCGTATAGAATGAATTCAAATTCGAATAGAAAAGTTTAGAATAGAATAGAAAAGAATAGCATAGAAAAACAATGAAACAGAATAGAAAATTATATATATATATATATATATATATATATATATATATATATATATATATATATATAAAAAACATCTTCCAAAATTCGAATTTCATATAGACCAAAATCAAATTTGAATATAAAAGATTAGAATAGAATAGAAAATAATAGAAAAGAATAGACTAGAAAAACAATAGAACAGAATAGAAGAAAATATAATATATAATATATATATATATTATATTTTCTTCTATTCTGTTCTATTGTTTTTCTAGTCTATTCTTTTCTATTATTTTCTGTTCTAATTCAAATTCATTCTATAAGAAATTCAAACTTCAGAAGCCATGTTCCGAAATTCGAATTTCGTATAGAATGAATTTGAATTGAAAAGACTATTATAGAATATAAAATAATAGAAAAGAAAAGCATAAAAAAACAATAGAAGAGAATAATACAAAAAAATTACCGTATTTATCGGCGTATAACACGCACTGGCGTATAACACGCACCCCAAGTTTAGGAGGGAATTTTAAGGAAAAAAAAACTTTTAGGAGGGAAGTTGAAGGGAAAAAAACTTACATTTAAATGCCCATCATTGCAGCCTTCTCAGTGCAGCCTTGCCTCAGTGCAGCCATGTCAGTGCAGCCTTGTCAGTGCAGCCTTGTCAGTGCAGCCTTCCCAGTGTCCATTGCAGCCTTATCCCAGTGCAGCCTTGCCCCAGTGCAGCCTTGCAGCTCGCAGTTTGAAAATCCTGTGATCCCCTGCGATCCTGAGCTTCAAAATCGCCGACCGCGATTTGAAAATGGTGCCGCCGGCGCCAAAATACACAGAGCCGGTCCTCGGCTCTTCTCGGCGGCTCTCGTTCACTTTCGGCTCCACTCGTAGTCCCGCCCGGGATGGACGTGACTGTGAGCGGAGCTATCCGAACCTAGCCGAGTACACTCGGCTAGGTTCGGGCGGCACTCGAGTGAAGCCGAAAGTGGCTGAGAAGAGCCGAGGACCGGCTCTGTGTATTTCGGTGCCATTTTCAAATCGCGGTCGGCGATTTTGAAGATCTGTCAGCTCAGGATCGCAAGGGATCGGCGTATAACACGCACCCATGATTTTCCCCTGATTTTAAGGGGAAAAAAGTGCGTGTTATATGCCGATAAATATGGTATATATATTTATATATATTTTTTTTATTTTTATTTTTTTTCTATGCTGGTCTATTGTTTTTCTATTCTTTTCTATTTTATTCTAATCTTTTCTATTTGAATGCGAAATCATTCTATACGAAATTTGAATTTCTGAAAATGGTTATACAGAAACAGAATGAAATAGAATGAAATCGAATTCTAATAGAAAAGACTAGAATAGAAAAACAATAGAACAGAATAGAAAAAAAAATATATATATATATATATATATATATATATATATACACACACATCTTCCGAAATTGGAATTTGGTACAGAATGAATTCAAATAGAAAAGATTAGAATAGAACAGAAAATAATATAAAAGAATAGCATAGAAAAACAATAGAACAGAATAGAAAAAAATATAAAATATTCTATTCTAATCTTTTCTATTCGAATTCATTCTGTACCAAATTCCAATTTCGGAAGATGGTTTTATTTATTTTTATATATATATAAAATATTTCTTTCTATTCTGTTCTATTGTTTTTCTATTCTATTCTTTTCTATTAGAATTTGATTTCATTCTATTTCTATATAACTATTTTCTGAAATTCGAATTTTGTATAGAATGAATTTGAATTCAAATAGAAAAGATCAGAATATAATAGAAAATAATAGAAAAACAATAGAACAGAATAGAAAAATTGTTTTATATATATATATATATATATATATATATATATATATATATATATATATATATATATAAAACCATCTTCCAAAATTCGAATTTCGTATAAAATTAATTTGAATAGAAAAGATTAAAATAGAGTAGAAAGAATAGACTAGAAAAACAATAGAACAGAATAGAATAAGATATAATATATATATTATATTTTATTCTGTTCTGTTCTATTGTTTTTCTAGTCTATTCTTTTCTATTCAAATTCATTCTATACGAAATTCGAATTTCAGAAGCCATCTTCCGAAATTCGAATTTCGTATAGAATGAATTCAAATTCGAATAGAAATGTTTAGAATAGAATAAAAAAGAATAGCATAGAAAAACAATGAAACAGAATAGAAAAAAATATATATATTATATTTTATTCTCTTCTGTTCTATTGTTTTTCTAGTCTATTCTATTTCTATTCTAATCTTTTCTATTCAAATTCGAATTCATTCTATACGAAATTCTAATTTTAGAAGCCATCTTCTGAAATTCGAATTTTGCATAGAATTAATTCAAATTCGAATAGAAAAGTTTAGAATAAAATAGAAAAGAATAGCATAGAAAAACAATGGAACAGAATAGAAAAAAAATATAATATATATATTTAACCATCTTCCAAAATTGGAATTTGGTACAGAATGAATTCGAATTCAAATAGAAAAGCTTAGAATACAATATATTATATTTTTTCTATTCTGATCTATTGTTTTTCTATGCTATTCTTTTATACTTTCTATTCTATCCTAATCTTTTCTATTGGAATTCGATTTCATTCTATACGAATTTCAAATTTCGCAAAATGGTTATATATAGTTTACTTTTTCAAATTCAGTTATTGTTTTTTTCGAATTTGATAGTTTTTTTTAAATGTGGTAGAATTTTTTCGAATTTGACAGTTTTTTTCGAATGTGGTAGAATTTTTTCGAATTTGATAGTTTTTTCGAATGTGGTAGAATTTTTTCGAATTTGACAGTTTTTTTCGAATGTGGTAGAATTTTTTCGAATGCGGTCGAATTTTTTCGAATGCGGTCGAATTTTTTCGAATTCGAATACGAAACGAAACGAATTCCGAAAACGAATGTAATGAATGCAACGAATTTAACTAAACGAATTAAGTTAAATAACGAATCGAAACGAAACTAAACTAAACAAATTTTTTCATCCTGCACATGTCTACTCTTCTTCATCTTCTTCTTTTCTTCTCTTCTCTTCTTCTCTTCTTCTCTTCTTCTCTTCTTCATTTTCTTCTCCGGGCCGCTCCGCATCCATGCTGGCATGGAGGGAGGCTCCCGCTGTGTGACGGTGTCTCCTCGTCTGACGGTTCTTAAATAACGTGGGGCGGGGCCACCCAGTGACCCCGCCCCCCTCTGACGCACGGTGACTTGACGGGACTTCCCTGTGACGTCACGGGGAATGCCACAGGGAAGTCCCGTCATGTCCCGTGCGTCAGAGGGGGGCGGGGTCACCGGGTGGCCCCGCCCCACGTTATTTAAGAACCGTCAGACGAGGAGATGCCGTCACACAGCGGGAGCCTCCCTCCATGCCAGCATGGATGCGGAGCGGCCCGGAGAAGAAAATGAAGAAGAGAAGAAGAGAAGAAAATAAGAAGATGAAGAAGAAGATGAAGAAGAGAAGAAGATGAAGAGAAGAGCGGGAGCCTCCCCCCATGCCATGGGTGCGGAGCGGCCCGAGGAGAAGAAGATAGAAGATGCCGCGGAGGAGATGCTGCACGAGAACGCCGGAGGAAGAACCAGAAGAGCCAGAAGAACCAGAAGAAGAAGAAGAAGATGAAGGAAGATAGAAGAAAGAAGAAGCATTTAAATAAAGGAATTGTCAAAAACTGTCTCTTGTCATTTTTAACATTTTTGACAGTTTTTTAGTGAAATGGTAGGGGTACAAGTACCCCCTTACCATTTCACACAGGGGGGGGCTGGGATCTGGGGGTCCCCTTGTTAAAGGGGGCTTCCAGATTCCGATAAGCCCCCCGCCCGCAGACCCCCACAACCACCGGCCAGGGTTGTGGGGATGAGGCCCTTGTCCTCATCAACATGGGGACAAGGTGTTTTGGGGGGCTAAGCACCCTCCCAATGTTGAGGGCATGTGGCCTGGTACAGTTCAGGAGGGGGGGGCTCTCTCATCCCCCCTCTTTTCCTGCGGCCTGCCAGGTTGCGTGCTCGGATAAGGGTCTGGTATGGATTTTTGGCGGGACCCCACGCCGTTTTTTGGCGCGGGGTTCCCCTTAAAATCCATACCAGACCCTTTGGTATGGAATTTAGGGGGACCCCCACGCCATTTTTAAAAAAAATTTTGGCAGGGGTTCCCCTTAATATCCATACCAGACCTGAAGGGCCTGGTATGGAAATTAGGGGGACCCCCACGTCATTTTTTTTTAAATTTTGGTTCGGGGTTCCCCTGTGGGGAATTCCCATGCCGTTTTTTATCAATGAACTTCTATGTGTATTGTCGGACCGGCAATGCAATAGCCGCGAGTAGTTTTAAATGGCTTTTTTCCTTTGAAATGTCATTTTGCTGTCAGACTGTTCTAAACACGGGAAACATGCGCCCCTTTACAGGCATACTATAGACACCCCCCAGCTACGAAATTTAAAGGGATATTACACTTTTATTGTTTGATTTAAGCATTATTAAAATCACTGCTCCTGAAAAAACGGCCGTTTTTAAAACTTTTTTTTGCATTGATCTATGTCCCCTGGGGCAGGACCCAGGTCCCCAAACACTTTTTTATGAGAATAACTTGCATATAAGCCTTTAAAATTAGCACTTTTGATTTCTCCCATAGACTTTTAAAGGGTGTTCCGCGGCATTCGAATTTGCCGCGAACACCCCAAATTGTTCGCTGTTCGGCGAATTTGCGAACAGCCAATGTTCGAGTCGAACGTGAGTTCGACTTGAACTCGAAGCTCATCCCTAATAGAGATGCTAGCTCTTTGGCTCACGGTCTAGATGAAACATGGTAACATAAGGGCTGTCTAGGTAATGTATCTGTATTATCTATATGTCTCTTCTCTTCTCTCTAACTTTTTTCTATCCTAAGTAATAACGTGATAGCATGTGTATAACCATTATAGCAATATTTTGTATCATTGGTAACATCGTTGTTTTTAAGGTTGTATCAGTTATGTTATAGTTGCTAACCTCGGATTAATACAAGTTTCTTTTCTGTATAATAGTAAGTTTAAATACATTAGATTGTTATCCTTTTCACACAGGTATTATTCATCCATAATTTCATGGGTTGATTCATATAGATAAAAGGTTTTAATCATTTATGTTAGGTATCATTAGCCATATAAGTGAGGTAGGTAAACATTGCCTTGTCAGATGGTGCCCTGTGTGAGGAAGTTTAACGTTTGGGTGAATGCAATTTCTTATATGGATGACAGAGCTGGTTTTGTGTTCACCTGTCTCCCATCTGAATACCCAGACTAACAAACTTCTCATAACTTTCCTTTGTACCTTTTGTCTATACTAATACTTTGATGAGACTGATTTTGAATAATGTGTATATATAAAATTAAATTGTAAGTGCGAATGATGAGGGCTCCATTTGGAATCTTTGGGGCAGTAGAAAAGGATATGTGCCTCTCTGCCAAATAGCAATTGCAGTTGACCCTTTGAATGAGATTAGGCCAATTGTTGTGATTGAAACGCACCTATGGGCATAGAGCTAGGTTTCCACTGATGCAACTCCAAAATCACATGATTTAGAGTGTAACTGTGAAGTGCGACTGTGGTGTGGCTTTGAATCGACTTTGCTCCAAATTTACGCTCTGGGTCGGAGTCGCATCAGAGTGGTGCAGGTACCTTTTCATAGTCGTTGCAGCTTTAATTTGCATGGATTGGAACAGGTGCTATTGAAATCAATGGGCTGCGACTTGTAATGCGACTTTGTGTCCAAAGTCGCATGGCAAATTGCATTAGTGGTAACGGAGCCTAGGTCACACTGAATGGTCTTGATGTGTAATGCCCTGTACACACGGTCGGACATTGATCGGACATTCCGACATTTCCAAATGTCAAGAACGCGGTGACGTACACCACGTACAGCGAGACTATAAAAGGGCAGTTCAATACCAAGTGCGGCACCCTTTGGGCTCCTTTTGCTAATCTCGTGTTAGTAAAAGTTTGGTGAGAGACGATTCACGCTTTTTCAGACTCGTGTTTTTCAGATAGTATTTCTGCTGTTCAGTTTGTGCTTGTGGGTTTGTATCTGGTCTTCAGTGCGTGCAGCGAGTTACGCTTGACTCTGTCATTGTGTTCTTGTCCATTCGTTACTCATTTTCAGGTCGCTCTTCACAGGCCTTGCTGTTCTTCAGTGCGTTCTGTTACTTCGTTCTGACCAGCCGACCGTTTTCTAGCCATGTTGTATGTACATACTCATCGTAGAGTTCGTGCTGTGCAGGGGCTTGGTGTTGGGGTTCTTACTTTGACTCAAGCCCAGTCCATGAACAGGGTGGGAAGGAGTTCTTGGACCAAGAATTGGTTGCTCCAACGTGACCAATTCTGTCACATTCCTTTGCTCCGTGAGAATAATCCTGACGATTTCAGGAACTTTCTCCGGATGACAGACCCCATTTTTCACCATTTGTTGGCTTTGCTGACCCCTTATATCAGCAGGCAGGATACCTGCATGCGGCAAGACAACACTCCAGAGCAGAGGGTAGTCGCCACCCTGCGGTACTTGGCAATGGGGAGAAGCCTGCAGGACCTCAAGTTCTCAACAGGCATCTCCCCCCCAGGCTCTGGGAATCATTATCCCAGAGACCTGTTCTGCCATCATCCAGGTCCTGCAGAAGGAGTATATTAACCACTTGACCACTGGGCACCTAAACCCCCATAATAACCAGACCAATTTTCAGCTTTCAGTGCTCTCACAATTTGAATGACAATTACTCAGTCATGCAACACTGTACCCATATGAAATTTTCGTCCTTTTTTTCACACAAATAGAGATTTCTTTTGGTGGTATTTGATCACCTCTGGGTTTTTTATTTTTTGTGCTATAAATTAAAAAAGACCGAAAATTTTGTAAAACAATGCATTTTCTTCATTTCTATTAAATGTTTTTGCAAATAAGTAATTTTTTTTCATGAATTTGGCCAAAAATGTATACTGCTGCATATCTTTGGTAAAAAAAACCCAAATTAGTGGGTATTATTTAGTCTGTGTGAAAGTTATAGGGTCTACAAGCTATGGTGCCACTCACTGAAAATGTATCATTTTGATCACACCTGATGTACTGACAGCCTATCTCATTTCTTGAGACCCTAAGAAGCCAGTAAAGTACAAATACCCCCCAAATGACCCCTTTTTGGAAAGTAGACATTCCAAGGTAGTTAGTACAAGGCACATTTAGTTTTTTGAAGTTGTCATTTTTTCCCACAATTCTTTGCAAAATGAAGATTTTTTTTATTTTTTTAATTTTTCACTCCAAATTGTCATTATAACAGATTATTTCTCTCACATGGCATGTACAGACCACAAATGCCACCCCAAAATGTATTCTGCTACTCCTCCTGAGTATGGCGATACCACATGTGTGAGACTTTTACACAGCCTGGCCACATACAGAGTCCCAACATTGAAGTAGCAACTTCAGGTGTTCTAGGAGCATAAATTACACATCTAATCTCTCAACCACCTATAACACTTTTGAAGGCCCTGGAGCACCAGGACAATGGAAACGCCCACAAAGTGACCCCATTTTAGAAAGCTAACACCCCAATGTATAATCTATGAGGCATAATGAGTCTTTGGAACAGTTCATTTTTTTCCAGAAGTTTTTGGAAAATGTGGAAAAAAATGAAAACACATTTTTTTTTACACAAAGTTGTCCATTTATAAGATATTTCCAACACATAGCATGTACATAGCAAAAATGACACCCCAAAATGTATTTTGCTATTCCTCCTGAGTATGGCGATACCACATGTGTGAGACTTTTACACAGCCTGGCCACATACAGAGTCCCAACATTGAAGTAGCAACTTCAGGCGTTCTAGGAGCATAAATTGCACATCTAATCTCTCAACCACCTATTACAATTTGAAGGCCCTGGAGCACCAGGACAATGGAAATGCCCACAAAGTGACCCCATTTTGGAAAGCAAACACCCCAACGTATAATCTATGAGGCATAATGAGTCTTTGAAACGGTTCATTTTTTTCCAGAAGTTTATGGAAAATGTGGAAAAAAATGAAAACGCATTTTTTTTACACAAAGTTGTCCATTTATAAGATATTTCCAACACATAGCATGTACATAGCAAAAATGACACCCCAAAATGTATTCTGCTACTCCTCCTGAGTATGGCGATACCACATGTGTGAGACTTTTACACTGCCTGGCCACATACAGAGTCCCAACATTGAAGTAGCAACTCCAGGCGTTCTAGGAGCATAAATTACACATCTAATCTCTCAACCACCTATTACACTTTTGAAGGCCCTGGAGCACCAGGACAATGGAAACGCCCACAAAGTGACCCCATTTTGGAAAGCAAACACCCCAACGTATAATCTATGAGTCATAATGAGTCTTTGGAACGGTTCATTTTTTTCCAGAAGTTTTTGGAAAATGTGGAAAAAAATGAAAACGCATTTTTTTTACACAAAGTTGTCCATTTATAAGATATTTCCAACACATAGCATGTACATAGCAAAAATGACACCCCCAAATGTATTCTGCTACTCCTCCTGAGTATGGTGATACCACATGTGTGAGACTTTTACACAGCCTGGCCACATAGAGGCCCAACATCCAAGAAGCACCATCAGGTGTTCTAGGGACATAAATTACACATCCAATTTCCTTACAATCTATCACATTTTTGAAGGCCCTTCATATTTCTAACACAGCATGTACATACCAAGAATTACACCCTAAAATACATTCTGCTTAGTAAAGGGTAAACAAAAGATTACCTGTAATTTTAGTAATGTTATTGTCCACAAGAGGAGAGCCCTGATCCAGGCAGCAGGCAGGGATGTGGTCAGCATAATGAGTCTTTGGAACGGTTCATTTTTTTCCAGAAGTTTTTGGAAAATGTGGAAAAAAATGAAAACACATTTTTTTTTACACAAAGTTGTCCATTTATAAGATATTTCCAACACATAGCATGTACATAGCAAAAATGACACCCCAAAATGTATTCTGCTACTCCTCCTGAGTATGGCGATACCACATGTGTGAGACTTTTACACAGCCTGGCCACATACAGAGTCCCAACATTGAAGTAGCAACTTCAGGCGTTCTAGGAGCATAAATTACACATCTAATCTCTCAACCACCTATTACACTTTTGAAGGCCCTGGAGCACCAGGACAATGGAAATGCCCACAAAGTGACCCCATTTTGGAAAGCAAACACCCCAACGTATAATCTATGAGGCATAATGAGTCTTTGAAACGGTTCATTTTTTTCCAGAAGTTTATGGAAAATGTGGAAAAAAATGAAAACGCTTTTTTTTTACACAAAGTTGTCCATTTATAAGATATTTCCAACACATAGCATGTACATAGCAAAAATGACACCCCAAAATGTATTCTGCTACTCCTCCTGAGTATGGCGATACCACATGTGTGAGACTTTTACACAGCCTGGCCACATACAGAGTCCCAACATTGAAGTAGCAACTTCAGGCGTTCTAGGAGCATAAATTACACATCTAATCTCTCAACCACCTATTACACTTTTGAAGGCCCTGGAGCACCAGGACAATGGAAACGCCCACAAAGTGACCCCATTTTGGAAAGCAAACACCCCCACGTATAATCTATGAGGCATAATGAGTCTTTGAAATGGTTCATTTTTTTCCAGAAGTTTTTGGAAAATGTGGAAAAAAATGAAAACACTTTTTTTTTTTACACAAAGTTGTCCATTTATAAGATATTTCCAACACATAGCATTTACATAGCAAAAATGACACCCCAAAATGTATTCTGCTACTCCTCCTGAGTATGGCGATTCCACATGTGTGAGACTTTTACACAGCCTGGCCACATACAGAGTCCCAACATTGAAGTAGCAACTCCAGGCGTTCTAGGAGCATAAATTATACATCTAATCTCTCAACCACCTATTACACTTTTGAAGGCCCTGGAGCACCAGGACAATGTAAACGCCCACAAAGTGACCCCATTTTGGAAAGCAAACACCCCAACGTATAATCTATGAGTCATAATGAGTCTTTGGAACGGTTCATTTTTTTCCAGAAGTTTTTGGAAAATGTGGAAAAAAATGAAAACGCATTTTTTTTACACAAAGTTGTCCATTTATAAGATATTTCCAACACATAGCATGTACATAGCAAAAATGACACCCCCAAATGTATTCTGCTACTCCTCCTGAGTATGGCAATACCACATGTGTGAGACTTTTACACAGCCTGGCCACATAGAGGCCCAACATCCAAGAAGCACCATCAGGTGTTCTAGGGACATAAATTACACATCCAATTTCCTTACAATCTATCACATTTTTGAAGGCCCTTCATATTTCTAACACAGCATGTACATACCAAGAATTACACCCTAAAATACATTCTGCTGAGTAAAGGGTAAACAAAAGATTACCTGTAATTTTAGTAATGCTATTGTCCACAAGAGGAGAGCCCTGATCCAGGCAGCAGGCAGGGACGTGGTCAGCATAATGAGTCTTTGGAACGGTTCATGTTTTTCCAGAAGTTTTTGGAAAATGTGGAAAAAAATGAAAATGCATTTTTTTTTTTACACAAAGTTGTCCATTTATAAGATATTTCCAACACATAGCATGTACATAGCAAAAATGACACCCCCAAATGTATTCTGCCACTCCTCTTGAGTATGGTGATACCACATGTGTGAGACTTTTACACAGCCTGGACAACATATAGGCCCAACATCCAAGAAGCACCATCAGGTGTTCTAGGGACATAAATTACACATCCAATTTCCTTACAATCTATCACATTTTTGAAGGCCCTTCATATTTCTAACACAGCATGTACATACCAAGAATTACACCCTAAAATACATTCTGCTGAGTAAAGGGTAAACAAAAGATTACCTGTGATTTTAGTAGTGCTATTGTCCACAGGAGGAGAGCCCTGATCCAGGCAGCAGGCAGGGACGTGGTCAGTGATAGTGAATGGAGTTGTGCAGGCAGCAGGCAGGAATATTGTCCATAGTCAGTACAGGCAGGGATACTGTCCATATACAGTCCAGGGTCAGTGCAAGTAGAGACGTTGCCAGCAGTGCCAAAATTTTGGTCCTGGTAGTAAGAAGGAACACGATCCAAGTAGCAGGCCAGGAAAGAATGGGGACAGGGGTACAGGCTTCTCCCACCCAAATCTCTTTGAAGACTCCGAGTCTCCAGACCCTAATCCGGTAATGAAAAAACTAAAAAATCAGTTTTCTTCATCCAGAAAAACAATTCTGGAGCCCCTCAGATATGTGAGACCCTTGTGTTCCCACTAGCACAGCAGGGTAAAAGATCAATCCAAGAGGCAGGCAAAAAACGTGGTCAAACAGTCCAGGGTCAGTTCCAGAGCAGGCAGAGGTAGGTACAGTTTAGCGTTCGGCAGCAGCGTGGTCATATAACAGTCCAGGGTCAGTTCCAGAGCAGGCAGAGGTAGGTACAGTCTAACGTTGGGCAGAAGCGTGGTGGTATAACAGGCCAGGGTCAGTTCCGGAGAAGGCAGAAGTATGTTTAGCGTTAGGCAGAAGCTTGGTCGTATAACAGGCCAGGGTCGGTTCCGGAGAAGGCAGAGGTATGTACATTTCAGTGCAGTGGCATAAGGGGTGTGGAGGAAAATGACAGGAAATTAGAATTACGTTTACCATACTTCCCTAATAATGTAGAGAAGTATGGTAATGGCGGAAACATTCAACTATACAGAGGCCTGGTTGGGAAGGACAATTGGGAAAATAATACCTGGTGTCTCTTCTAATTCCTCCACTGGAGCACACCCGGCATTTCTTTTGACGTCTGCGGCCTGTTTCACGGGGGGGGATTTTGTCAGGAAAGTGGCGCTCGTGGAGTCTGCTCACAGAATCAGAGCGAATCGTTTCTGGTGGGCTTTCAGGGTACAAAAGGGCAGAAATAACTTCTTATTGGTAGTGGAGATAGGATACGGGGTTCTCTGTAGATTTTTGGTAAATAACCAAAGTGTTATACATGGCCAAACTGAAAAAATAAATGGACACTTTTTTATACCAGTGGCGGGATTTTCTTGTGGGAAGGTAGGGTTCAATCATCTGATCATTGAAGTCCACTCCCCCCATAAACAAATTATAATCATAAATGCAAGCTGGTTTCTGGACTGGGCCGTTTCTTCTTGGGACTTCCACGTAGGTGTCATTATGGATTGTCGTCAGCATGTGGACGTTTCGTCCCTCCACTTGACAGCCAATAACTCCTGGTTCCGCAAAGATGCTGTCTCCCCTCATTGTAGCCTTTCATTGACAAGTTTTTGCGGGAAGCCCTTTCTATTGGCTCTTACTGTACCACATGCTGGGGTGTCTCTCCGGTGAAGATTGCGGAAGAGGGGGAAGCTGGTATAAAAATTATCCACATAAAGATGGTATCCCTTTCCAAGGAGTGGATAGACAAGATCCCAGACCACTCTTCCGCTGGCTCCAATGTACTCTGGGCATTCAGGGGGATGAAGTTGGGAGTCCTTCCCTTCGTACACCCGGAAGGCGTAGATGTACCCAGTGGCTCGGTCGCAAAGTTTGTACATTTTTACATTTGTACATGTACATTTATATTGCCTTCACTTTCTATAAAACAATGGCAGAGGCCCTTTACCATGTGATCGCTCCGTCCAATGACGGAGCGATCACATGGTAAAGGGCCTCTGCCATTGTTTTATAGAAAGTGAAGGCAATATCAGACATAAGTATTTATAAACTGTGTTTGATATTGCATTCAGCAGATGGGGTGAAGTCACCCCTGGAAAAGCCAAATTTTGAAGATGCACACAAATTGCCTAATGTCAACATGTGCTAGCTGCCATCATGGGGGATCAATGGATGTCTTTTGTGGGTGCAACACCTTCCTCTCAGCTACTTTATTATTGAGGAAGGGGTTGCACCCACAAAATGCGTACATTGATCTCCCGTGATGGCAGATAGCACATGTTGACACACTGTGTGCATCTTCAAAATTTGGCTTTTCTATAATATGTCAAAAAATTGTCAGAAAAATAACAAAAATAAAGCTGCAATAAGTTAGGGATTTCTGGGTGTTTTAAATTCTCCCTAAAACATCAATGATGTTCTTGATTTTGTTTTGAACATTATTGATGTTTTGCTTAATGTTTTCCATATCCCTCTTACATCCCATTATCTCCCCAATGAGGATCTGGGCACTTTCACTGGTGAAGTGACATTCCTCTTTCACAACATCACGATCACCTAAAATATATTAAAAAAAACACACCATGTATTATAAATATGCAGACATCCATCTCATACCTGAAGCTGTGGTCGCAGACACTCACCTGTTGTTGTGACAATTTCCACAACGTCTCCCTCCTCCTCCTCTGGTTGGGTTTGAGGGATTTCTCCTTCTTCCTGAGGTGGGGGTCTGTGGTCTCCTCTGATGAGTGGTGTCCTCCAAGTCTTTTCTCCCCTATGTGAACAAAAATAGGTATACTTAGCACACAGATATTTGATGGCAGAAATAGGAATATGAAACATTGCTTGGAAGTGGGGTACAATTGTCTGTTTTGGCAGAGTTCCAAGATGAAAAAATATTTTTGTCCTTTGTCAAGCTTGAATACTTACCTGTTTTGTACAAGCTTCACAGATGGAGACACCCCTATAGTATACACTGGAGCACCTGTGTGGACCCCCTAATAAAAAGGGTGTTCTGGTGTCCCACACTAGTGCTCCAGCATCCAGATGTGTAAACAGCTGCTGAGTGTCCTCTCCTTACACAGAATCTAGTTTGCATTTCATTCTAGTTACTAACCCATCTAGACAACAAACTTATTTTAAGAGAAGTAGGCCAGAAAAAATGTATTAAACTGCATCTGGACAAAACATGGTGTTTTATTGGCCGAACGAACAATGTTTCCTATGAACGAATAATGTGTCCATGAACAAGTTGAAAGTTTAAACTGTACAACAGTAAAGAAAAGCACATGGAGCAGCACGAACGTAAGAAAAATAAAGAATAGGAACACAGCACTACTTACTTTTTTGCAGCACTCTCCTGATCCTTCTATACTGAACTTTCCCCCCTAATTTGAGGTTCAACCACCGCTTCCTCAGTTGATCCTTGGATCGCCGTACCCCAAAATTCCTGTGCAGACTCTTCACAACTTTTGCCATGATCTTGGCCTTTCTGACATTTGGGTTGGGGTAAGGTCCATACTTCCCATCATAGTCGGCCCTCTTCAAGATGTCAACCATCTCCACCATCCCTACAAAGGCCATATTTGATGCTTTAAATCTCCCCCGGGATTGTGACATTTCTGTCTCTGGCCTTTCCTCCTCCTCCTCCTCGTTGCTGCTATTAGCACACACCTGTTGTGTCTCCGCCATGTGCTCTTCCCCACTGCGCCGAATGAGAAGGGGCTGGGAATAAACTAGAAAGAACATCAGGGGCGGGCGGAGTTTCACACATGCGCAGTGTATATAAAGCGTAACACGCGTGTGTCATACTTACGATCTGTGAGCGGAGGAAGTGCCGATCGTGATAACGAAGGTAACATTTATACTTGGGCCTATACTGTTCATAGATTTAGGCCTATATTGGGACAAGATTAGGAGACTTTAGCCTGACATTAGGGTTTGTCTTGTGTATTGCAGATAAAATGGATGGCTTCAATGACCACAACTTCCTCCCCCTGTTCATAGATTAATACAGGGAACAGCCCTGTCTGTGGCAGGTGAAACACCCACCTTATAATCATAAACAAAAGAGGCAGGCAGCGCTGGAGAAACTGCTGGAGTTGGTGAAGCCGGTGATCCCCACAGCAACCATCCCCTATTTAAAAGCCAAAATTGGTGGCCCGAGGAGCACTTATCTTAGGGAGTGCAAGAAGGTCACAGATTCCCAGAGATCCGGAGCTGCAGCAGATGACGTTTATGTCCCCAGGCTGTGGTACTATGAGAGACTGTGATTTCTGTCAGACCAGACTGAAGTCAGGGAATCCCTCTCAACCCTTCCTTCCACTCTTTCTTCCACCCTATCTTCCACCCCAGCTGAGGCTTCCGATGTCCAACCTGGGACTTCCAGCCAGGAAGAAGTGGAGGAGCCCAGCTTGAGCCAAATCTAGCATTGCTCTACAGATTTCTGGTCAATAAATAAATGATGTCTACTAGATGTTATTATTGATCACTAATTGATGATTTAATAAAGTGTTTTACATATCAATAGACAGTAATGGGCAAAAATAATTGGGACAGGAATGAAAAATGCTGGGCTCAGAATGATAGTCTTCTATATTTGTTAACATTCAATTTGCAACAGTCATAAGGTGAAAATTGTGTGTGATTGATGAATGATTGAAGAAATAACTAAAACTATGCCCCTTTTTCATACACAGGAAGACCTCAGCCAAGAGGAGGCTGTGGAATGTGGCAGCCAGGAGGAGGCAGGGGTAAGTGTCAGCCAGGAGGAGGCGGGGGTTAGTGGCAGCCAGGAGGTGGCCGGGCCCAGTAGGAGCCTCACAGAATCGCAGGTTCCTCCCCTCCACCTTCCAAACAAAAGACCCAGGAAGGGGAGTAACTTGGAGGAGTCAGAACTCAGGCTGATTCAGGAGGATTCTGCCTCCCTCAGAGCCACCCCCACTCATGAAGAGGCCTTTGCCTGCATGGCTGCCACAAAACTGCAGGACATGCAGGAGGGCCAACGCCTCATGTGTGAGGACATCCTTTATAAAACATTAACTGAGGGGGTGAGGGGTGAAATCACACCCAATACCCACCTGTGTGACTTGCATCATCCTCCTCCTCCTCCTGCCACATCTCCAAAACCACAGACACAGCATAGAAGGAAGCGTGGAAGGAAGACAAGAAAGTGATGGCATTGATTCAGTCTGGTCTGACAAAAGATGCAGGCTTTTGTATGACCACAGCCAGGGGACATACATGTCATCTGCTGCTGCTCATGATCTCTTGGACTTCTGGACCAGATTGTACTCCCTTATATAAGAACTACTCAGGCCACCAATTTTGCAGTAAAATAATTGATGTGTGCCCTGGGGGCCAAGGGCTTTGCCAATTTCTGCTGTTTCTCCAGCGTTGCCTCCCTCTTTCTTTGGTTATGACCCCTTAAAGTGGATGTAAACCCAATGTCATCCTTTCTAAACTACTGCCATAGGGGTTATCTATAAGGATATACACGCCTCCTGCATGTATCTTTACCTGTCAAATGTCTCCCCTCTGTCTGTTATGAGACCCGAAAAACTGCAGATTCTGTGGGCGGGTCTGTTGTCTGGAGCTCGGTAGGTGGAGTCGTGATGTCAGTAGACTCCCCGCCCACCTCTACACTCCCCTGTGTATTTCTAACACTGAACTATTGCTATGATCTCTAACATCCAGTGAAAAGACAGGAAAGTAACCACATGACTTCAGCATGCCCAATCATGCTGAGGTGTGGAACAGCCAATCCTTGCAAAGCTGCTGAAGAAAGGAGTGGGGGAGGGAATTATAAAATACTGCCTGTGTCTTAGGCTAGTGCACGAGATATGTAAATCACCTGTCACTCACAGCAAGGGGGAGTATTTGACAAAGTTTATCTCTGTTTGTCAAGAATTGTCTCACTGAACAATAAAAGAGGATTGCTCAGAGATGGATTAACTCTGTGTGGCAAGACTGGGCTCAAATGATAGGAGATCTTATACTCTACAGTATGATATAAAAAAAAAAAAATTGGGGTTTACATCCACTTTAATACATTTTTGGTCTGTTTTATTATACTCGCCTATGTGTGTTTTCCTTAAAAAAGGACAGTTTGTTTGTGAGGAGGCAGGTACATTTCAAAAATACAATGTGAAATTAACAAGAGACACCAACACCAAGCAACCTCCTTGAGATTAAATAATACAAGATAATAATCGTGTTGTGGTAACTTGACACACAAAACACACACAAAACTATTCTGGAGTTATGTACGATACCATAGTGACGGCAACGCCAATCACAGTGTAGATATGCAAATCAAGAGGGAACATGAATCCAGCACGTCCCAACAGCTGTACCTAGACAAATAGTCAGCTCAACCCTTTAGCCTCCACCGGAGTGAAGAGAGATTAACGCTACCAATCTGTGTACAGATAATTCCACAAATGAAAAATCGTCACTATGGTATCGTACATATACAAAGCGGGCCGTCACTGCGCATCCCGCCCCACGCTGATGAAGTCCCGCCCACAGGATGTAACGCGTACGGGGGCTAGGAGCGCATGACGTCACCCGCGGCCATTGGCTGATACGATCGCAAGCTTCCTAGCCGGCACTCGGATCTGAGTGCCGGTCTCTGTAAGTGCACATTTTACTTTTTAAACTTAATAAATCTTATACGGAGAGCACTATGTTTTGCCCTTTTGTGTTACATATGCATCATCCGTTCCTACTTGATGAGTGCTGAAGTGTGAAGGTGAAACCATCATTATCATCTGGATTTATCTACCCAGTGTATGATATTTATGCTGTGTGACCTGTTTCAGGTCGATTATCTAAGGTGAGGGGCCATCCATGTCCGGTGGAGGGATCACAGTCACTATTAAGTTGTTTTCTGTCATCCGGAGTGTCCACTGGTGGTTCCTGTCATTTACTTCACTTGTCATACCTGATATTTGATTCTTTGAGGACTTTTATATTTGCGCAGCACTACTTTCCAGTTTTACTGCTGGAACTGTTTCCAGTGGTTCTGGCGGTGGAACTATGGGATCAGAAGGTGTGTTCCATGGCGATAACTTAGGGGTGGTGCAAGTGATAAATAGGATTACGGCGTCCTCTCCACCAGTGATCAGGTTGCTACAGCATTTAGTGTTAAGATGTTTGCAATTGAATGTTTTCATTCATGCTGTCAGCTTGCCGGGGGTTGAGAATGTGATAGCTGATGGGTTGTCTCGCTTACAGTGGGACAGGTTCCAAGAGTTGGCGCCGGAGGCGGAGCAACACGGGGTGCCTTGTCCCGAGTGGATGTGGGACATAGCATTAGAGTCGCCGCAGGATGGATCGAGCGGTCAGTAAGTGGGGGCACCTGGTCAACATACAAAAAGGTATGGAAGGAGTGGATGACTTTTGTTAAAGGGATAGGTGAAGAATCGATTGGGCAGGAATTGAATTTGCTACTGTTATATTTCATTATTAGAAAAATGGAGGAAGAAATGTCTGCATCTGTGATCAATGCGAAATTAGCAGGGTTGGCCTTCCTGTTCAAGTTACAGGGGCAACCGGATGTAACAAAAGACTTTCGAGTGAGGCAAGCGTTAAAAGGTTACAGGAGGTCGGTGGTTAAGCGGGACTCCAGGAGACCGGTTACTTTTGAAATTTTGGGGGGTATTGTTGACTATTTGAAAGGGGTGTGTCCATCTGAATATGAGGGCTTGTTGTTTAAGGTGGCTTTCGTGTTAGCATTCTTTGGGGCATTCAGGATAGGGGAACTGGTTAGTCCTTCTAAGAAGGTAGAAGGGGGATTGGGGTGCCAGGATGTTAAGTTGGAAAATGAATTGTTACAGTTGTTTTTCAAGAGGTCAAAAACGGATCAGTTAGGGAAAGGTAAGGTGGTACAAGTTTTTCCCGTTCATGGTTCCCCTGTTGTGTCCTGTGGGCACGGTCAGGGAATTTTTAGCGGTGCGTCCAGATTTCAAGGGCCCTTTGTTAGTGCATCGGGATGGTAGTTGGCTATCCAGGTTTCAGTTTGGGGCAGTTTTTCGAAGATGTCTAAAGGGGATCGGCTTGGAAGATAAGGAATTTTCTTCACATTCGTTTAGGATTGGGGCTGCTACGGAGGCATCCAGACATGGTCTCGACGTGGAGTCGGTAAAACGTATTGGGAGGTGGGAATCTAACAGGTTCCAATCTTATGTATGGCCTCATTTGGTGGTAGGAATATAAAAAAAAAATAAAAAATAATATATATTGTAAGCAATGTTTTGTTGTTAGTGGTTTTCAGTTATAGACCTTAGTGGTTTGTATGCACTGCGTCTTTAGTGGTTAGTTTTTCTTGTCTTCTTCTAATTTCAGGTTCAGTGACAAGACTGGTCTGGATTATGGGCCATTCTTATGTGTGTTGGGGGGCAAGAAGGGGGGATGCTCGCTTTGAGGGCAGGCAGTTGGGGTTTAACAGGCGAGAGATTTGCATAAAATGGTTAGGCATACCGGGCATGTTATGGGGCAGATTAGTGCCAGAAGTGCAGCATTATTCTCAGCGTGACAGACCACCTGACATCTTGGTAGTTCACGCTGGGGGTAACGACCTAGGATTACGTTCTATGGTGGACATCACGCGGGACATCAAGTGTGATGTGTGGCGATTGATGGTGGAATTTCCCCATACTATTATAGTGTGGTCTCACATGGTGGCTCGTAGATCTTGGAGGATGGCCAGGTCGGTGGCAGGCGTTAACAGGGCCAGGAGGAAGATTAACAGGGAAGTGAGTAAATTTGTAGTTAATAATGGGGGGTTGGCGATAAGGCATATGGAGTTAGAATTCGAGACTTGGAGGTATTTGAGGGCTGACGGCGTCCATCTCAATGAGGTGGGCATAGATTTATGGACCTTGGGATTGCAGGACGGGATTCAGCGAGCTCTTCGGGTTGGGAGGGGCACCCGCGGGTAAGGTTTTACTCTTAGGGGTGCTGTGGCGGGCGTTGGTCTGTGTAAGGGAAGGAAGATGGCAAGTAAGAGTGGAATCTAACGTTGTATGGGTCCAGATGCTGGTCCCCGGCTAACGGAGGTTAGCCGGGAAGTGATATGGGGGCACTGCGGTCACTGGCAGTCTCTGAGCCAGCTTGTCGGCTTGAGGCCTATTTTTGATATATTTGATAAGGACTGCAGTGCCATAATTTTTGTGATGGCCATCAGATTGATTGTCAAGATGCTATTGCCCAGACCAACGCTCTTTTTTCCGTGAGTTATTGTTATTGTTTTGTTTATTGATGGATATTTTTTCCATAGTTATTTTTCTGAATAAATTATTTATATTTAAATAAAGTAGGCTGCTACGGCCTTTTTTATACCCCAAGAATGGTGTGGTCTTAATTTGTGGGGGATTAAGAGTAAGAGGGGTATAGATATGGGCAAGAGTAACATCTGGTATCCAACAGTCAGTTCTCTCTGTGTTAATAGAGAGATATTTGGGACCTGGAATTTCTGAGGCTCTGAAGTGATATTCAGGTGGGAAAGAGCCTCCACCCCTGACTACAGGGTTTCCAGCACACATGGGGTTAAAAGCCTCCATGTAGCAGCTCTTAAAGACAGGAAGTAGTGCTAGGAGTGGTGGTGAGGAGGAGAGCTGTAAGTTTGCTAGAGGTGGCTAAAAGATTTAACAAGGACTGTTAAAACCTTGGTGTGAAGACCCATCCCCAAAGTGTATGTGCCTTTTTACTTTATGCTGACGATAAGCTGACTTTATTTTGTATTTTTGTACTTGTGTACTGCTGGAAGCCTTATTTTTAATTTGCTTGCTGAAAATAAAAGCCTTTTTGTTAAAAGTTTAACGGTTTTGCATTCGGTTCTGTGGAGCTACAACCCCCCTGAACTTTACAACACTATATTGCCAAAAGTATTGGGACGCCTGCCTTTACACGCACATGAACTTTAATGGCATCCCAGTCTTAGTCCATAGGGTTCAATAGTGAGTTGGCCCACCCTTTGCAGTTATAACAACTTCAGCTCTTCTGGGAAGGCTGTCCACAAGGTTTAGGAGGGTGTCTATGAGAATGTTTGACCATTCTTCCAGAAGCTCATTTGTGAGGTCAGGCAGTGATGTTGGATGAGAAGGCCTGGCTCACAGTTTCCACTCTAATTCATCCCAAAGGTGTTCTATCAGGTTGAGGTCAGGACTCTGTGCAGGCCAGTCAAGTTCCTCCACCCCAAACTCACTCATCCATGTCTTCATGGACCTTGCTTTTTGCACTGGTCCAAATCATTTGGTGGAGGGGAGATTATGGTGTGGGGTTGTTTTTCAGGGGTTGGGCTTTACCCCTTATGCCGCGTACACACGGTCGGACTTTCCGGCATACTTGGTCCGGCGGACCAGAGTGTGCCGGACAATCCGCCCGTGTGTAGGCACCGGCGGACTTTTCCGGCGGACTTTTTCCCAAAAGCCCGCCGGACCTAGATTTGAAGAAAGTTCTAAATCTTTCCGCCGGACTCAGTTTCGGGCGGAAAGTCCGCTCGTGTGTGTGCTGGTCCGACGGAAAGCCCGCTCGTGTGTAGGCTGGTCCGACGGACCAGATACAACACGAGGGCAGGGTATTGCATCTCACGCTCGCTGCAATAGGAAAAACACATTTTCCTATTGCGGCGAGCGCGGGGCATACCAGGCCCTTAGGTCTGGTATGGATTATAAAGGGAAGCCCCTACGCCGAAAAAAACGGCGTGGGGTCCCCCCTAAAATCCATACCAGACCCCGATCCGAGCACGCAGCCTGGCCGGTCAGGAAAGGGGGTGGGGACGAGCGAGCACCCCCCCCCTCCTGAACCGTACCAGGCCGCATGCCCTCAACATGGGGGTGGGTGCTTTGGGGGAGGGGGGCGCCCTGCGCCCCCCCCCCAAAGCACCTTGTCCCCATGTTGATGAGGACAAGGGCCTCTTCCCGACAACCCTGGCCGTTGGTTGTCGGGGTCTGCGGGCGGGGGCTTATCGGAATCTGGGAGCCCCCTTTAATAAGGGGGCCCCCAGATCCCGGCCCCCCACCCTATGTAAATGAGTATGGGGTACATGGTACCCCTACCCATTTACCTAGGAAAAAAGTGTAAGTAATAAAACACACTACACAGGTTTTTAAAATATTTTATTAAACAGCTCCGGGGGGGGGATCTTCCTCCGGCTTCGGGGGTCTTCTTCCGGCTTCGGGGGTCCCTCTGCTTCATCTTCTCCCGGCGTCCGGTTGGTTCTTCTCCGCTCTCTTCTCCCGGTGTTCCTGTTCTTCGGCCGGCTCCTCTGCTGTCTTCAATTAGCTCTCTTGCCAGCAGAGGTCCGGACTTCTGGGCTTCTGGGCTTCTTCTCTTCTCTTCTCCAGATGTTGACACGACGCTCTCTCCTGCTGGACTGCTCTCCGAGGGCTGCGTTGTGACTTATATAGGCGGAGACCCCGCCCCCTTTTGATGTCACAGTCCCTGGGCATGCTGGGACTGTGACGTTTTAGGGGGCGTGGTCACTGGGTGATGTTGACCACGCCCCCTAAAACGTCACAGTCCCAGCATGCCCAGGGACTGTGACATCAAAAGGGGGCGGGGTCTCCGCCTATATAAGTCACAACGCAGCCCTCGGAGAGCAGTCCAGCAGGAGAGAGCGTCGTGTCAACATCTGGAGAAGAGAAGAGAAGAAGCCCAGAAGCCCAGAAGTCCGGACCTCTGCTGGCAAGAGAGCTAATTGAAGACAGCAGAGGAGCCGGCCGAAGAACAGGAACACCGGGAGAAGAGAGCGGAGAAGAACCAACCGGACGCCGGGAGAAGATGAAGCGGAGGGACCCCCGAAGCCGGAAGAAGACCCCCGAAGCCGGAGGAAGATCCCCCCCCCCGGAGCTGTTTAATAAAATATTTTAAAAACCTGTGTAGTGTGTTTTATTACTTACACTTTTTTCCTAGGTAAATGGGTAGGGGTACCATGTACCCCATACTCATTTACATAGGGTGGGGGGCCGGGATCTGGGGGCCCCCTTATTAAAGGGGGCTCCCAGATTCCGATAAGCCCCCGCCCGCAGACCCCGACAACCAACGGCCAGGGTTGTCGGGAAGAGGCCCTTGTCCTCATCAACATGGGGACAAGGTGCTTTGGGGGGGGGGGCGCAGGGCGCCCCCCTCCCCCAAAGCACCCACCCCCATGTTGAGGGCATGCGGCCTGGTACGGTTCAGGAGGGGGGGGGCGCTCGCTCGTCCCCACCCCCTTTCCTGACCGGCCAGGCTGCGTGCTCGGATCGGGGTCTGGTATGGATTTTAGGGGGACCCCACGCCGTTTTTTCGGCGTAGCGGGGTTCCCCTTTATAATCCATACCAGACCTAAGGGCCTGGTATGCCCCGCGACGGGGCTAGTAAGGTGTCAATCTCGCCGA
Organism: Aquarana catesbeiana; assembly: GCF_042186555.1. NCBI lineage: Eukaryota > Metazoa > Chordata > Amphibia > Anura > Ranidae > Aquarana > Aquarana catesbeiana. The sequence goes on from NC_133336.1 coordinate 207,233,431, forward strand.
TAAAAGCGGCAAGATTGACATCCTTTTCTAGTCCCGTCGCACCTGAGTCACGTTCAAAATGAACGGACTTGTCCGTGTGTGGGCAAGTCCGTTCATTCTGAAAGTCCGCCGGAACTCCGGCGAAAGTCCGTCGGAAAGACGGGCGGACTTAGCCCGCCGGAAAGTCCCGGCGTGTGTGGGCAAGTCCGTCCGTTTTAAAGTCCGGCGCACCTGGCGGACAAAGTCCGTCGGAAAGTGTGCCGGACCAAGTAGGATAGAAAGTCCGCTCGTGTGTACGCGGCATTAGTTCCAGTGAAGAAAACTCTTGAGGCGTCAGCATTGTCATGGACCCCCATCCTTGACAGGATTATGTCTGCCATCCTTCATTTGTCTGGAATAGCACAATCCAAGAGCCTTTAGCCCACCCAGCCACTAACCGTAACTCAGTGTAGGGTGAAAACATCAAACTGTTTATTGAAACACAGGTACACAGAAGTAACACTCAGACGACAAACTCCCCTCCCCAGCGGCAATTGGTGAAGTTTTAGGATGGGGGCACCAGACCTGCCCTTCCTTTTTGACCCCTCCCGCCTCTCATAAGCCCCACCCCTTATAGAATCCACCCACGCCATCCCCTGTATTCCACCCATAGTGTCAGAAGTATACAGCTCAGCATCACAGGACAGGAGTATACAGCTCAGCCTCACAGATCAGGATATATAGGTCAGCCTCACAGATCAGGGTATATAGCTCAGCCTCACAGATCAGGGTATACAGCTCAGCCTCACAGATCAGGGTATATAGCTCAGCCTCACAGATCAGGGTATACAGCTCAGCCTCACAGATCAGGGTATACAGCTCAGCCTCACAGATCAGGATATATAGGTCAGCCTCACAGATCAGGGTATATAGCTCAGCCTCACAGATCAGGGTATACAGCTCAGCCTCACAGATCAGGGTATACAGCTCAGCCTCGCAGATCAGGGTATACAGCTCAGCCTCACAGATCAGGGTATACAGCTCAGCCTCACAGATCAGGGTATACAGCTCAGCCTCACAGATCAGGGTATACAGCTCAGCCTCACAAAACAGGGTATATAGCTCAGCCTCACAGATCAGGGTATATAGCTCAGCCTCACAGATAAGGGTATACAGCTCAGCCTAATGGATCAGGGTATATAGCTCAGCATTATAGATCAGGGTCTATAGCTCAGCCTCACAGATCAGGGTATGCAGGTATACATCATCTGTCCTGTATACAGCTAGCTATCTACACCCACCTTCCTTCCTGTATATAGAGACCTTCTTCCATCATCACTGACTGTAGATATATATCATCTGTCCTGTATACAGCTATATATACAGCATACCTCCCAACATTTTGAGATGGGAATGAGGGACACCTACTAGCAAATGTATGTAGGCATAGGACACGCCCCCTTGCCACACCCCCTTAATGGAGAATTAGCCAAAAAAAAATCTTAATTAAATCTACAAGGGCTTTTTTTACCATTATTATTCCTTTATATTGGCTTTTAAAATTTACAAATGCAGCAATTTAGAAATTGGATGAAAGGTTTAGCCCTGGAAAACATCTTTTGAAAGATAAAACGTGCATTTTATATACAACTATAGAGATCAGACCAAAATGAGGGACAAATGAGGAGGAGAGAGGGACAGAGGGACATTGCTCCAAATCAGGGACAGTCCCTCGAAATCAGGGACAGTTGGGAGCTATGTATACAGTAACAGGACAGATTATGTATATCTTTAGTCAGTGGTGATGGAGGATGGTCTCTATGTACAGGAAGGAAGAAGGTGGGTGTATATAGCTGTATACGATACAGGACAGATGTACTCACAATTTGTGACTATTATGTAGTGTAACGTAGTCAGTATACACCAGTCATCATCATCCTCATCATTGTATAATACACCCATCATCATCATCCTCATCATTATATAAAACACCCATCTTAGCTATCCTCATAATTGTATAATACAGCCATCATCATCCTCATCCTTAATACACCCATCCACATCATTGTATAATACACCCATCATTGCTTTCCTCATCATTGTATAATACACCCATCATTGCTATCCTCATCATTGTATAATACAGCCATCATCATCATCATCATCATCATCATCATCATCATCATCATCATCATCATCATCATTATCGTATAATACACACATTATCATCATCCTCATCCTGGTATAATACACCCATCATCATCTTTGTATAATACACCCATTGTTATCCTCATCATTGTATAATACACCCATCATCATCATCATCATCGTATAATACACCCATCATCATCATCCTCATCCTTGTATAATACACCCATCATCATCATCGTATAATATACTCACCATTATATAATACGCCCGTCATCATCCTTATTATTGTATAATACACCGGTCATCATCGTATAATACACCCATCGTTATCCTCATCATTGTATAATACGCCCGTCATCATCCTTATTATTGTATAATACACCCATCATCATTGTATAATACACCCATCATCATCATCCTCATCCTTGTAATACACCCCGGTTCAACAAAGAGTTGAATTGTAAATTCCAAATTCTAAAATAGTGGATGTTTCTAATCTAGAAGCATGGAGCACCAGCCCTGGTCCTCTGAGAGGATCATTCTCCTTTAGCCTGGGTTCACACTGATGCGATGCGGGAACCAGTGCGATTCCAGCACCGGTTGTCATTACAATGTTAATGACACCCCCAGATCAGTTCACAGTCTGTGGTGCGAACTGTGAACTCGCACAGGAATCAGGTCACAAAGGTGAGAACAGTGTGGGGAGAAAAAAGTCGCTGCACTTTTTTTCTGTGAATCTAATGAGAGTTCAGCCTAGGGTTGCCACCTTTTCGCCAAGCCGAACCCGAACACTTTAGCAGCGCACGCAAAATTTTTTTGTAGTACAATAAATTCATTATCTCTGTACACAGCAATACACCACAATTTTTATGTAGTATACACTATACATATATTTTGTGATTAAATAACATTTCTAAACATATGGAGTCCCCCTTTACATCAGACTCAACAGAGTTCCCTTTACATCTGAATGCACAGGGTTTGTTCCCCTTTACATCTAAATCTGCAGGAGAGGAGTGTGGAGGGTATGATGGGGCAGTATGTATAGGAGAGGAGTGTGGAGGGTATGATGGGGCAGTATGTATAGGAGAGGAGTGTGGAGGGTATGATGGGGGCAGTATGTATAGGAGAGGAATGTGGAGAGTATGATGGGGGCAGTATGTATAGGAGAGGAATGTGGAGGGGATGATGGGGGCAGTATGTATAGGGGAGGAGTTTGGAGGGTATGATGGGGCAGTATGTATAGGAGAGGAGTGTGGAGGGGATGATGGGGCAGTATGTATAGGAGGGGAGTGTGGAGGGTATGATGGGGGCAGTATGTATAGGAGAGGAGTGTGGAGGGTATGATGGGGGCAGTATGTATAGGGGAGGAGTGTGGAGGGTATGATGGAAGCAGTATGTATAGGGGAGGAGTGTGGAGGGGATGGTGGGGGCAGTATGTATAGGGGAGGAGTGTAGAGGGGATGATGGAAGCAGTATGTATAGGGAAGGAGTGTGGAGGGGATAATGGGTGCAGTATGTATAGGGGAGGAGTGTGGAGGGTATGATGGGAGCAGTATGTTTAGGGGAGGAGTGTGGAGGGTATGATGGGGGCAGTATGTATAGGAGAGTAGTGTGGAGTATATGATGGGGGCAGTATGTATAGGGGAGGAGTGTGGAGGGTATGATGGGGCAGTATGTATAGGGGAGGAGTGTGGAGGGGATTATGGGGGCAGTATGTATAGGAGAGGAGTGTGGAGGGTATGATGGGGGCAGTATGTATAGGGGAGGAGTGTGGAGGGTATGATGGAAGCAGTATGTATAGGGGAGGAGTGTGGAGGGGATGATGGGGGCAGTATGTATAGGGGAGGAGTGTAGAGGGGATGATGGGAGCAGTATGTATAGGCGAGGAGTGTGGAGGGGATAATGGGTGCAGTATGTATAGGGGAGGAGTGTGGAGGGTATGATGGGAGCAGTATGTTTAGGGGAGGAGTGTGGAGGGTATGATGGGGGCAGTATGTATAGGGGAGGAGTGTGGAGTATATGATGGGGGCAGTATGTATAGGGGAGGAGTGTGGAGGGTATGATGGGGCAGTATGTATAGGGGAGGAGTGTGGAGGGGATTATGGGGGCAGTATGTATAGGGGAGGAGTGTGGAGAGTATAATGGAAGCAGTATGTATAGCAAAGGAGTCTGCTTCCCTATACATACTGCTCCCATCATACTCTCCACACTCCTCCCCTATACATACTGCCCCCATCATACCCTCCACACTCCTCCCCTATACATACTGTCCCCCAGCAGTAAGACATTCCTCGATCTCTGCAGCCACGCATTGGGAAAATGTCTCACTGCCTGTGATTAGCGGTGTGCAGTGCCGACTTCCTGGCAGGCTCTGCACGTGCTAGTTGCGAACACACCTGAGCTCATCCTTAGCAGTGAGCTCTGTTATCATGTGAGTGAGTGAAAGATTTACTTTCCTCCATTTGCTTGTTGCTTCTGCTAAAGAGAGGATGAGCTGCTCCAACTCCAAGTTCACCCCTGCATCCATACAGAGCCGCTTCTCCTATGTCCATGCCTTGTTACTGCCCTACATAGGGGCTTACCTCTGCCGTTACAGCGCTGCACTGGCAGTCTCAGTCCGTCGATCTGTGTCTACTCCACACTGCAGTGAGCCGAGAAACTGGAAGTGGCGTGGAGGTGCTGAAAAAAGCATCGCCCACCGTCCTCCGATCCCCGCCAATTAAAATATCGGATGGGAGGACAGAAACAAATCAGTGTAGAGTGGGAGTGTTTGCGGGCACATCGTTTGCACCCTGAGCACACCCTAAACACAGGCAAATCAGCTTCCCAGCTTGCAATCAGATGATTACAAGCTGGGAAGCTTCCCATAGACTGCCAGCGCCCAGAAACTCTTAAAGGGCACCAGCTTGGGGGGCAGCACCAATGCTCCCCCTATGGATGGAATGCCACTGCCCCTCCCTTTGCATTGAAGGCGGGTTAAACTTTATCTTTTCCAGTAGCATGACACACAGGTATTCAGCTATTCAATAGTAGACTGTCTTTGGGAGGGGCTTTGGGAGGGGCTGCTGGAGAAATCCCCCCTCTCACAGCCAATCCACATAGACATACATCCCATAATAGGTTGCCCCTAAGGCAGACACAAACAATAGAACAATGGGATACAGGCACCTAAACACATAACAACCCCCACTCCACCTCAAACTATCTAGCAATGGTCTGTGAAATACTCCTGCAAGAGTCTAGCAGTCTTAAAGGTGAAATCATTCATCTTCATACATTTCTTGAAGGATATTGCTCACAGAACTTAATGTTCCAAGTGAAAAGAGCCCCTCTTTCCTTCAACACAAACCACACACACACAGAACCCAGAACAACAGTGTCAAAGGGAATTGCTGAGTCTAGTGTGGTTGTATTGTGAGTTGGGTTAAGCAGACCCAACTGGGGTTCTCGGTCACCCTGTTCCCCTAATAGACACAGGGTAACTTACACATAGGAGGGGTCGGGGAAGCTGGACAAGGAGGTTCCAGAGCTCTCCAAGATAAGCTGGGTTCCACTACCCCCCACCCAAAGGTACTCCCATCATAAGCACACCAAGACATTTTGGACAATTTCATGCTTCCAACTTTGTGGGAACAGTTTGGGCATGGCCCCTTTCTGTTCCAACATGTGCACCAGTTCACAAGGCAAGGTCCATAAAGACATGGATGAGTGAGTTTGGGGTGGAGGAACTTGACTGTCCTAACCTCAACCCAACAGAATACCTTTTGGATGAATTAGAGCAGAGACTGCAAGCCAGGCCTTCACATCCAACATTAGTGCCTAAATGCACAAATGCGCTTCTGGAAAAAACATTCTCATAGACACACTCCTAAACCTTGTGGACATCCTTCCCAGAAGAGTTGAAGCTGTTATAGCTGCAAAGGGTTGGCCAACTCCATATTGAACCCTACGGACACTCACCTAGGTGAGGAAGTGGGAGCAGGTACCACCAAAAAAGTATTCATTCCCCCCAAAAATCTTCAATTTTTTAACAGGCTGGAGGAGAGGAATTAGAAGAAGTAACTTTTTAGGTAAAGGTCCACTTTAACTGTTTGCCGACCACCCACAGTAATTTTACTGCAGATGGGCGGCTCATACAGACACAATTATGTACCTGTTTGTAGCGGTCTTCTTCCGGGTCCATGCACGCCCCCGTTAAGCCAATGATTTTGTCCAGGACCCTGCCGATCACCTGCAGCCAATGATAGACCAGCCTGTGCCTATAAACACAGGCAGTGGATCTAGTGGTTTCATCTTTCTGAACCCTTCAGTTCAGGAAGAGAAGAGAGAACACCACAGTGAGAAAAAGCAGCAAACTTTGTACCCACACACCTCAGTTAGGCACATATAACCCTTTGATCATCCGTCACCCCGTCAGTGTCATTAGTAGAGTGACAGTGTGCAGTATCTTCACTGATCACTGTATAATGCCACGTACACACGATCGGACATTCCTACAACAAAATCCATGGGATTTTCTGACGGATGTTGGCTCAAACTTGTCTTGCATACACACGGTCACACAATGTTGTCGGAAATTCTGAACGTCAAGAATGCGGTGACATACAACACGTATGACGAGCCGAGAAAATTGAAGTTCAATAGCCTGTGCGGCTCTTCTGCTTGATTTCGTGCATGCGTAGATCTTTGTGCTTTGGAATTGTGTACACACGATTGGAATTTCCAACAACAGATCTCAAATTTTGTGTGTCGGAAATTCCGATGGAAAATGTCAGATGGAGCCTACACACTGTCAGAATTTCTGACAAAAAGCTCCCATCAAACATTTTCCGTCAGAAAATCTGACCGTGTGTACGGGGCATTAGCATCACTTGCGACATCAGATAGTGTCAGGGTCAGCTAGCGTTAGATTGCCCGTACCCTTCACACTATAGGTTGCTGATCACCACAGTATAAAGTCTGTACAGATCAATATCTTATTCACAAACAAAACTAGACTAGTGTCCCCAGGGGTGGACTGACAACTCATGGGGCCCCCGGGCAATAGGGGATCATGGGGCCCCCTTTGTCCCCACCCACCCACACACAAGCCTCACCCTCACAAAACACCACGTATATATTGCACTGCTACTATAAATGCATTGGTCACAGAATTTCTCTACTGTATGTTCAAAATAAATGTTTAAAGATTTAAGAAAATAAAGAAAAATAAACTCACATTAACCACGTACATTTACTGTGGGGCTGCGTCTCCTGTGAGCAGAATCACGTACAGGTACTTGATTCTGCACTTGCAGATCTGCGTGCTTTTTGACTAATCAGCGGGTCAGGCGGACCCGATGTCCACCGGGCCCCGACAATAGTTTCCAACAGAGGCAGAACGGTGGACTGCCAATGTAAAAAAGTCCCCAGAGAGCCTCCCCCACTTACATCAGGGTCCCCAGAGAGCATCCCCTTACATCATGGTCCCCAGAGAACCTCCTCTTACATCAGGGTCCCCAGAGAGCCCCATCCTTACATCAGGTTCCCCAGAGAGCCCCCCCATACATCAGGGTCCCCAGAGAGCCTCCCCCATACATCAGGGTCCCCAGAGAGTCCCCCCATACATCAGGGTCCCCAGAGAGCCCCCCATACATCAGGGTCCCCAGAGAGCCTCCCCCCATACATCAAGGTCCCCCCCTAGAGAGCCCCCATACATTAGGGTCCCCAGAGAGCCTCCCTCTCATACATCAGGGTCCCCAGAAAGCCCCCCGTACAACAGGGTCCCCAGAGAGCCCCCCCATACAACAGGGTCCCCAGAGAGCCCCCCATACAACAGGGTCCCCAGAGAGCCCCCATACATTGGGGTCCCAGAGAGCCCCCCCATAGATCTGGGTCCCCAGAGAGCCCCCCATACATCAGGGTCCCCAGAGAGCCCCCATACATCAGGGTCCCCAGAGAGCCCCCCATACAACAGGGTCCCCAGAGAGCCCCCCCATACAACAGGGTCCCCAGAGAGCCCCCCATACAACAGGGTCCCCAGAGAGGCCCCCCATACAACAGGTCCCCAGAGAGGCCCCCCATACAACAGGGTCCCCAGAGAGGCCCCCCATACAACAGGGTCCCCAGAGAGCCCCCCCATACAACAGGGTCCCCAGAGAGCCCCCCCATACAACAGGGTCCCCAGAGAGGCCCCCCATACAACAGGGTCCCCAGAGAGCCCCCCCATACAACAGGGTCCCCAAAGAGCCCCCCCAAACATTAGGGCCCCCAGAGAGCCTCCCATACATCAGGGTCCCAGAGAGCCCCACATACATCAGGGTCCCAGAGAGCCCCACCATATATCTGGGTTCCCAGAGAGCCCCCATACATCAGGGTCCCCAGAGAGTCCCCCCATACATCAGGGTCCCCAGAGAGCCCTGCATACATCAGGGTCCCAGAGAGCCCCCCCATACATCAGGTTCCCCAGAGAGCCCCCCATACATCAGGGTCCCAGTGAGCCCCCCATACATCAGGGTCCCAGAGAGCCCCCCCATACATCAGTGTTCCCAGAGAGCCCCCCATACATCAGGGTCTCCAGAGAGCCCCCACATACATCAGGGTCTCCAGAGAGGCTCCCCCCATACATCAGGGTCCCCAGAGAGCCCCCCATACATTAGGGTCCCCAAAGAGCCTCCCCCCTTACATCAGGGTCCCCAGAGAGCCTCCCCCTTACATCAGGGTCCCCAGACTTAACCACCCCCCAGAGGTTCCCCTGTACCTGGCTGTGCACCTCCAACCCCCAGCACAGGGGGAGGTGGGAGGTGGCGATCGGCAGCTCTATGGTGCCTGTGGATCTCACTGGGGCTTGTAGTTCTCTTCCTGATTCTGTACAGTGGAGAGGGGAGGGGCCTCTGACCTGGGCAGCAGTTGGCAACAGTGTACAAGCAGAGCAACTCACTTGTACACTGAAGAGTAAAACTTGTAGCTGCCCGGGTCAGAGGCCCCTGGCCTCTCCACTGTATACACTCTGGAGGAGAAATACAAGCCCAGGGGGAGGCCGCAAGCACCATAGAGCTGCTGATCGCAGCCTCCCACTCCCCCACTGCATCGCAAACTGAAAGCTAGAGGTGCAGGGGGAGATGCTGTGTCTTGGGCCCCCCCACAGTGGCAGAACGGCTCTGCCGCAGCACTGCCAGCAGCATACCTCCAGATCCGACGAGCATCTCTCAGGAGCTTCTCACAGGCCCTGGGCCCTCTGTCGGGCCCGAATGGTCAGTCCGCCTCTGAGTGTCCCCCTTAGTATAGTGTCCTCAAAAACACAGTGTTCAGAGCATCAGCCACATTTGCTGCCAGCACTTGTGTTTATCCCCCCCAACAAGTGCAATGTCAGTAGAATGTTTCTGATCACTGCCACCTCTGTTTTAACCCCCACTAGCGCCTGAAAAGGGGTTAAATCTGCCCGCAAAATGCCGCCGCAACAGCGTTTTGCCGGTGGTATGACAGCGTTGCCCCATTGACTTCAATGGGAAGGAGCAGTGAGTTCACCGCTCCAAAGAAGCTGCTGGCAGGACTTTCTCTGTTGCCCTGCCAGCGCATCGCTCTAGTGTGAAAGCCCTTGGGCTTTCTCACTGGAGGGAATGGAGCAGCTGTTTTAGGGCAGTTTGCAGGCACTATTTTTAATGCTATAGCACCTGCAAAACGACCCAGTGTGAAAGGGGTTTTAGCAGGTAAATTTTATTTTAAGCAGTCACTGACAGCCAGGTGCTCTTTTTCCCCATGAGTCACACTAGGTACCTGTAAGTTTAGTGCCCAAAATGTCCCCAAAAACTAGTGAAGAGGCCTACAGGATTGTGAGCATGACAGATGAGAGTGATGGGGAGTCCTTACTGTCAGAACCCACCTCAGAATATGAACCTGTAGAGAGCAGCGGCACCCCGCCATGATAGCTCAGATGATGGAGGAGAGGTCGCTGCTAAGATCAGGAGTACCTCAGGTAAATGAAGTGCTAGGGACACATATGATTCTTCTCATATGAAGCAGGGGGCCAGTACTAGCTCTGCACTACCTTTCCGTGAGCTGGCAAGCACCAGCGGCCTACTACATCCTGGCATGTTGGTCACCAGCACTGCAGTATTACTTTATGACATGATGAGTCCCAGCAGTGCAGTCAATATATATATATATATATATATATATATTGGACTGCACTGCTGGGACTCATCATGTCATGTATATGTAGCGCTGGTAGATTTTTAATCTACCACTTATATGTAAATTTAGTGGGTCATCTGTACTGTACATAGTTCAGATTTAATCTATTGTTAAATTGGCCTCTATTTCAGCTTTGGCTGTGTTGCATGCAGTTCCGCACTGTTGCCTGTAGGTGTCGTTGTCACCATAGGTCAGTGTTGGAAAGTAACAAGCTGAAGTGTATTGAGTGCTCTTCTTTCTCGGAGACAACTCTGCAGAGGTGGTCCTTTGCGGTGCATTCTGGGAGAGGGTACTTAAGGGGGAGACGCCATTTCTCTTTTTCTTTCGCCTGCTGGCCCTCCTGGCCTAAAGGTATGTGCTAGGAGAATTCTACCTTGTGGCCCTCCGGGCTGGAGGACTGCGTTGCTGCAGCCGTGCAAGTAGTCCCAGAAGCCTGTCTGGGACCTACTACTACTGCTGCCGGGATGGTCCTGTGCTGTCTGTCCTGTGGGAAGAAGCCGGACGATCGAGGATAGCCCAGGGGAGGACCCATCTTGGAAGTGATCATGCGGAAGGATGGTCTTAAGTGGGGCCTGGTGACTCGATTGGAGGACGCATCTTAATCTAATCTACCACACAAGTACTACCAGGTCGGCGTAAAGGTTCTGGTACTGTGTTTGCTGTTCATCTAAAACTACTACATCCTGTGGCAGAGGATCATACGATTTTGTTCTACCCAAGTCTGTGGCAGAAACTTTTTGTTCGTGCTGCGCTCCGGCTGCTAGGTTAGTGAGAGAGACCTATCCGGGCGGGCAAAGATTTAATCCTGGACTGAAAGTATATTCATCCCTGAGATTTCAATTCCTTATTGCTACACCAAGAAAATGTATTTGAATTTCCCTGCAACTCTTCTTCTACCTCTTTCCTGCTACTTCTTCCAGTTATCTCCCATTAAAGCATTGGAAAAGTACTAAAGTGACTGGTGCCTGCATTGTTCGATAATGAGCTCAACGTGGACTCTAAGTCTGGTATTGGTGAAACTACAGGTAAAAAAGGTGACGGCAACAGCCCAGTATAAATCAGCAGCCACTAAGGAGGGTATTGCTACATTATATATATATATATATATATATATATATATATATATATACACAGTGGGGACGGAAAGTATTCAGACCCCCTTAAATTCTTCACTCTGTTATATTGCAGCCATTTGCTAAAATCATTTAAGTTCATTTTTTTCCTCATTAATGTACACACATCACCCCATATTGTACACACAGCACCCCATATTGTACACACAGCCCCCCATATTATACACACAGCGCCCCATATTGTACACACAGCACCCCATATTGTACACACAGCACCCCATATTATACACACAGCACCCCATATTGTACACACAGCACCCCATATTGACAGAAAAACACAGAATTGTGTTTTTCATTTTTGCAGATTTATTAAAAAAGAAAAACTGGAATATCACATGGTCCTAAGTATTCAGACCCTTTGCTGTGACACTCATATATTTAACAGGTGTGTTTGATTATACTGATTGGACTTGATTAGGAAAGCCACACACCTGTCTATATAAGACCTTACAGCTCACAGTGCATGTCAGAGCAAATGAGAATCATGAGGTCAAAGGAACTGCCTAAAGAGCTCAGAGACAGAATTGTGGCAAGGCACAGATCTGGCCAAGGTTACAAAAAATTTCTGCTGCACTTAAGGTTCCTAAGAGCACAGTGGCCTCCATCATCCTTAAATGGAAGACGTTTGGGACGACCAGAACCCTTCCTAGAGCTGGCCGTCTGGCCAAACTGAGCTATCGGGGGAGAAGAGCCTTGGTGAGAGAGGTAAAGAAGAACCCAAAGATCACTGTGGCTGAGCTCCAGAGATGCAGTCGAGAGATGGGAGAAAGTTGTAGAAAGTCAACCATCACTGCAGCCCCCCACCAGTCGGGGCTTTATGGCAGAGTGGCCCGACGGAAGCCTCTCCTCAGTGCAGAACACATGAAATTCCGCATGGAGTTTGCTAAACAACACCTGAAGGACTCATAGATGTTGAGAAATAAGATTCTCTGGTCTGATGAGACCAACATAGAACTTTTTGGCCTTAAAGTGGTTGTATAGTCATTTTTTTTACTTTTACCTACAGGTAAGCCTATAATAAGGCTTACCTGTAGGTAAAAAAAATATCTCCTAAACCTTTACGGTTTAGGAGATATTCCTCTTGCTATGAGCCGCTGACTGCAGCGACGCATGCGCACAGGGGATTCTCGGCTGAAGGCCGGCAACTGCCGGACCTTGCCGAGTAAGAAATCTCCCGCACGCATGAGTGACGACATCGTGGTTTCAGCCACTCACAGTGCTGCAAGACACGCCAAGGCAACATGACAGCTCCCTCGGCGTGGACCAGGTAAGATACTGACGCCTCGTTCTAAGGTAAGTATTTCATAATGAGCTAGTATGTGGTGCATACTAGCTCATTATGCCTTTTGCTTTACAGGGGTAGAATTTTTTTTTTTTTTTGCGGGTATACAACCGCTTTATTTCTAAACGGTATGTGTGGAGAAAAACAGGCACTGCTCATCACCTGTCCAATACAGTCCCAACAGTGAAGCATGGTGGTGGCAGCATCATGCTGTGGGGGTGTTTTTCAGCTGCAGGGACAGGTTGCAATCGAGGGAAAGATGAATGCGGCCAAGTACAGGGATATCCTGGATGAAAACCTTCTCCAGAGTGCTCAGGACCTCAGACTGGGCCGAAGGTTTACCTTCCAACAAGACAATGACCCTAAGCACACAGCTAAAATAACGAAGTTGTGGCTTCACAAAAACTCTGTGATTGTTCTTGAATGGGTCAGCCAGAGCCCTGACTTAAACCCAATTGAGCATCTCTGGAGAGACCTAAAAATGGCCGTCCACCAACGTTTACCATCCAACCTGACAGAACTGGAGAGGATCTGCAAGGAGGAATGGCAGAGGATCCCCAAATCCAGGTGTGAAAAACTTGTTGCATCTTTCCCAAAAAGACTCATGGCTGTACACCATAGTTTGCAGACGCTATAACTTTCATACAAACCAATTAATATACACTTAATGTGATTTTTTTTTACCAAAGACATGTAGCAGAATACATTTTGGTCTAAATTTATGAAGAAATTTGATTTTATTGGACATGTTTTATAACAGGAAATGAAAAATTATCTTTTTTTTCAAAATGTAAAAAAAAAAAAAAAAAAAAATTGAAATGAAAAAAAAAAACTGTGGTAATCAAATACCACCAAAAGCTCTATTTGTGTGAAAAAAATAATATACATTTCATTTGGGTACAGTGTTGCATGTCTCTGCAATTGCTAGTTAAATTAGCGCAGTGCAAAATAGCAAAGAGCAAGTAGTTATAGTTCCAAGTGGACATTACATAAGTAGGGTTGCCACCTGTCCAGGATTCACCCAGACAGTCCGGGTTTTGAATCATGTGTCCGGGTTTCAGTCCACCTGAAACTCAGACACATTATTTAGACAGGAATGTGGCTTGGAACAGGGCTTGACAGGAGGGTTAGGGGGCACTATGTGCACCGCATTACTATTCTCTTTGGAGTTCCCAAAAGGTGTCCCAGGTCTGTTACAATCCTATAGTGTATACTAAAACAAAAAAATGTTGTAAAGTGTTTGGGTTTGGCTTGAAGAAAAAGTGGCAACCCTATAGATAAGTGCCATAAATATATGTGCCACATGTCCCAGTGATAAGTGAATCCAACAAATAAATATCTCAGAGAAATCTCTCAGTGCATCAGAAACATGTCAGCCAGAGCAACTTTCCCCAGGCACCCTTGGTAGCTGATGTCCAGCTCATATCCATAACATAAAAACATAGGGAATAATTAAAATCAGTTAAAACCTCTCACATTTCCATACTGCGGTAGCGCTTATATGTATAAACCAGCAACAGTCCCAATCAGCAATGCCAACATGCGTGATGACGTCACCACATCCTAGCTCTATGTGTTTTGTGCTCAGGGGCTCAGAGCCTTCTTCTATTATTTACTACAGGTTGGCAGCAGTGGGGGAAGTTTATACATGAGATTCACAAGATTTAGCGCTGCCTTCTTACCTTATACAACCTCACAACGTTTAGTTTTATTTTGCAATTAAAGATGCATACAGTTTACAATGATCAATTCATGAGATTTTGGGTGGGTTCACACTTGTGCGAACACAGACATTGCATGTGATTCACATTGCATTGCTGTGCAGATCACATGCGATGTCTGTGCAATGCAAATTCAGCCTTATAGTTTGTATGGCTATATGTGAATTGCATTCAGACCAAAATGGTAAAGAACCTTTTTTTTGGTCCGCATTGGACTTGGATCACATGAGTGTTCACACCTATACGATCTGATTCCTGTACTATGTCACAACTCACATTGTCATCTGCAAACTGATCTGGGGGTGTCATTACCTTACATTGAGACCCAGAGCGGTTTGCAGAGGACAGTGTGAACTGCCTGCAAGTGACATGAGATGTGGGAACTCGCACTGGAATCATGCTTGTTCCCGCATCGCACAAGTGTGAACCCAGCCTAAGTACTGCCATCCTACCTCACCCACCACAGGTTGGCACCAGCGAGGGGCTTTATATACACTCCTCTGCTATAGAATGTTTGTAAATCCGACAAGCTGACTGTTGGCTGTCAGATGGAAGTGATCAGGTGACTGTAGAGACAACTGATTACTGCCACCCTCACATTCTCCCATCATGTTTCTTGGGCTTCTGCTGCCACTGGTGGACCAATGACCATATGGTAGGTCCTGCTGGGTGGAGGTGATGGAAGCCAGCAAACATCTATTCATTGGTCTCCCCATCTAGTAAAAATCAGGTGAGAAAACATTATATCTGTGATGGATCCATCCAGCACCCACCTTGGGTGCTTCCATCAAGATATATATCTTCCTCCAGTCTGGGCCCAGGAACCAGGTAATATAGCAGAAGATCGCACCCAAGAATCCAGCTGACACTAGCTTAGGTTCTCTGGAATTGAACAGAAATACAAGTTTTTATTCATTTCAGAAATAGGGACAGTCCCCACGTAAACTATAAAGCAAATATTACATATGCACGGTATATGGAAATACCGTCAACTGACAGACTTGTTCAATAAGTGGAAGCACCAGATCAGGCCAGCGAACCAGCTTATTACTTTTGAGGAATGGTGTGTGAACTTCTCAGAGCCGGGTCATATGTTGTCTGGAATGTATAGGCTGGTTCTGAGTGCCCAAAATATGACAACTCCCAATGGGAAAGGGAACTGGGTTATAATTTTACATCCAAACTAATTAAAAGGCTGATGGGATTGACACACCATACTTCAAAAGGTTCCCATATACAGGAGATGTCTTATAAGTTCCTGACAAGATGGTATCTTACACCGGCTCGATTGCCTCAGATATATCCATTGGCAGATGTTAATTGCTGGAGGGGATGTAACCAAAGGGGTTCATTTCTGCATTTATGGTGGCATTGCCCAAAGATTAAAGTTTTCTGGGAGGAGAAAGCTCCTTGGACCTATAGAATTCTCCCCATTACATTTTCTTTTTCATGGGATGCCATCATCTGCTAGGTGTTACATAGTAGGTGAGGTTGAAAAAAGACACAAGTCCATCCAGTCCAACCTATGTGTGTGATTATATGTCAGCATTACATTGTATATCTCTGTTGTGGTCATTCAGGTGCTTATCTAATAGTTTCTTGAAACTATTGTTTCCCCCCCACTGAGACCACCGCCTGTGGAAGGGAATTCCACACCCCCAACGCTCTTACAGTAAAGAACCCTCTCCGTAGTTTAAGGTTAAACCTCTTTTCTTCTAATTTTAATGAGTTGCCACCAGTCTTGTTAAACTCCCTTCCACAAAGAGAGAAGCGTTACTCCTCATTTGTTAAATGCAGCTAAATTATTGATACCTAGATTCTGGAAACAGTCTGGATGTCCCACTATAATGGATTGGAAAAGGGAGGTAGAAAAAATAATGGAAGCGGAGAGATGGATACATATGGTTAAAGACCAACAGAACAAATGTAAAGATACATGGGCAGGATGGCTGTACTACTCCTCAGAAATAGGGGTGGATTAAACCCTTTTGGGGGGTAATGCTGCATTACGGATCGGATAGTCTGGGGGGAAATTGGGAGGAGGTGGGAGTCTTTTTTTTCCTCCCCCGGGAAGCACAGTGGAGAGATGCTTGATGTCATTAAAGGAAGAGGATAATTTATAATAATAAATTAGGCACGGGATGGGTAACACGTGATGGAATCACATAAAGAAGGATAGATTGAAATGAAAGGTGGAGAGGTATAAACCTCCTGAACCATACCAGGCCGCATGCCCTCAACATGGGGGGTGGGTGCTTTGAGGCTGGGGGGCGCCCTGTGGGCCCCCCACCCCAATGCACCTTGTCCCCATGTTGATGAGGACAAGGGCCTCTTCCTGACAACCGTGGCCATTGGTTGTCGGGGTCTGCTTATTGGAATCCGGGAGCCCCTTTAATAAGGGGGCCCCCAGATCCCGGCCCCCCACCCTATGTGAATGAGTATGGGGTACATCGTACCCCTACCCATTCACCTAGGGAAAAAGTGTCAATAAAAATACACAGTACACAGGTTTTTAACCGCTTCAATACCGGGCATTTTCACCCCCTTCCTTCCCAGACCAATTTTTAGTTTTCAATGCTGTCGCATTTTAAATGACAATTGCGCAGTCATGCGACGTTGTACCCAAACAAAATTGATGTCCTTTTTTCCCCACAAATAGAGCTTTCTTTTGGTGGTATTTGATCACCTCTGTGGTTTTTATTTTTTGCGCTATAAACAAAAGAAGAGTGACAATTTTGAAAAAAAAACACAATATTTTTTACTTTTTGCTATAATAAATATCCCATTAAAAAAAAAAAAATGTTTCCTCAGTTTCGGCCGATTCATTTTCTTCTACATATATTTGGTTAAAAAAAAAAAAAAATCGCAATAAGCGTATATTGTTTGGTTTGCGCAAAAGTTATAGCATCTACAAAATACGGGATAGATTTATGGCATTTTCAAAAAATTTGTATTTATTTATTTTTTTACTAGTAATAGCGGCGATCTGCGATTTTTTTTCGTGACTGCGACATTATGGTGGACACATCGGACACTTTTGACACATTTTTGGGACCATTCACATTTATACAGCGATCAATGCTATAAAATTGCATTGATTACTGTATAAATGTGACAGGCAGGGAAGGGGTTAACCACTAGGGGGACACGAGGGGTTAATTATGTTTCCTAGGGGAGTGATTCTAACTGTAGGGGGTGGGGACAAGGGGAGGAGACCGATCTGTGTTCCTCTGTACTGGGAATACAGATCGGTCTCCTCTCACCTGACAGGACGTGGATCTCTGTGTTTACACATACAGATCACGGTCCTGCTCGGCTGTGGTTATACTTTTCATGTGTCTCAATGCCCTTTTGCGACACTCTAGTTCCGTTTTGCTAATATAGAACCTCTGGCATTGCAACATAGAGATCACACAAGAGGTTTTGTAATTAGCAAAGTGCCGGGGTTTGAATATTTTGCCATTAGGTAAGACAATGTGAGGTCTGCTGATGACTAATGTATTTGTACTAATCTTATATAGATGGACCTCTAAGCTGCTGCAAATACAAATTGTGTTGTCACAATGATAAGAGCCGATTGAAATAAGGTGAGTATTTGTGCTGCTTAAACCAGATTGTCTAATTCTATGACAACCTCCGATATTAAAGGAGAAGTCCAGCCTGAGATCGTTCGTCTTCTCCTCGGGGGCACAGGAGAGGAATTTGTTTTGTACTCCTGTGACCGGTTTTCAGCAGAGCGCGGTCTGAAGTCAATGGGTCTGAAGTCGATGGGTCTGAAGTCGGTGGGTCTGAAGTCATGGGTTTGAAGTCGGTGGGTCTGAAGTCGGTGGGTCTGAAGTCGGTGGGTCCGAAGTCGGTGGGTCTGAAGTCGGTGGATCTGAAGTCAATGGGTCTGAAGTCGGTCGGTCTGAAGTCGGTCGGTCTGAAGTCGGTGGGTCTGAAGTCGATGGGTCTGAAGTCGGTGGGTCTGAAGTCGATGGGTCTGAAGTCGATGGGTTTGAAGTCGGTGGGTCTGAAGTCGGTGGGTCTGAAGTCGGTGGGTCTGAAGTCAATGGGTCTGAAGTCGGTCGGTCTGAAGTCGGTCGGTCTGAAGTCGGTGGGTCTGAAGTCGATGGGTCTGAAGTCGATGGGTTTGAAGTCGGTGGGTCTGAAGTCGGTGGGTCTGAAGTCAATGGGTCTGAAGTCGGTGGGTCTGAAGTCGGTGGGTCTTAAGTCGATGGGTCTGAAGTCGGTGGGTCTGAAGTCGATGGGTCTGAAGTCGGTGGGTCTGAAGTCAATGGGTCTGAAGTCGGTCGGTCTGAAGTCAATGGGTCTGAAGTCAGTGGGTCTGAAGTCGATGGGTCTGAAGTCGATGGGTTTGAAGTCGGTGGGTCTGAAGTCGGTGGGTCTGAAGTTGGTGGGTCTGAAGTCAATGGGTCTGAAGTCAATGGGTCTGAAGTCGGTCGGTCTGAAGTCAATGGGTCTGAAGTCAGTGGGTCTGAAGTCGGTGGGTCTGAAGTCAATGGGTCTGAAGTCGGTGGGTCTGAAGTCGGTGGGTCTGAAGTCAGTGGGTCTGAAGTCGATGGGTCTGAAGTCGATGGGTCTCAGGTCGATGGCTCTGAAGTCGATGGGTCTGAAGTCGAGGGGTCTGAAGTCGAGGGGTCTAAAGTCGATGGTACTAAAGTCGAGGGGTCTGAAGTCGAGGGGTCTAAAGTCGAGGGGTCTAAAGTCGATGGGTCTGAAGTCGATGGGTCTGAAGTCGATGGCTCTGAAGTCGATGGGTCTGAAGTCGGTGGCTCTGAAGTCGGTGGCTCTGAAGGTCGGTGGCTCTGAAGTCGGTGGCTCTGAAGTCGGTGGCTCTGAAGTCGGTGGCTCTGAAGTCGGTGGGTCTGAAGTCGGTGGGTCTGAAGAAGTCGATGGGTCTGAAGAAGTCGATGGGTCTGAAGTCGAGGGGTCTGAAGTCGATGGGTCTGAAGTCGATGGGTCTGAAGTCGATGGGTCTGAAGTCGATGGGTCTGAAGTCAGTGGGTCTGAAGTCGATGGGTCTGAAGTCAGTGGGTCTGAAGTCGATGGTTCTGAAGTCAGTGGGTCTGAAGTCGATGGGTCTAAAGTCGATGGGTCTGAAGAAGTCGATGGGTCTGAAGTCGATCGGTCTGAAGTCCTCTCTCTGCTGACGTCACACAGATCAGTCCCGGCGCCGCGTCATCCCGAAACTGAGAAAAAAATGTTTCTCATACTTCTACTTTATGTGAAGATAATCAGAGGGGATTAAATATATTATAGAAAAACTCTCATATAAAAACATCTTCATATGACAACAACCCCCTTTATACACTTCATGACAAAAATAAAAATTCCAAAACATGAAAAACAGCAATAAAGTGAAAGTAGCGCTCCCTCATAAACTATGTGCTACAGTTCAAACAAGTGTCAGTGTTTAGGGCCCGTCACCCTTATAAATGATGTGCTACACTGAAAAAGCTTCCAAATAGTCCGCAGTTTATATCGAAAACCATAAAGAAAAAAAGGTGCAAGTGTTGGGGGCTCTTCACCCTTATAAACTATGTGCTCCTCCACCAGATAAAATGTTGGCTCTCCGTGCGAGTGACTCTCATCCTTCACTCTAATAATTGGTCTTTTCCCTTTTATAAGAAGAGAACTTTTATCTCGGGGGATGGGAGTTCTTCAGACTTGGGAGATGTAAAGGAGATTGTACAATCAGATTGTAACGTGTGTGGAGAGATTTATATAAAAACAAGTCTTTGCCTTCAGTGGTCACATATCTGAGATGACAGATTCTTCAAGGATCCCTCAGCCTGGCTTCACATCAGTGCGGCTTGGAAACTCAGCGACTTTCCAGGCCAAACATCAGTGCAATTCGCACCGCCGATTTCATGGCGACTTGTAAATTCATTGAACAGAAATCCATTCAATTGGCAGTGAAATCAGTAAAAAGTCATCCAGGAACCTTCTTCAGAATCGCTGCAACATGAGGAGTGTCAGCGATAGAAATGGATCCATCGCCTGCAATGGGGTGTCGCTTGTCATGCAGTTTGGAGATGACAAATCACATGAGAAGTGGCCCCGGTGTGAACGGGGGGCTCACCGACCTCCAGAGGAACCCTGGGGGAGAAAGTCTTCTCTAGATGATCCCACCAATCCTCATCATTGTCTCAGTCCAGCTGGAAAAAGATGGTTCGGGCCGGGATCACATAGGTGTGAATTGGATGCGGCTTTCATTGCATGTCAAGTCACATGACGTGTGAGTGTGACCGGCTCTCCATGGCCAGGGCGGCCGCTGTGCCGATTACAGAAGGGTCCGGTGCGGTTTTTGGGTCCAGTGTGTTTTTTGGGTCCGGTGCGTTTTTTGGGTCCGGTTCAGGTGAGAATTCAGGTAAAAATATTCAGACCCGAATGGCACCGGAACCGGTGAAGAGAAACGCACCGGACACCGGGCTGAAAACCACGGCTGTACATATGTGAACCCGACCGAAAACCTCCCCCGATAATCCTCAGGGGAGGTCCTCATTTTATGGAGAGAATTCATAAATCGCACAGAGATCACCAATCAGACGTCTGACATGTGACTTCCTAATCCATAGAAAAAAAGACCTTTCTAATACAATCCATAAAATAATACCATTATTTCCTCATCTCCACTGAAGGGGGTGACTGCATAGTTGCCAACATTGCAAAAAAAAATATGTGGGACACTTTTTTGGCTGTAGGCAGAGCCGTACAATAATTAGGGGCGGGGCATTCGTTTGTAGGCGTGACTTATAAAAATTCATGTGCGGCTCGCTAAGCGCGCCGTGGCGAAAAATGGGTGTGGCTTACGTGAAATAGTGGGCGTGGCTTAAATGGGCGTGGCTCAAGAGGGTGTGATTAGAGTCTGAGATGAATGAGGGATGGAGAGGGAAAGGGGGAAAGGGGGAGAGGGGGAGAGGGGGAGTGGGAGAGAGGGGGAGAGGGGGAATGACGGGACAGCAGGCCCAGATCCTACACAATAGAAATCTGTGTATTCTAGAAAGTTTAACAATCAGCAGATAAAGATACTCCAAACACCTGGTGTTAGCACTTCAATCATCCCGGCACCATGGTTGTTATGGCGTCAGGATGATTGAAGTGCATTATTTCTATTATTACATTGTAATATAAAATTAAATCATTCAACTCACCATAATGCCAAATCAGTGGGATCCCTGAGCGTGTCACCTGCCACGTCGCCTGCCACCAGCAGAGTCTGTCCTTGTATCAGGTGCCCCCGGCAGAGTCAGTATAGACCCCCTCCATCAGTGCAGATCCCCTCAGTGCAGATCCCCTCCATCAGTGCAGACCCCCCCCTCTATTAGTGCAGACCCCCCCTCAGTGCAGCCCCCCCTCTATTAGTGCAGCCCCCCCTCTATTAGTGCAGCCCCCCCCTCTATTAGTGCAGCCCCCCCTCTATAAGTGCAGACCCCCTCAGTGCAGCCCCTCCTCTATTAGTGCAGACCCCCCTCAGTGCAGCCCCCCCTCTATTAGTGCAGACCCCCCTCAGTGCAGCCCCCCCTCTATTAGTGCAAACCCCCCTCAATTAGTGCAGCCCCCTCTCAGTGCAGCCCCCCCTCAGTGCAGCCCCCCCTCTATTAGTGTAGACACCCCTCAGTGCAACCCCCCTCTATTAGTGCAGACCCCCCTCAGTGCAGCCCCCCTCTATTAGTGCAGACCCCCCTCTATTAGTGCAGACCCCCCTCTATTAGTGCAGACCCCCCTCTATTACTGCAGACCCTCCTCAATTAGTGCAGCCCCCCATCTATTAGTGCAGACCCCCCCTCTATTAGTGCAGACCCCCCTCAATTAGTGCAGCCCCCCTCAATGCAGCCCCCCCTCAGTGCAGCCCCCCCCCCAGTGCTGACCCTCCCCTCATCCAGGAGCGGCCGGTGTTCTGCTGAGAAAGTTCCCCTCGGCAAGTAAGGACCCCCTGTACTGCGCAGGCGCAGCGCTTGCGCAGTACAAGCCAGTGGAAATAGCCGCTCTGGGGAACTTTTTGTGCCCCCGGCAGAGTCTGTCCTCGCATCAGGTGCCCCCGGCAGAGTCAGTATAGACCCCCTCAGTGCAGACCCCCTTAGTGCAGATCCCCTCCATCAGTGCAGACCCCCTACATCAGTGCAGACCCCCTACATCAGTGCAGACCCCTTCCATCAGTGCAGACCCCCCTCTATTAGTGCAGCCCCCCCTCAGTGCAGCCCCCCTCTATTAGTGCAGACCCCCCTCTATTAGTGCAGACCCCCCTCTATTAGTGCAGACCCCCTCAATTAGTGCAGCCCCCCCTTAGTGCAGTGCAGCCCCCCTCTATTAGTGCAGACCCCCTCAGTGCAGACCCCCCTCTATTAGTGCAGCCCCCCCTCTATTAGTGCAGCCCCCCCTATTAGTGCAGCCCCCCCTCTATTAGTGCAGCCCCCCCTCTATTAGTGCAGCCCCCCCTCAGTGCAGCCCCCCTCTATTACTGCAGACCCCCCTCAATTAGTGCAGCCCCCCCTCAGTGCAGCCCCCCCTCAGTGCTGACCCTCCCCTCATCCAGGAGCAGCCGGTGTTCTGCCGAGAAAGTTCTCCTCGGCAAGTAAGGACCCCCTGTACTGCGCAGGCGCAGCACTTGCGCAGTACAAGCCAGTGAAAATAGCCGAGCTGGGGAACTTTTTGGCAAGACACGGCGGTGCTGTGTCTTCAGTGGAGAGGGGAGGGGCCGTGCAGCTAAAGAAGCCAATTCATTCGCTGCACGGATCGAGCCCCCTTCCTCTCTCCACTGACTGAACACTAGGGGGAAGATCGAGTGGCGGCGCTGGCCGCCATTTTGCTGGAGCCAGCTGCTCCAAAAATTTAAAAAAACAACATTCCCGATTTTCCTTATGAAAAATTCAGATTCGGGACAGCCTCCAATCAGGACGAGGGTCCCAAAATCAGGATTGTCCTGGGAAAATCGGGACTGTTGGCAACTATGTGACTGGATCCACGGGGCCCAACCTTCACACACATGGGGCCCTTTGGCCCTTGATGAGGGGCCCTTTGCAGACCCCCAGCAGTCGGTAGCGGCGGTATTCATCTGTAAAGAAGCCATAATGTCGCAGATTTCTCTCATGTCACATGTCTGCAGTCTCTGATCATCTCCTCCAATAGGATTGAAGTCTCTGACAGTCTTCTGTCATATACTGAATAGAATGTGTGGCCCCTGTGGAGGTGTCAGGGGACACAGTTGGGGCCCCTATACATTATAAGATGACAAGCACTGAACGTGTCACTGAGAAATCCTTCCCCCCCACACACAGAGCAGGAAGTAGAGTTCCCCCTTCTAGTGTTGTGTGGAATGTGTCCCCCCCTCTTCCCTCCTCTTATTACTGTCCAGTGTAGATTGCGGTGTATTCCCTGTCAGGGAGCCCCACACACGCTCTATACACACTCCTATACAAGTCAATGGCTGGGCCTAAACTACCTCACCACAGCTGTGCACCCACATTTCTCCTCCCCCCACACGCTCTATACACACTCCTATACAAGTCAATGGCTGGGCCTAAACTACCTCAGTCACCACAGCTGTGCACCCTCATTTCTCCTCCCCCCACACACGCTCTATACACACTCCTATACAAGTCAATGGCTGGGCCTAAACTACCTCAGTCACCACAGCTGTGCGCCCACATTTCTCCTCCCCCCACACACGCTCTATACACACTCCTATACAAGTCAATGGCTGGGCCTAAACTACCTCACCACAGCTGTGCGCCCACATTTCTCCTCCCCCCACACACGCTCTATACACACTCCTATACAAGTCAATGGCTGGGCCTAAACTACCTCAGTCACCACAGCTGTGCGCCCTCATTTCTCCTCCCCCCACACACGCTCTATACACACTCCTATACAAGTCAATGGCTGGGCCTAAACTACCTCAGTCACCACAGCTGTGCACCCACATTTCTCCTCCCCCCACACACGCTCTATACACACTCCTATACAAGTCAATGGCTGGGCCTAAACTACCTCAGTCACCACAGCTGTGCGCCCACATTTCTCCTCCCCCCACACACGCTCTATACACACTCCTATACAAGTCAATAGCTGGGCCTAAACTACCTCACCACAGCTGTGCGCCCACATTTCTCCTCCCCCCACACACGCTCTATACACACTCCTATACAAGTCAATGGCTGGGCCTAAACTACCTCACCACAGCTGTGCACCCACATTTCTCCTCCCCCCACACACGCTCTATACACACTCCTATACAAGTCAATGGCTGGGCCTAAACTACCTCAGTCACCACAGCTGTGCGCCCACATTTCTCCTCCCCCCACACACGCTCTATACACACTCCTATACAAGTCAATGGCTGGGCCTAAACTACCTCACCACAGCTGTGCGCCCACATTTCTCCTCCCCCCCACACACGCTCTATACACACTCCTATACAAGTCAATGGCTGGGCCTAAACTACCTCACCACAGCTGTGCGCCCACATTTCTCCTCCCCCCACACACGCTCTATACACACTCCTATACAAGTCAATGGCTGGGCCTAAACTACCTCACCACAGCTGTGCGCCCACATTTCTCCTCCCCCCACACACGCTCTATACACACTCCTATACAAGTCAATGGCTGGGCCTAAACTACCTCACCACAGCTGTGCGCCCTCATTTCTCCTCCCCCCACACACGCTCTATACACACTCCTATACAAGTCAATGGCTGGGCCTAAACTACCTCACCACAGCTGTGCGCCCTCATTTCTCCTCCCCCCACACACGCTCTATACACACTCCTATACAAGTCAATGGCTGGGCCTAAACTACCTCACCACAGCTGTGCGCCCTCATTTCTCCTCCCCCCACACACACTCTATACACACTCCTATACAAGTCAATGGCTGGGCCTAAACTACCTCACCACAGCTGTGCGCCCACATTTCTCCTCCCCCCACACACGCTCTATACACACTCCTATACAAGTCAATGGCTGGGCCTAAACTACCTCAGTCACCACAGCTGTGCGCCCACATTTCTCCTCCCCCCACACACGCTCTATACACACTCCTATACAAGTCAATGGCTGGGCCTAAACTACCTCAGTCACCACAGCTGTGCGCCCACATTTCTCCTCCCCCCACACACGCTCTATACACACTCCTATACAAGTCAATGGCTGGGCCTAAACTACCTCAGTCACCACAGCTGTGCGCCCTCATTTCTCCTCCCCCCACACACGCTCTATACACACTCCTATACAAGTCAATGGCTGGGCCTAAACTGCCTCACCACAGCTGTGCGCCCACATTTCTCCTCCCCCCACACACGCTCTATACACACTCCTATACAAGTCAATGGCTGGGCCTAAACTACCTCAGTCACCACAGCTGTGCGCCCACATTTCTCCTCCCCCCACACACGCTCTATACACACTCCTATACAAGTCAATGGCTGGGCCTAAACTACCTCAGTCACCACAGCTGTGCGCCCACATTTCTCCTCCCCCCACACACGCTCTATACACACTCCTATACAAGTCAATGGCTGGGCCTAAACTACCTCAGTCACCACAGCTGTGCGCCCTCATTTCTCCTCCCCCCACACACGCTCTATACACACTCCTATACAAGTCAATGGCTGGGCCTAAACTACCTCAGTCACCACAGCTGTGCGCCCTCATTTCTCCTCCCCCCACACACGCTCTATACACACTCCTATACAAGTCAATGGCTGGGCCTAAACTACCTCAGTCACCACAGCTGTGCGCCCTCATTTCTCCTCCCCCCACATCTTTCTAGTCAGGTAGTTGTGTGATGATTGGCGGCTGTGTGCGGCACCTGTGGGCTCCCTGGAGGGTGAAGAGGTCACATTTATACTACAGGAGTCCAAACAAGGCCACACCCTCTTATTATGGGATGTATGACATCATAATGGGGGGGAGGGGACATTTATACTACAGGAGTCCAAACAAGGCCCAAGACAAAGAGGACGGTGCCCTCTAAGTGCAGCGTGTATCATACAACACATTTATTACAAGGGATTAAAAGCTCTCAGCATTGTAAGGTGAGGAGTATTTATTTATTTGTTAGGGTGTTAATACTACTACTACCCCTGTTGATATTACTACTACTCCTACTAATACTACCTATACTACTACTCATACAGCTACTACTACTACTACATATACTACTACTATTCCTACTAATACTACCTATACTACTACTACCACTCATACTACTACTACTCCTACAGCTACTACTACTAATATTACTACTACTGCTACTAACACTACCTATACTGCTACTCATACTACTACTTCTTCTACTAATACTACCTATACTACTACTACCCCTGCTAATTCTAACTATATTACTACTACCACTCATACTACTAGTACTACTACTACTACTCATACTGCTACCACTACTACCTCTACCCCTTCTCATATTACTACTACTCCTACTAATACTACTACTACTACTACTACTACTACTTCTACTACTACTACTCATACAGCTACTCCTACTACCACTTATATTACTACTCCTACTAATACTACCTATACTACTACTACCACTCATACTACTACTACTACTACTACTACTCATACAGCTACTCATCCTACTACTACTAACCCTGCTCATATTACTACTATTTCTACTACTACTACTACTACTCATGCAGCTACTCCTACTACTACCCCTGCTCATATTACTACTACCACTCATACTACTACTACTACTACTCCTACTACAACTACCCCTGCTCATATTACTACTACTCCTTCTAATACTACTACTACTACCACTCATACTACTACTACTCATACTAATAATGCTACTACTACTACTTCTACTCATACTACTACTACTAATTCTACTAATACTAATACTACTACTCATTCTGCTGCTACTACTCATTCTACTCATTATTCTAATACTACTACTCATACTAATACTACTACTGCTACTCCTACTACTACTATTGCTCATTCTACTACCACTCGTACTACTACTACTGATATTACTACTACTCATACTAATAATACTAATTCTACTACTCCTCAGACTACTAATCGTTCTACTACTACTACTCATACTAATACTACTACTCATTCTATTACTACTCATGCTACTAATTATTCTGCTCCTACTACTCCTACTAATACTACTACTCATACTACTACTGCTACTCATACTACTACTACTTCTCATACTACTACTATTGCTCATTCTACTACTATTGCTCATTCTACTACTATTACTCATTCTACTACTACTCATACTACTATTCATACTAATATTCATACTAATACTACTACTGCTACTCCATACTACTACTCATCCTACTACTACTTCTCATTGCTCATTCTACTTCTCCTCATACTACTACTGCTACTCGTACTACTACTACTACTACTACTCACACTACTTCTCACAATACTACTATTGCTCATTCTACTTGTCCTTATACTACTACTCATACTACTACTACTTATACTAATACTACTACTGCTACTCATACTACTACTCATCCTACTACTACCTTTCATAATACTACTACTACTACTATTGCTCATTCTACTTCTCCTCATACTACTACTTATACTACTACTGCTACTGATGCTACTACTACTTCTCATACCCCTACTACTACTACTACTATTACTACTCATACAGCTGCTCCTACTTCTACTGCCCCTGCTCATATTACTACTACTCCTACTAATACTACCTATACTATTAGTACTACTACTAATGCAGCTACTACTACTACTACATATACCACTACTATACCTACTAATACTACCTATACGACTACTACCACTCATACTATTACTACTCCTACAGCTACTACTACTAATATTACTACTACTGCTACTACCTATACTACTACTGCTCATATTACTACTACTCTTACTAATACTACCTAAACTACTACTACCAACTCATACTACTACTACTACTCATACAGCTACTACTACTACCCCTGCTTATATTAGTACTACTACTCCTACTAATGCTACCTATACTATTAGTACTACTACTCATACAGCTACTCCTACTACTACGTATACTACTACTATTCCTACTAATACTACCTATACTACTACTACCACTCATACTACTACTACTCCTACAGCTACTACTACTAATATTACTACTACTGCTACTAATACTACCTATACTACTACTTTACCCTGCTCATATTACTTTTTTTTAATACTCTTTATTTATACCCAAGGGAGGAGTAAATAATCTATTCCATGCTGTAAGTTGTTTGAACTTTCAATATATATACAATGGAGATATTTCTCTGCATATGACTCTGGAAATCTACATATTAAACTTTAAGCACCCCTATTATCTCCCCTATAAACCCTCTACTCCTTTTCTTCTCTTTTCCCTCCTCTCCTGGCCACCAGGGTGTAACTCATTCCTCCCCCTTCCCCCTCCTATACCCATCCTTCCCTACTCCGCTCTCCTCGTGGGGGGAAGGGAACCTCCATAATATTGTAAACTTCCCAGACAGGCGGACTCATTGCCCTGTAGTATCTCCCAACAATCTCTTTCCTTCCTCTGAATATACAAAGAAGTTCCATGTTGTCCACATTTCAATGTATTGCTCTTTTCTATCCTGTCCGGAGAACAGCAGATCTTCTATGGCCCCCACATTTCTTCCTTTATTCAGCCCATCCTGTAATTGATGGTGGTTTGGGGTCTTCCCAGCATCGGGCGATACACGCCTTGGCCTCGTTACCCAGATGACATAAGACCGACTTTTTATATGTCTGTAATGGGATTTGTGAGAAATGGAAAAAGGCCGGATCGTCCGGAAGTGGGAAGGGTGTAAACTTTTGGCCAATCCTTTGTACTTCCAACCAAAATTGCCTAATCTTAGGAAACGTCCCAAATCTATGGAGTAGAGTCCCCCGTCCCCAGCTGTATCTCCAACATTGATCTGAGGCTTCAGGGAAAAACCTACGAAGCTTCACCGGGGGGTAATACCACCTTGTCAGGAGCTTATCATTGAGTTCTTGGGTTGGCGTACAGACTGATGAGTCCAACCAAAGATATCTTATCTTCTGACCTTCAACTGGCCTAAAAATCCTATTTAGGTC
This sequence comes from Aquarana catesbeiana, assembly GCF_042186555.1. NCBI lineage: Eukaryota > Metazoa > Chordata > Amphibia > Anura > Ranidae > Aquarana > Aquarana catesbeiana. The sequence goes on from NC_133336.1 coordinate 207,262,948, forward strand.
CCTTTCCCACTTTCCTATTCCTGGAATCTCAAAGTTATCTGGGGGGAGGGGCAATTACCATGGTGTATATCTTAGATATTGTTGGGGCAAGGGGCTCTTCCTCTTCTCAGTATAGTTCCAACCTTGTGGGTTCTCCTCTATAATTTTTCGCTGGTCCCAATGACTCAAGGAAGGGGCGGAGTTGTAATGCCGGCCAAAAGTTTATTTCAAATCGGCCCCCCAGGTGTGTCAATGAGGGAACTGTAGGCCAAGCGTCAGAATTCTTCTTCCAATTCTGTCCATAATTTATATTCTGTATGTCTACACCAATCAATGATCCTCCCGACATGGACTGCCTGATAGTATTTACCTACATCTGGGACTGCCAGGCCGCCATATTGTTTCGGTATAGTCATACGGCTTCTACTCATCCTTGGTCGCTTATTTGCCCAGATAAGTTTAGTAAAAAGCTTATCGACAAGGCAGTTGGAATATCTATCGGTAAGGCTTGGAAAAAATACAAAAATGTTGTCAGAATATTAATTTTAATAAAGTTACAACGGCCAAACCATGAATGGAGTCCATGTCGCCATTTATCTAATAGGGAGGGAACTGCCTTCTATAGCGGAGGGACATTTACCTCGAAGGTCTTCTCTATTCTTGGCGGAATGTTTGTGCCGAGATATTTTAATGCCGTCCCAACCCATTTAAAGTTACAATTAGGTTGTATAGTTTGCTGTACCACTAGGGGGAGAGCCACGCCCATCGCCTCTGATGTACCACTAGGGGGAAAGACACGCCCATCGCCTCTGATGTATCACTAGGGGGAGAGCCACGCCCATCGCCTCTGATGTACCACTAGGGGAGAGCCACGCCCATCGCTTCTGATGTACCACTAGGGGGAGAGCCACGCCCATCGCCTCTGATGTACCACTAGGGGGAGAGCCACGCCCATCGCCTCTGATTTGGCGTAATTGATTTTTAAGTTCGCTAATACACTATATCCTTCAACTTCCTTCATCAGATTCGGTAGAGAAACGCGCGGACTAGATAGAGAGAAGAACCGATCGTCTGCGTAAGCTGAGATTTTATAATTACGATCCCCTATTTGGAGTCCCTGGATGTCTGGGTTTTGCCTGATTTTATTAAGTAGTGGTTCTAAAGATCGGGCGAATAACATCGGGGGAAAGTGGACATCCCTGCCGCGTTCCGTTTGATATTTTAATCGGCTCTGAGTGTACCCCATTAACTTTATCCCGGGCCTGGGGGGTGGAATACACCCCGGCAATCCAACCCAACATCTGCTCTCCCAGTCCCATATGCCTCAGCACACCAAACGTAAATCGCCAACTGACCCTATCAAACGCTTTTTCTGCGTCGGTGCTCAGAAAAATAGAGGCGGGTTTTTGTCTTATCGGCATGATGGACCAGGTTGGGTACCATTAATGGTGTTATCCCTCGCCTCACGGGTAGGGATAAACCCAACCTGCTCCAAATCTACCAACTGGTTCAATAGCGGCTGAAGACGCGGGGCGAGCAATTCGGTGAAAAGTTTTAAATCTCCATTCAACAATGAGATTGGGCGGTAGCTCCCACACTCCGTAGGATCCTTTCCTTCTTTCGGAATAACCGATATGTGCGCCATAACTGCGTCCGGGGGGAGAGCGGCCGCCCGTCCAATCTCATTGGAGGCCTTTGTCATATATCTACCCAGTAATGGGAAAAAGTTCTTCTAATATTAGATTGTAAATCCATCCGGGGCCTGGCGCCTTCCCATGTTTGACTGTTTTTATCACTGCGCTTAATTCCTCAATCGTTATGGGGGCCTCTAAGATATTCCGGTCCGGAGAGGACAACCTAAAGAGAGGTGGTGAGGAGAGATCCTCCTCCATACTATCTGGAGATGACAACCTAAAGAGAGGTGCTGAGGAGAGATCCTCCTCCATACTATCTGAAGATGACAACCTAAAGAGAGGTGGTGAGGAGAGATCCTCCTCCATACTATCTGGAGAGGACAACCTAAAGAGAGGTGCTGAGGAGAGATCCTCCTCCATACTATCTGGAGAGGACAACCTAAAGAGAGGTGCTGAGGAGAGATCCTCCTCCATACTATCTGGAGATGACAACCTAAAGAGAGGTGGTGAGGAGAGATCCTCCTCCATACTATCTGGAGAGGACAACCTAAAGAGAGGTGCTGAGGAGATATCCTCCTCCATACTATCTGAAGAGGACAACCTAAAGAGAGGTGCTGAGGAGAGATCCTCCTCCATACTATCTGGAGATGAGAACCTAAAGAGAGGTGCTGAGGAGAGATCCTCCTCCATACTATCTGGAGATGACAACCTAAAGAGAGGTGGTGAGGAGAGATCCTGATCCATACTATCTGGAGATGACAACCTAAAGAGAGGTGGTGAGGAGAGATCCTCCTCCATACTATCTGGAGAGGAGAACCTAAAGAGAGGTGCTGAGGAGAGATCCTCCTCCATACTATCTGGAGATGAGGGTATTGATGTCAGATTATAAAGTGAAGAGTAATACTCTGTGAATCTCTGAGCTATGTCTTTAGGTAAGGAGATCCTCTGTCCATTCTCACCCTTTATATGGGGTACGTAGGCTGACCTTCCCTTTTCTTTAATCTTCCCTGACAACATTTTACTCCATGTATCTCCCAGTTCATACAGAACTTTCTTTTTTTTTTTTTTTACATCAAAAAGTTTATTTGAAAGTTTAATACAGCTTACAATCAAAGCCATTTACGAGTGACAAACCAGTACAAAAACATATTGCTAATCTTTACTACATTGTTATTTACCATTATTTCTAACTAGGTTTAGTCAGTGTATTTCTCGATTGTTTAATATTTAACTTATATTATAGCATTACTATATATTATGTAGTATCACATAGTACTTATTATTCACATCTGAATTCTGCTTTTACAGTCAGCTTTGATTTGAAAACCTAGAAATGGATAGAACAGATAGAAGAATAGAAAGGGTATAGGGGTAATAAGGGGGATGTAGGAAGAACTTGTTATACATTATGTTATTATTTCTTATTGATTTGAACTGTGCAGTCTGGTGGAGAGTGGTCACCATGGCTTATCTTCCTCTTGTACTTCTATGTTCAGTTTAGATTTCACTGTGTCATTAACTCTTCATATGTCTTAGAGAATTTAAAAGCGAACCACGGAGACCATGTCTTTTGAAATTTCTCTGCTCTGTCTGTGGATTGGGCCAGGGTGTCTTTCATCTACTTTTTTTAGCCAGTTTTGTATGGATGGGGGGCTCTTCGTTTTCCAGTTGAGCGGTATTAAAGATTTAGCCGCATTGAGTAGGTGTTTTGTCAGTGATTTTTTTGTACCTTTTAAGAGGGAAATTTGATATGTGAAGTAGACAACAAGGTGCATTAAGTTCAAGACTCGTCTCGGTGATTAGCTTCACAAGTTCCTTTACTCTGTGCCAGAATGGGCTGATTAGGGGACATCCCCACCAGATATGTAGCAGGGTCCCCCTTTCTTCCTCACACCTCCAGCACCTGTCTGATGTGTGAGGAAACCATTTCTTAAGCTTATCAGGTGTAGCATACCAGTGTGTCATTAGTTTGTATGATGTTTCCTGAGTTTTAGTACTTATTGAGCATTTGTGTGACATGATGCATGCTACTTTCCATTGTTTGTCAGTGATATCTACTTGTAATGCTTTAGACCAAACAGCTTTAAATCTGTCCTCTGTTGTCTCTTTAGACTCTTGCAACCAGGTGTAGGAAATAGAAGTCGCTCTGCTGAACTGTGTGCCTTGTAAGCAAATTTCCTCTAACTCTGTTAATCGCTGGAAGAGTGTGGGTTTTCTTGTTTTGTTAGTTATATAGCTGTGCATTTGAAAGTATACCCATAGAGGAAGCCCCTTGAGGTCATTATCTGTCTCGAGTGTAGCAAAATCCTTAATGTTGCCTTTATGTATACAATTCAGTGCTAGTAGAGGTGATCTACTAGTTGGGGTCTGTAGGGTCTTATTCTTAAGTCCTGGTGGAAAGTCAGGATTGTCCATCATTGGGGAAAGTGGACTGAGAACTGATGTCAATTCAGTAGTGTTAGCTATTTTCTGAAATAGGTTTAGTGTAGTACCTGTCAATGGGTGTTTTCTAATTTGCTTGTTGTGAGATTTCCAAGGTATCCAAGGGGTTTGGTACAGTGAGGCCTCCAACAAGACCCAGTCTTTAGATTCGGTATGGCAATGCCAATCTATCACCCTTGTGAGGTGTGAGGCAAGATAATAATTGTAAAAATTTGGTATGCCCATACCCCCTTGTTCTTTTGGTCTAGTGAGAAGTTGGAATTTGATTCTGGCTTTTTTGTGTCCCCAGAGGAATTCTAGCAGTACAGATTGCAAAGCCTTAAAGAAAGATTGTGGTATTTTAATAGGGAGGGATCTGAGTAAATACAGCAATCTGGGGAGAATAACCATTTTTAATATCGCCGCCCTCCCGAACCATGAGAAGTATTTGTTGTTCCATTTTTTTAGGTCTTTCTTTATTTCTTGTAGTAAAGCAGGAAAGTTATGTTCGTATAGGGATGTTAATCTTGGTGTTAAATTTATTCCCAGATATTTGAGGGTGTGCGTTTCCCATCTAAAGGGGCAATTGGTTTTGGTGTTATTCAGGTTTTCGTCAGATAGGGAAATGTTCATTGCTTCTGATTTTGTGTAATTTATTTTAAAATTTGAGAGATAGCCGTAATCGGTAAATTGTTTCATCAGGTTTGGCATTGTTATGTGTGGATTAGTTAAAAAAAACAGGAGGTCGTCCGACATATGCCGCAATCTTGTATTCCTTATTCGCAACTTCGAATCCTGTAATAGATTTATCTTGATTTATCATTCTAATAAATGGTTCTAAGGAGAGGATGAATAGTAGAGGGGACAATGGGCATCCCTTTCTAGTAGGCAAATAAATATGTAAAGACCGCGCCAATCCAAACCATCAAGGTAGCAGCCAACACTACAAAACGACTAATTTGTGCACAATAACTAAGTAATATAAGTGTAGCGCTAAAGTGAAAGGGAAATTTTAAATAAATTTGAATAAATAATGTAGGTAAGGGTGAAGGATGGAAAGTAGTCAATCTATGTCTAAAAAGACGAGTGACCCCATTCAATCCTAGACACAAAAAATGTGTATGATGAGTGATTATAAAAATAAATTTAACCACATCTGAAAACACGTGAGACACTCTTTCTTCTCAGAGAAAGTACAGAAAATCACAATGTATATGATAGATAGTGACAACAAATTCTATATTAAAATATCCCGATTTGTGAAAATAAATTTGCATAAATAGTAACAAAAGTGTCCGTAATATTGGTGGGGAGATATGACTCCCAAGTGAACAACATAAATATGACGAATTAGTCCATATAGTGCAACCAGTAATTGGCCCAACTTGAATCCAAGGCAGATATCATCACAATAGACATCCAGATCAAAGTAAGGGATAAATTACTCTTACCGACTTCGGTGGACTCACAGGCCGTGGGCGGTGAGTCAGATAGGCTTGTACTGTCTTAGGATGGATGACAGTGTGAAAATGGCTTGTACATCAGATGGAGGGCTGGGGACCTGCCCAGACGGTTTCCACGGTCAGCGTCTTTGTCAGCAAACATGGACCACGTGTAAAGAGAAAACAGGGAGCCTCCACATAGTGTAAATCCAAAGATTATTAAAAAATGATGTTTATTAGATCACTCAAGATCGTCAAACAATCCATAAAAAACTTTGTAGAATCGATTCAAATTGCAAAGATGGGTATGAAAACAATAAGCGTGGTATAGGTGGCTGGGTACAGCAAGAAACCCGACCGGTTTCGTCCACAAAGACTTCGGCTGGGGTGTATGCCATCCTGCCACCTCCACGCTTTTATATATATATTGTAATACTCAACTGAAAACAGCTGTTACAGCGTCATGCAGACTTACTTCCTGAATCAGTGGCGTGCGCTCCATTCAGGGTCATGTGTTATCTCAATTAGCCAATGGGGAGATAAAGCGATGGGTTCACCTCTATTTCCCAAGCCTCGATGTGGATGTCATCTCGGCGCACGCACTCATTGGAAGGAAGAGTGCGTTCCTCAGTTGTTCACCCAATAAGGGCCGCCGCCGTGTGACGTGCATGTAACGAACGTCACGTGATGGCGCCTGACGTACCCATAGGTGTCCATCATTGTACTCTGCCGGAAGTATAACCACATTACCGAGGCTGTTGGAACGCAAACAGCGTTCCAAACGGATCATTAAAGAAGAAAATAAATGATATAAAAACCGAAAACAGACAAACGGCGATCGTTATAATCAGCCGTAATACTAAATATATGAACCCAATTTGGATTTTAAAAGACCTTTGTTATTTATACTAGAATGTTCTATCGGGAAGTAAGTAGGCATTGCAGCCATATCACAATTTCTAAGAACAGAAAAGACTATGTAATAAATGACCATTCCTATACATTAAACATATACATATACTAATGTGCTCTAAAAAACATGTAGCCATGCTAGAGTAAATCCTTCACAACAATTTTTAATCATTAAAATGAAGTAAAAAATAAAATAAAAACTGGGACTAATATTGAAAAATGAAATTAAAATTGAAATTAAAACCAAAACCTAATATTGAGCAGAATACCAATTGTAGAACTCTTATTTGTATGTAAAAAATCTAATATTGAGCAAGATACTAGTTGTAGAACTAATCTTTATATGTAGGAAGCCAGCTTGATCTATTATTCAAGAGCTAAGCTTAAAATGCCTTCTAACCAATTAGACTTCCCTTACTATATATATTGTAAATAAGACTAAGGGGGGGAAATTGGTGAAGGGAAAGGGGGGGCTGTAATCAAGATTGGTTGATGAATGAATTGATGTCCCACTCCACATTTAATCCATGAGGCGTGAAACATCTTAATTGGTGTATCCAGAAGGTTTCAAGCCTTGACACTCCCCTTATAGATGACTCTCCTCTCCAGTGAGGGGTAAATTTATCTATTATTTGGAACTTCGTGCCGGTAGGATCTCGGTTATGGCATGTTAAGTAATGGTTAGGAACGCTATGATTTGTACGCCCCTTTTTTATGGATTTAATATGTTCATTGACCCTTATGGAAAAAGTACGGATGGTCCGCCCGACGTACTGTTTCCCACAAGGGCATGTAATGAGATATACAATGTACCTCGTCGAGCATGTGACAAAATGTTTAACGGCATATTCTTTCCCTGTGACAGTTGACCTAAAAGTCTCGATCTTCCGGGTTTTGAGTGTGTTAGTTATACACACCTTACATCTTCGACAGGGGAAGAAGCCCTTCATGTCCTGAAAGAAGGAAGGGACCGAAGGGGGGTCTATTACATTAGGTGCAATCTGGCCCCTCAGGGACAAAGCACCTCTGTATATCACCCCTGCTTGTTCTGGGAGAACTGGTCCAAGTACAGTATCATTTTTTAAAACCTTCCAATGCCTATGGAAGATATCTTTAACCTGCTTATGTTGAATAGAAAAATTGGTGAAAAAAGACCATTTATGTTTATTTTCTACAATGGGTTTGGGTTGTTCTGAGATAAGTATATTTCTATCAACTAGGGAGACACTTTGGATTACTTTGTCTATCTCCAATGCATCATAACCCTTGTCTGTAAATCTCGACTTCAAAACATTAGCTTGGTCAAAGTAATCAGTGAGTTTTGAACAGTTGCGTCTGATCCGCAACATTTGACTTCGGGGAATGGATTTCAACCAAGCTGCGTGGTGGCAGCTATCGATCGGAATGTACCCATTCCGATCGGTGGCCTTAAAAAAAGTCTTGGTAGTAAGATGGTTATCGACAACTGAGATCTCAAGGTCAAGGAAGTGAATGGTCGACCGACTAGCTTCATGGGTTAACTCTATCCCAATTTGATTATCATTAAGGGTGCATATGAATTTGTCTAGAGATTCCATATTCCCTTTCCATAGGAGGAGGATGTCGTCAATGTACCTAGCCCACAACACCAATTGCGGCGGGTCTAGGGCATAGACGACATCCTCCTCCCATTTGGCCATAAATATATTGGCCAAACTGGGGGCAAACTTTGCCCCCATTGCTACCCCTTTCTTTTGGAGATAAAAATCTCCATCGTACCAGAAGTAGTTGTGTTTGGTGGCAAAACACAATAAGTCCATAATAAACCTCTTCTGGGTACCCGGAATTGAGTTATTCCTGGAAAGAAAAGAGTTAACTGCTTCGAACCCGGAATTATGGGGTATGCAGGTGTACAACGCCTTAACATCGGCTGTGGCCAGAATAAGGTCATTACTATATGTGACACATTTAAGTTTGGCAATAGTGTCCTTGGTATCCTTTAGATAGGATGGTATGGATTTCACTAGCGGTTGGAGAAAAAAATCAATATATTTCCCGATACGGGAGGTTATGGAATTTATGCCACTAATGATAGGGCGACCGGGAGGTTGTGTAACATTTTTATGAACTTTCGGTAAATAATAAATTATAGGAATACGTGGGGCGACTGGAACCAGGAAACTTTTCTCTTTCTTATCAAGAATGCCCAACTGGGAACCAGTATCTATCAAATCAACCAAAATTTTCTTGAACTCCGATGTAGGATTCTTGGTTAGTTTAAGATAAGTATCTGTGTCACCAAGAATTCTCATCATCTCTGTATGGTAGTCTGCCTTATCGAGAATGACGATCCCGCCCCCCTTGTCAACCGGGGGCGAATGACGAGGTTTTTTTGTTCACAAAGGGACTTAAGCCCAATTTTTAAGTTAGGGTCACTGTATATTTTTTTGTCAGGTAGCTTATCAAGGTCTTTAAGTACCAAATCTCGAAAGACTTTAATGGAAGGTGCCACTGGACAAGGAGGATTGAACAGCGATGGATTCGCGAGGCCTGAATGGACCGTATGTGACGTAATGTCACTGGTCCGAGGTCTCATGGGATTGGACATAATATATCTCTGGATATTCAACTTTCTGATGTATTTGTGTACATCTATGAAAGTTGAGAATTTATTTAGTCTTTTTGGAGGTACGTATTTCAACCCTTTATCTAAAACTGATTTTTCGGCTTTTGTTAGTTCTACATTGCTCAAATTAAAAATACCAGTGTCTTTCAAACACGTTTTCTTTTTCCTGGCGCGCCACCCCCCTCTGGAGCCGCGCCCGGATTTGGATTTCTTAGATGACTTTCCCCTTCCCTGTGAAAATCCCTCCTTGTGGATAGTCCTGGTTGATTCTGGTTATAATTAAATGGTGATCTCCCTTCTTCCATAGTCAAGGGTTGATATCACAATAATGGATATCTTTGATTATCGAAGTAATCGTACATTTATCATCGAAGGCGTTTTTACACCCCTGAATAGCGATTCTGAAATAGGAGGGCTATTCCTAAGACTAAAAAACCTGATGGTTTCTGAGCTCCACTTGGAGTGGGACATAGCGTTCCTCGAACAATACTTGAAAGAACGTTTGGTCCCAAGGGGTTTGAGGTGGAACATCCACCCCCAACAGGGTGAACCTGACCCTGATTCTTGGTTTCGTTACTTTAATGAGGCAGGTCTCTCCCTACTAGGGTTTTTGATAGAAAGAAAGCGCCTTAAGAAAATGACCTTAGACACAGACATCAAAGAAATCAGGGATAGACTCCTCCCTCATAAAAAATTAGCTGAATATAATATACTTTCCACAAATCTTAAAGATCATTTAGAAAAAGAAGAACGTGAACAGAGGATTAAAAAGCAAAAAAAATACACCAGGGACACCTGTGATTACAAGAATGGTTGTGTGTTTAGTTGGCAGGATAAGAATCCACCAATTATGGCCCCTGAGATAGGACAAGCACCCAATAATAGTCTAGCCTCTTCTAGTTCACAACAACCAACAAATAGGATTGAATCCAACATACAGGATGTATATCATCCACCCATTGGACCCCTCACTCCCACACCCCAATATAAGTACTCATCCTCCAATAATGGAGGAAGGGGGAAGAATAACAGAGGTAGAGCCAAGGGAAATAGGAACCAGAGACCGTACTATGATCATCATAGACAGGACTCGTCCCCCTGGAGAAGAAACAATGATCATTATGATCAATATTTAGAATACCAATATCCTCAGAGAACCCCTGTTCATACACGAAATAGATTTTCACCTCTTAGAGAGAGAAGATTTAATGATGACCAGGTTTCCAGATACTCCCATTTTGATAGAGATGACGGATACCATGTGAGATCACCATTTAATTATAACCAGAATCAACCAGGACTATCCACAAGGAGGGATTTTCACAGGGAAGGGGAAAGTCATCTAAGAAATCCAAATCCGGGCGCGGCTCCAGAGGGGGGTGGCGCGCCAGGAAAAAGAAAACGTGTTTGAAAGACACTGGTATTTTTAATTTGAGCAATGTAGAACTAACAAAAGCCGAAAAATCAGTTTTAGATAAAGGGTTGAAATACGTACCTCCAAAAAGACTAAATAAATTCTCAACTTTCATAGATGTACACAAATACATCAGAAAGTTGAATATCCAGAGATATATTATGTCCAATCCCATGAGACCTCGGACCAGTGACATTACGTCACATACGGTCCATTCAGGCCTCGCGAATCCATCGCTGTTCAATCCTCCTTGTCCAGTGGCACCTTCCATTAAAGTCTTTCGAGATTTGGTACTTAAAGACCTTGATAAGCTACCTGACAAAAAAATATACAGTGACCCTAACTTAAAAATTGGGCTTAAGTCCCTTTGTGAACAAAAAAACCTCGTCATTCGCCCAGCTGACAAGGGGGGCGGGATCGTCATTCTCGATAAGGCAGACTACCATACAGAGATGATGAGAATTCTTGGTGACACAGATACTTATCTTAAACTAACCAAGAATCCTACATCGGAGTTCAAGAAAATTTTGGTTGATTTGATAGATACTGGTTCCCAGTTGGGCATTCTTGATAAGAAAGAGAAAAGTTTCCTGGTTCCAGTCGCCCCACGTATTCCTATAATTTATTATTTACCGAAAGTTCATAAAAATGTTACACAACCTCCCGGTCGCCCTATCATTAGTGGCATAAATTCCATAACCTCCCGTATCGGGAAATATATTGATTTTTTTCTCCAACCGCTAGTGAAATCCATACCATCCTATCTAAAGGATACCAAGGACACTATTGCCAAACTTAAATGTGTCACATATAGTAATGACCTTATTCTGGCCACAGCCGATGTTAAGGCGTTGTACACCTGCATACCCCATAATTCCGGGTTCGAAGCAGTTAACTCTTTTCTTTCCAGGAATAACTCAATTCCGGGTACCCAGAAGAGGTTTATTATGGACTTATTGTGTTTTGCCACCAAACACAACTACTTCTGGTACGATGGAGATTTTTATCTCCAAAAGAAAGGGGTAGCAATGGGGGCAAAGTTTGCCCCCAGTTTGGCCAATATATTTATGGCCAAATGGGAGGAGGATGTCGTCTATGCCCTAGACCCGCCGCAATTGGTGTTGTGGGCTAGGTACATTGACGACATCCTCCTCCTATGGAAAGGGAATATGGAATCTCTAGACAAATTCATATGCACCCTTAATGATAATCAAATTGGGATAGAGTTAACCCATGAAGCTAGTCGGTCGACCATTCACTTCCTTGACCTTGAGATCTCAGTTGTCGATAACCATCTTACTACCAAGACTTTTTTTAAGGCCACCGATCGGAATGGGTACATTCCGATCGATAGCTGCCACCACGCAGCTTGGTTGAAATCCATTCCCCGAAGTCAAATGTTGCGGATCAGACGCAACTGTTCAAAACTCACTGATTACTTTGACCAAGCTAATGTTTTGAAGTCGAGATTTACAGACAAGGGTTATGATGCATTGGAGATAGACAAAGTAATCCAAAGTGTCTCCCTAGTTGATAGAAATATACTTATCTCAGAACAACCCAAACCCATTGTAGAAAATAAACATAAATGGTCTTTTTTCACCAATTTTTCTATTCAACATAAGCAGGTTAAAGATATCTTCCATAGGCATTGGAAGGTTTTAAAAAATGATACTGTACTTGGACCAGTTCTCCCAGAACAAGCAGGGGTGATATACAGAGGTGCTTTGTCCCTGAGGGGCCAGATTGCACCTAATGTAATAGACCCCCCTTCGGTCCCTTCCTTCTTTCAGGACATGAAGGGCTTCTTCCCCTGTCGAAGATGTAAGGTGTGTATAACTAACACACTCAAAACCCGGAAGATCGAGACTTTTAGGTCAACTGTCACAGGGAAAGAATATGCCGTTAAACATTTTGTCACATGCTCGACGAGGTACATTGTATATCTCATTACATGCCCTTGTGGGAAACAGTACGTCGGGCGGACCATCCGTACTTTTTCCATAAGGGTCAATGAACATATTAAATCCATAAAAAAGGGGCGTTCAAATCATAGCGTTCCTAACCATTACTTAACATGCCATAACCGAGATCCTACCGGCACGAAGTTCCAAATAATAGATAAATTTACCCCTCACTGGAGAGGAGAGTCATCTATAAGGGGAGTGTCAAGGCTTGAAACCTTCTGGATACACCAATTAAGATGTTTCACGCCTCATGGATTAAATGTGGAGTGGGACATCAATTCATTCATCAACCAATCTTGATTACAGCCCCCCCTTTCCCTTCACCAATTTCCCCCCCTTAGTCTTATTTACAATATATATAGTAAGGGAAGTCTAATTGGTTAGAAGGCATTTTAAGCTTAGCTCTTGAATAATAGATCAAGCTGGCTTCCTACATATAAAGATTAGTTCTACAACTAGTATCTTGCTCAATATTAGATTTTTTACATACAAATAAGAGTTCTACAATTGGTAATCTGCTCAATATTAGGTTTTGGTTTTAATTTCAATTTTAATTTCATTTTTCAATATTAGTCCCAGTTTTTATTTTATTTTTTACTTCATTTTAATGATTAAAAATTGTTGTGAAGGATTTACTCTAGCATGGCTACATGTTTTTTAGAGCACATTAGTATATGTATATGTTTAATGTATAGGAATGGTCATTTATTACATAGTCTTTTCTGTTCTTAGAAATTGTGATATGGCTGCAATGCCTACTTACTTCCCGATAGAACATTCTAGTATAAATAACAAAGGTCTTTTAAAATCCAAATTGGGTTCATATATTTAGTATTACGGCTGATTATAACGATCGCCGTTTGTCTGTTTTCGGTTTTTATATCATTTATTTTCTTCTTTAATGATCCGTTTGGAACGCTGTTTGCGTTCCAACAGCCTCGGTAATGTGGTTATACTTCCGGCAGAGTACAATGATGGACACCTATGGGTACGTCAGGCACCATCACGTGACGTTCGTTACATGCACGTCACACGGCGGCGGCCCTTATTGGGTGAACAACTGAGGAACGCACTCTTCCTTCCAATGAGTGCGTGCGCCGAGATGACATCCACATCGAGGCTTGGGAAATAGAGGTGAACCCATCGCTTTATCTCCCCATTGGCTAATTGAGATAACACATGACCCTGAATGGAGCGCACGCCACTGATTCAGGAAGTAAGTCTGCATGACGCTGTAACAGCTGTTTTCAGTTGAGTATTACAATATATATATAAAAGCGTGGAGGTGGCAGGATGGCATACACCCCAGCCGAAGTCTTTGTGGACGAAACCGGTCGGGTTTCTTGCTGTACCCAGCCACCTATACCACGCTTATTGTTTTCATACCCATCTTTGCAATTTGAATCGATTCTACAAAGTTTTTTATGGATTGTTTGACGATCTTGAGTGATCTAATAAACATCATTTTTTAATAATCTTTGGATTTACACTATGTGGAGGCTCCCTGTTTTCTCTTTACACGTGGCCCATGTTTGCTGACAAAGACGCTGACCGTGGAAACCGTCTGGGCAGGTCCCCAGCCCTCCATCTGATGTACAAGCCATTTTCACACTGTCATCCATCCTAAGACAGTACAAGCCTATCTGACTCACCGCCCACGGCCTGTGAGTCCACCGAAGTCGGTAAGAGTAATTTATCCCTTACTTTGATCTGGATGTCTATTGTGATGATATCTGCCTTGGATTCAAGTTGGGCCAATTACTGGTTGCACTATATGGACTAATTCGTCATATTTATGTTGTTCACTTGGGAGTCATATCTCCCCACCAATATTACGGACACTTTTGTTACTATTTATGCAAATTTATTTTCACAAATCGGGATATTTTAATATAGAATTTGTTGTCACTATCTATCATATACATTGTGATTTTCTGTACTTTCTCTGAGAAGAAAGAGTGTCTCACGTGTTTTCAGATGTGGTTAAATTTATTTTTATAATCACTCATCATACACATTTTTTGTGTCTAGGATTGAATGGGGTCACTCGTCTTTTTAGACATAGATTGACTACTTTCCATCCTTCACCCTTACCTACATTATTTATTCAAATTTATTTAAAATTTCCCTTTCACTTTAGCGCTACACTTATATTACTTAGTTATTGTGCACAAATTAGTCGTTTTGTAGTGTTGGCTGCTACCTTGATGGTTTGGATTGGCGCGGTCTTTACATATTTATTTGCCAACTTCTTTGACTATACTACTGCTGCCTCTCCCTTCTTCCATAGTCAAGGGTTGATATCACAATAATGGATATCTTTGATTATCGAAGTAATCGTACATTTAACATCGAAGGCGTTTTTACACCCCTGAATAGCGATTCTGAAATAGGAGGGCTATTCCTAAGACTAAAAAACCTGATGGTTTCTGAGCTCCACTTGGAGTGGGACATAGCGTTCCTCGAACAATACTTGAAAGAACGTTTGGTCCCAAGGGGTTTGAGGTGGAACATCCACCCCCAACAGGGTGAACCTGACCCTGATTCTTGGTTTCGTTACTTTAATGAGGCAGGTCTCTCCCTACTAGGGTTTTTGATAGAAAGAAAGCGCCTTAAGAAAATGACCTTAGACACAGACATCAAAGAAATCAGGGATAGACTCCTCCCTCATAAAAAATTAGCTGAATATAATATACTTTCCACAAATCTTAAAGATCATTTAGAAAAAGAAGAACGTGAACAGAGGATTAAAAAGCAAAAAAAATACACCAGGGACACCTGTGATTACAAGAATGGTTGTGTGTTTAGTTGGCAGGATAAGAATCCACCAATTATGGCCCCTGAGATAGGACAAGCACCCAATAATAGTCTAGCCTCTTCTAGTTCACAACAACCAACAAATAGGATTGAATCCAACATACAGGATGTATATCATCCACCCATTGGACCCCTCACTCCCACACCCCAATATAAGTACTCATCCTCCAATAATGGAGGAAGGGGGAAGAATAACAGAGGTAGAGCCAAGGGAAATAGGAACCAGAGACCGTACTATGATCATCATAGACAGGACTCGTCCCCCTGGAGAAGAAACAATGATCATTATGATCAATATTTAGAATACCAATATCCTCAGAGAACCCCTGTTCATACACGAAATAGATTTTCACCTCTTAGAGAGAGAAGATTTAATGATGACCAGGTTTCCAGATACTCCCATTTTGATAGAGATGACGGATACCATGTGAGATCACCATTTAATTATAACCAGAATCAACCAGGACTATCCACAAGGAGGGATTTTCACAGGGAAGGGGAAAGTCATCTAAGAAATCCAAATCCGGGCGCGGCTCCAGAGGGGGGTGGCGCGCCAGGAAAAAGAAAACGTGTTTGAAAGACACTGGTATTTTTAATTTGAGCAATGTAGAACTAACAAAAGCCGAAAAATCAGTTTTAGATAAAGGGTTGAAATACGTACCTCCAAAAAGACTAAATAAATTCTCAACTTTCATAGATGTACACAAATACATCAGAAAGTTGAATATCCAGAGATATATTATGTCCAATCCCATGAGACCTCGGACCAGTGACATTACGTCACATACGGTCCATTCAGGCCTCGCGAATCCATCGCTGTTCAATCCTCCTTGTCCAGTGGCACCTTCCATTAAAGTCTTTCGAGATTTGGTACTTAAAGACCTTGATAAGCTACCTGACAAAAAAATATACAGTGACCCTAACTTAAAAATTGGGCTTAAGTCCCTTTGTGAACAAAAAAACCTCGTCATTCGCCCAGCTGACAAGGGGGGCGGGATCGTCATTCTCGATAAGGCAGACTACCATACAGAGATGATGAGAATTCTTGGTGACACAGATACTTATCTTAAACTAACCAAGAATCCTACATCGGAGTTCAAGAAAATTTTGGTTGATTTGATAGATACTGGTTCCCAGTTGGGCATTCTTGATAAGAAAGAGAAAAGTTTCCTGGTTCCAGTCGCCCCACGTATTCCTATAATTTATTATTTACCGAAAGTTCATAAAAATGTTACACAACCTCCCGGTCGCCCTATCATTAGTGGCATAAATTCCATAACCTCCCGTATCGGGAAATATATTGATTTTTTTCTCCAACCGCTAGTGAAATCCATACCATCCTATCTAAAGGATACCAAGGACACTATTGCCAAACTTAAATGTGTCACATATAGTAATGACCTTATTCTGGCCACAGCCGATGTTAAGGCGTTGTACACCTGCATACCCCATAATTCCGGGTTCGAAGCAGTTAACTCTTTTCTTTCCAGGAATAACTCAATTCCGGGTACCCAGAAGAGGTTTATTATGGACTTATTGTGTTTTGCCACCAAACACAACTACTTCTGGTACGATGGAGATTTTTATCTCCAAAAGAAAGGGGTAGCAATGGGGGCAAAGTTTGCCCCCAGTTTGGCCAATATATTTATGGCCAAATGGGAGGAGGATGTCGTCTATGCCCTAGACCCGCCGCAATTGGTGTTGTGGGCTAGGTACATTGACGACATCCTCCTCCTATGGAAAGGGAATATGGAATCTCTAGACAAATTCATATGCACCCTTAATGATAATCAAATTGGGATAGAGTTAACCCATGAAGCTAGTCGGTCGACCATTCACTTCCTTGACCTTGAGATCTCAGTTGTCGATAACCATCTTACTACCAAGACTTTTTTTAAGGCCACCGATCGGAATGGGTACATTCCGATCGATAGCTGCCACCACGCAGCTTGGTTGAAATCCATTCCCCGAAGTCAAATGTTGCGGATCAGACGCAACTGTTCAAAACTCACTGATTACTTTGACCAAGCTAATGTTTTGAAGTCGAGATTTACAGACAAGGGTTATGATGCATTGGAGATAGACAAAGTAATCCAAAGTGTCTCCCTAGTTGATAGAAATATACTTATCTCAGAACAACCCAAACCCATTGTAGAAAATAAACATAAATGGTCTTTTTTCACCAATTTTTCTATTCAACATAAGCAGGTTAAAGATATCTTCCATAGGCATTGGAAGGTTTTAAAAAATGATACTGTACTTGGACCAGTTCTCCCAGAACAAGCAGGGGTGATATACAGAGGTGCTTTGTCCCTGAGGGGCCAGATTGCACCTAATGTAATAGACCCCCCTTCGGTCCCTTCCTTCTTTCAGGACATGAAGGGCTTCTTCCCCTGTCGAAGATGTAAGGTGTGTATAACTAACACACTCAAAACCCGGAAGATCGAGACTTTTAGGTCAACTGTCACAGGGAAAGAATATGCCGTTAAACATTTTGTCACATGCTCGACGAGGTACATTGTATATCTCATTACATGCCCTTGTGGGAAACAGTACGTCGGGCGGACCATCCGTACTTTTTCCATAAGGGTCAATGAACATATTAAATCCATAAAAAAGGGGCGTTCAAATCATAGCGTTCCTAACCATTACTTAACATGCCATAACCGAGATCCTACCGGCACGAAGTTCCAAATAATAGATAAATTTACCCCTCACTGGAGAGGAGAGTCATCTATAAGGGGAGTGTCAAGGCTTGAAACCTTCTGGATACACCAATTAAGATGTTTCACGCCTCATGGATTAAATGTGGAGTGGGACATCAATTCATTCATCAACCAATCTTGATTACAGCCCCCCCTTTCCCTTCACCAATTTCCCCCCCTTAGTCTTATTTACAATATATATAGTAAGGGAAGTCTAATTGGTTAGAAGGCATTTTAAGCTTAGCTCTTGAATAATAGATCAAGCTGGCTTCCTACATATAAAGATTAGTTCTACAACTAGTATCTTGCTCAATATTAGATTTTTTACATACAAATAAGAGTTCTACAATTGGTATTCTGCTCAATATTAGGTTTTGGTTTTAATTTCAATTTTAATTTCATTTTTCAATATTAGTCCCAGTTTTTATTTTATTTTTTACTTCATTTTAATGATTAAAAATTGTTGTGAAGGATTTACTCTAGCATGGCTACATGTTTTTTAGAGCACATTAGTATATGTATATGTTTAATGTATAGGAATGGTCATTTATTACATAGTCTTTTCTGTTCTTAGAAATTGTGATATGGCTGCAATGCCTACTTACTTCCCGATAGAACATTCTAGTATAAATAACAAAGGTCTTTTAAAATCCAAATTGGGTTCATATATTTAGTATTACGGCTGATTATAACGATCGCCGTTTGTCTGTTTTCGGTTTTTATATCATTTATTTTCTTCTTTAATGATCCGTTTGGAACGCTGTTTGCGTTCCAACAGCCTCGGTAATGTGGTTATACTTCCGGCAGAGTACAATGATGGACACCTATGGGTACGTCAGGCACCATCACGTGACGTTCGTTACATGCACGTCACACGGCGGCGGCCCTTATTGGGTGAACAACTGAGGAACGCACTCTTCCTTCCAATGAGTGCGTGCGCCGAGATGACATCCACATCGAGGCTTGGGAAATAGAGGTGAACCCATCGCTTTATCTCCCCATTGGCTAATTGAGATAACACATGACCCTGAATGGAGCGCACGCCACTGATTCAGGAAGTAAGTCTGCATGACGCTGTAACAGCTGTTTTCAGTTGAGTATTACAATATATATATAAAAGCGTGGAGGTGGCAGGATGGCATACACCCCAGCCGAAGTCTTTGTGGACGAAACCGGTCGGGTTTCTTGCTGTACCCAGCCACCTATACCACGCTTATTGTTTTCATACCCATCTTTGCAATTTGAATCGATTCTACAAAGTTTTTTATGGATTGTTTGACGATCTTGAGTGATCTAATAAACATCATTTTTTAATAATCTTTGGATTTACACTATGTGGAGGCTCCCTGTTTTCTCTTTACACGTGGCCCATGTTTGCTGACAAAGACGCTGACCGTGGAAACCGTCTGGGCAGGTCCCCAGCCCTCCATCTGATGTACAAGCCATTTTCACACTGTCATCCATCCTAAGACAGTACAAGCCTATCTGACTCACCGCCCACGGCCTGTGAGTCCACCGAAGTCGGTAAGAGTAATTTATCCCTTACTTTGATCTGGATGTCTATTGTGATGATATCTGCCTTGGATTCAAGTTGGGCCAATTACTGGTTGCACTATATGGACTAATTCGTCATATTTATGTTGTTCACTTGGGAGTCATATCTCCCCACCAATATTACGGACACTTTTGTTACTATTTATGCAAATTTATTTTCACAAATCGGGATATTTTAATATAGAATTTGTTGTCACTATCTATCATATACATTGTGATTTTCTGTACTTTCTCTGAGAAGAAAGAGTGTCTCACGTGTTTTCAGATGTGGTTAAATTTATTTTTATAATCACTCATCATACACATTTTTTGTGTCTAGGATTGAATGGGGTCACTCGTCTTTTTAGACATAGATTGACTACTTTCCATCCTTCACCCTTACCTACATTATTTATTCAAATTTATTTAAAATTTCCCTTTCACTTTAGCGCTACACTTATATTACTTAGTTATTGTGCACAAATTAGTCGTTTTGTAGTGTTGGCTGCTACCTTGATGGTTTGGATTGGCGCGGTCTTTACATATTTATTTGCCAACTTCTTTGACTATACTACTGCTGCCTCTCCCTTCTTCCATAGTCAAGGGTTGATATCACAATAATGGATATCTTTGATTATCGAAGTAATCGTACATTTAACATCGAAGGCGTTTTTACACCCCTGAATAGCGATTCTGAAATAGGAGGGCTATTCCTAAGACTAAAAAACCTGATGGTTTCTGAGCTCCACTTGGAGTGGGACATAGCGTTCCTCGAACAATACTTGAAAGAACGTTTGGTCCCAAGGGGTTTGAGGTGGAACATCCACCCCCAACAGGGTGAACCTGACCCTGATTCTTGGTTTCGTTACTTTAATGAGGCAGGTCTCTCCCTACTAGGGTTTTTGATAGAAAGAAAGCGCCTTAAGAAAATGACCTTAGACACAGACATCAAAGAAATCAGGGATAGACTCCTCCCTCATAAAAAATTAGCTGAATATAATATACTTTCCACAAATCTTAAAGATCATTTAGAAAAAGAAGAACGTGAACAGAGGATTAAAAAGCAAAAAAAATACACCAGGGACACCTGTGATTACAAGAATGGTTGTGTGTTTAGTTGGCAGGATAAGAATCCACCAATTATGGCCCCTGAGATAGGACAAGCACCCAATAATAGTCTAGCCTCTTCTAGTTCACAACAACCAACAAATAGGATTGAATCCAACATACAGGATGTATATCATCCACCCATTGGACCCCTCACTCCCACACCCCAATATAAGTACTCATCCTCCAATAATGGAGGAAGGGGGAAGAATAACAGAGGTAGAGCCAAGGGAAATAGGAACCAGAGACCGTACTATGATCATCATAGACAGGACTCGTCCCCCTGGAGAAGAAACAATGATCATTATGATCAATATTTAGAATACCAATATCCTCAGAGAACCCCTGTTCATACACGAAATAGATTTTCACCTCTTAGAGAGAGAAGATTTAATGATGACCAGGTTTCCAGATACTCCCATTTTGATAGAGATGACGGATACCATGTGAGATCACCATTTAATTATAACCAGAATCAACCAGGACTATCCACAAGGAGGGATTTTCACAGGGAAGGGGAAAGTCATCTAAGAAATCCAAATCCGGGCGCGGCTCCAGAGGGGGGTGGCGCGCCAGGAAAAAGAAAACGTGTTTGAAAGACACTGGTATTTTTAATTTGAGCAATGTAGAACTAACAAAAGCCGAAAAATCAGTTTTAGATAAAGGGTTGAAATACGTACCTCCAAAAAGACTAAATAAATTCTCAACTTTCATAGATGTACACAAATACATCAGAAAGTTGAATATCCAGAGATATATTATGTCCAATCCCATGAGACCTCGGACCAGTGACATTACGTCACATACGGTCCATTCAGGCCTCGCGAATCCATCGCTGTTCAATCCTCCTTGTCCAGTGGCACCTTCCATTAAAGTCTTTCGAGATTTGGTACTTAAAGACCTTGATAAGCTACCTGACAAAAAAATATACAGTGACCCTAACTTAAAAATTGGGCTTAAGTCCCTTTGTGAACAAAAAAACCTCGTCATTCGCCCCCGGTTGACAAGGGGGGCGGGATCGTCATTCTCGATAAGGCAGACTACCATACAGAGATGATGAGAATTCTTGGTGACACAGATACTTATCTTAAACTAACCAAGAATCCTACATCGGAGTTCAAGAAAATTTTGGTTGATTTGATAGATACTGGTTCCCAGTTGGGCATTCTTGATAAGAAAGAGAAAAGTTTCCTGGTTCCAGTCGCCCCACGTATTCCTATAATTTATTATTTACCGAAAGTTCATAAAAATGTTACACAACCTCCCGGTCGCCCTATCATTAGTGGCATAAATTCCATAACCTCCCGTATCGGGAAATATATTGATTTTTTTCTCCAACCGCTAGTGAAATCCATACCATCCTATCTAAAGGATACCAAGGACACTATTGCCAAACTTAAATGTGTCACATATAGTAATGACCTTATTCTGGCCACAGCCGATGTTAAGGCGTTGTACACCTGCATACCCCATAATTCCGGGTTCGAAGCAGTTAACTCTTTTCTTTCCAGGAATAACTCAATTCCGGGTACCCAGAAGAGGTTTATTATGGACTTATTGTGTTTTGCCACCAAACACAACTACTTCTGGTACGATGGAGATTTTTATCTCCAAAAGAAAGGGGTAGCAATGGGGGCAAAGTTTGCCCCCAGTTTGGCCAATATATTTATGGCCAAATGGGAGGAGGATGTCGTCTATGCCCTAGACCCGCCGCAATTGGTGTTGTGGGCTAGGTACATTGACGACATCCTCCTCCTATGGAAAGGGAATATGGAATCTCTAGACAAATTCATATGCACCCTTAATGATAATCAAATTGGGATAGAGTTAACCCATGAAGCTAGTCGGTCGACCATTCACTTCCTTGACCTTGAGATCTCAGTTGTCGATAACCATCTTACTACCAAGACTTTTTTTAAGGCCACCGATCGGAATGGGTACATTCCGATCGATAGCTGCCACCACGCAGCTTGGTTGAAATCCATTCCCCGAAGTCAAATGTTGCGGATCAGACGCAACTGTTCAAAACTCACTGATTACTTTGACCAAGCTAATGTTTTGAAGTCGAGATTTACAGACAAGGGTTATGATGCATTGGAGATAGACAAAGTAATCCAAAGTGTCTCCCTAGTTGATAGAAATATACTTATCTCAGAACAACCCAAACCCATTGTAGAAAATAAACATAAATGGTCTTTTTTCACCAATTTTTCTATTCAACATAAGCAGGTTAAAGATATCTTCCATAGGCATTGGAAGGTTTTAAAAAATGATACTGTACTTGGACCAGTTCTCCCAGAACAAGCAGGGGTGATATACAGAGGTGCTTTGTCCCTGAGGGGCCAGATTGCACCTAATGTAATAGACCCCCCTTCGGTCCCTTCCTTCTTTCAGGACATGAAGGGCTTCTTCCCCTGTCGAAGATGTAAGGTGTGTATAACTAACACACTCAAAACCCGGAAGATCGAGACTTTTAGGTCAACTGTCACAGGGAAAGAATATGCCGTTAAACATTTTGTCACATCCTCGACGAGGTACATTGTATATCTCATTACATGCCCTTGTGGGAAACAGTACGTCGGGCGGACCATCCGTACTTTTTCCATAAGGGTCAATGAACATATTAAATCCATAAAAAAGGGGCGTACAAATCATAGCGTTCCTAACCATTACTTAACATGCCATAACCGAGATCCTACCGGCACGAAGTTCCAAATAATAGATAAATTTACCCCTCACTGGAGAGGAGAGTCATCTATAAGGGGAGTGTCAAGGCTTGAAACCTTCTGGATACACCAATTAAGATGTTTCACGCCTCATGGATTAAATGTGGAGTGGGACATCAATTCATTCATCAACCAATCTTGATTACAGCCCCCCCTTTCCCTTCACCAATTTCCCCCCCTTAGTCTTATTTACAATATATATAGTAAGGGAAGTCTAATTGGTTAGAAGGCATTTTAAGCTTAGCTCTTGAATAATAGATCAAGCTGGCTTCCTACATATAAAGATTAGTTCTACAACTAGTATCTTGCTCAATATTAGATTTTTTACATACAAATAAGAGTTCTACAATTGGTATTCTGCTCAATATTAGGTTTTGGTTTTAATTTCAATTTTAATTTCATTTTTCAATATTAGTCCCAGTTTTTATTTTATTTTTTACTTCATTTTAATGATTAAAAATTGTTGTGAAGGATTTACTCTAGCATGGCTACATGTTTTTTAGAGCACATTAGTATATGTATATGTTTAATGTATAGGAATGGTCATTTATTACATAGTCTTTTCTGTTCTTAGAAATTGTGATATGGCTGCAATGCCTACTTACTTCCCGATAGAACATTCTAGTATAAATAACAAAGGTCTTTTAAAATCCAAATTGGGTTCATATATTTAGTATTACGGCTGATTATAACGATCGCCGTTTGTCTGTTTTCGGTTTTTATATCATTTATTTTCTTCTTTAATGATCCGTTTGGAACGCTGTTTGCGTTCCAACAGCCTCGGTAATGTGGTTATACTTCCGGCAGAGTACAATGATGGACACCTATGGGTACGTCAGGCGCCATCACGTGACGTTCGTTACATGCACGTCACACGGCGGCGGCCCTTATTGGGTGAACAACTGAGGAACGCACTCTTCCTTCCAATGAGTGCGTGCGCCGAGATGACATCCACATCGAGGCTTGGGAAATAGAGGTGAACCCATCGCTTTATCTCCCCATTGGCTAATTGAGATAACACATGACCCTGAATGGAGCGCACGCCACTGATTCAGGAAGTAAGTCTGCATGACGCTGTAACAGCTGTTTTCAGTTGAGTATTACAATATATATATAAAAGCGTGGAGGTGGCAGGATGGCATACACCCCAGCCGAAGTCTTTGTGGACGAAACCGGTCGGGTTTCTTGCTGTACCCAGCCACCTATACCACGCTTATTGTTTTCATACCCATCTTTGCAATTTGAATCGATTCTACAAAGTTTTTTATGGATTGTTTGACGATCTTGAGTGATCTAATAAACATCATTTTTTAATAATCTTTGGATTTACACTATGTGGAGGCTCCCTGTTTTCTCTTTACACGTGGCCCATGTTTGCTGACAAAGACGCTGACCGTGGAAACCGTCTGGGCAGGTCCCCAGCCCTCCATCTGATGTACAAGCCATTTTCACACTGTCATCCATCCTAAGACAGTACAAGCCTATCTGACTCACCGCCCACGGCCTGTGAGTCCACCGAAGTCGGTAAGAGTAATTTATCCCTTACTTTGATCTGGATGTCTATTGTGATGATATCTGCCTTGGATTCAAGTTGGGCCAATTACTGGTTGCACTATATGGACTAATTCGTCATATTTATGTTGTTCACTTGGGAGTCATATCTCCCCACCAATATTACGGACACTTTTGTTACTATTTATGCAAATTTATTTTCACAAATCGGGATATTTTAATATAGAATTTGTTGTCACTATCTATCATATACATTGTGATTTTCTGTACTTTCTCTGAGAAGAAAGAGTGTCTCACGTGTTTTCAGATGTGGTTAAATTTATTTTTATAATCACTCATCATACACATTTTTTGTGTCTAGGATTGAATGGGGTCACTCGTCTTTTTAGACATAGATTGACTACTTTCCATCCTTCACCCTTACCTACATTATTTATTCAAATTTATTTAAAATATCCCTTTCTAGTACCACTAGTGATCAAGACCCTCTCCGATAGCGAGCCATTCATTTTCAACTTAGCTGAGGGTTTGTCATAGAGGGCTGATATCCACATCAACATGCGAGGGCCTAGACCCATGTATTTGCACGTGTCTAGCATATAATCCCATGAGACTCTATCGAAGGCCTTCTCCGCATCCGTGGACAGGAGAAGGCCTTCACAGCCCCCATTGTGTGCTGCATGTGACAACAAAAGGGCCTTGATCACATTGTCTCTAGCCTCTCTATTGGGCATGAAGCCCACCTGTTCTGGGCCTATTAGTGAGGGCAATATAGACCTTAGTCTGTTTGCCATCACTTTAGCCATAATTTTCAGGTCTAAATTTAGTAAGGAAATAGGTCTGTAGCTTGTGCACTCCATGGGGTCTTTTCCTGGTTTTGGTATTACTGTAATATGGGCTGCTAGAAATTCAGTTGGTACCGGGGAGATTGAAGTCAAGGCATTTAAAGCTTTTTGTAAGGGGGGTGTTAAAATATTACTAAATGTTTTATAATAAATTGAGGTAAAGCCGTCTGGGCCCGGGCTTTTCCCTGGTTTGAGGTCTTTTATTGCTGACTCAATTTCTGTTTCTGTGATTTCTTCCTCTAAGGGGGATGTCTCCGTGTCTCCCAATTTGGGTATTCCACTCCTAATAAGGTAGTCTTGTATAGCTGTCCTTCTTATGTTGCGTAGGTAAGTTGTACAGTTCCGTATAAAATTGTTGGAATTGTGTCGCTATTGCTTCCGTAGTGACAGCTAATGTCCCTCCTCGTGATCTGATTCCTGCTATGTGATTTTTTGAGTTAGCTTCTTTCAGTGCTCTAGATAACAGCCTGCCTGTTTTGTCACCTGACTCATAATATAAAGCTTTTTTGAAGAACAGCATTCTTTTAGATTTGTGCTCAAATATTTGTTGTAGTGTCTTGCGGGTGTCAAGGAGGTCTTTAGCTGATTGTAGCGATAGGGAATGTTTATGACTATTTATGTTCCAAGGCATTCATTTTATTTATCAGTTTATTAATTTCTTGTTCCTGTTTTTTCTTTCTTTGGGCTCCTAGTTTAATTAGTTCCCCTCTAATACAACATTTGTGTGCCTGCCAGATTGTCATGGGATCCATTGTAGGGGTACAGTTGTGTCTGAAATATTCAGACAGTGTTGCAGTTATTTTGGGCATTAGTTCCATGTCTGTTATGAGTGAGGGGTTACGTCTCCATATATTTGATCTGGGGGCTGGTGCGCTTAAATCTAACGTCAGGGATATCGGTGTATGGTCAGACGGTACTTGAACTCCTATTTGGGCGTCTATTACGTTTGGTAAGTCCCTTTGAGTAATGAACAGTAGGTCTATACGTGAGTATCTGTTATGTGGAGCTGAATGATAGGAGAAGTCCCTAGTATCTGGGTGGAGGAATCTCCATGAGTCTATTAATTGTAATGAGTTGAGGAGTGTTTTAATTCTTTTGAGGGCGCTATACTTAATGCAGGATTTCCCCGAAGAGGAATCAACTGCTGGGTTTAGTGGTACATTAAAGTCTCCACCTAAAATGAGTAATCCTGATGGGAACCCTGTCAGTTCTCGTACTATTTGTTGGCAGAAGGTAACCTGGCCTGAATTAGGGAAGTAAACGTTCACTAAAGTGATGGGTCTATCGAAGTATGTGCCCTTAAGAAATATGTATCTACCCTCTGGGTCTATGAGACTTTCTCTTAGGGTAAATGGGGCATCTTTTACCCTAAGAGACTCGAGACTCCCTTGGTTTTAGCTGTGTCATTTGTTGCATGATATG
This sequence comes from Aquarana catesbeiana, assembly GCF_042186555.1. Taxonomy (NCBI): domain Eukaryota; kingdom Metazoa; phylum Chordata; class Amphibia; order Anura; family Ranidae; genus Aquarana; species Aquarana catesbeiana. The sequence continues at coordinate 207,289,989 of NC_133336.1, forward strand.
CCTCTGTAAAGTAGGTATTGGTGAGTTTTGGGATGTGCCCTGTTTTAAAATGGGTCTCTTGGAGGAAAACAAAGTGTGGCTTACCCTTCCTTAGTTCCCGAAGGAGTGCTGACCTTTTCTCTGGGATATTGAGCCCTCTTATGTTGTGTGAGATCACTCTGGGGGATTTCCCCAATGCTGAGTAGGCCATCGGTATAATTGGGTGGTTGAAGACAGTATGTGAGTCCTGAAATAAATTTTTCTGAGATATCTGTTAACGACCAATCTCCACCGTAGTGTGGTAGTTGTTAGCTGGGTGGTGAGAAGGGAGAGGTACAGAGAGAGAAAAGGGGGAAGGAAGAGAAGTTAGTAGATAAAAAAGTAAATATCAGAGGTGAATTCACCTCCTAACAGAGTAAGTATATATACTTTAGTCAATTAACACACTGCACTAAAGTGACTAAGTAGTGTACCGGAGCTTATAAACCTGGCTCAGATACACTTTTGTGGGTACGTGGAAAGTCAGCGCCCGAAAAGAAAAAATTGAAAAACTTGTTTTAGACTAGTTAACTGGTAATTCAAATAAAACGGAGAAAAAAGAGAACGGCTCAGCCTCTTTAAGGCAACATTTGGGTTTGGGTCTAGGAAGAACTTCTCGTTCCAGAACCTGTCCCTTTAGTTCTCCTATGGATAGAGAGCATTGTCTGTAACATCCGTGGACTCCCGTGTCAGGTAGCTGTCAACATTCAGGGAATAATGTCTGCATTTTCGTAAGTTGGAATAAACGAATCTGCTTGTCCGACCTGTGGTCTATTATTGCCTGTATCGCTTGATTTGTATTCCACCTTTTGAGAGTGTCCGGCATATGATACATAAATTTGTGGGTTATCTTTTGGTTTGGTTTCAAGTCGTGGCTTCTTAAGAAACAGTATGTAGTGAACTACTTCTAGGCCTTAATTGCAGTGTACCAAAGTTAACCAAACATATGAACTTCAACTTGGTTACGTTTTCTTTAGCCGTGAACTGCGATGATTGACGTGGATCTTGTTGTGTTCTTGCATCTCTATATATGGGGAAATTGGTCTGCAGTGAGCATGTAACTCACTGCTCAATCTTTGGTGTAGGAGACCATTGGGAAGGTCCTGGTAGGAAGGGCTCTAGATCAGTTCAGTTTGTGAAACCTGGATGGTGTGGAACGTGATGCAGGGGTCCCCGTTATTGTTCCCTTTCCATGCTTCATTTTCTTAGAAAGTTGTTTATCCGGAGTAGACAAGGGAGAACCTGGAGGGCTTCTGGTGTGAGGGGGCAGAGTAAACTCCTGGTACCATTCAGGTAGATCAATCAGATCTAAGTCCAGGGCTGCACAGAAATCAGGGAGATCCTCTGGTGTGCGTAACACAAGCTGTTTTCCTGAGATTGTGGTTACAAGTGCAAAGGGGAAACGCCATGTGTATCTTATGTCTCTTTCCCTTCATTTATCCAGGAGAGGTCGCAGGGCCCTGCGGTTCCTCAGTGTAATCTGTGAGAGGTCCTGATATAACATTATGTTTGCCCCATTAAAAATGATGTGGTCATTCCTCCTTGCTTTCCTCATGATATCCTCCTTAAGAGGAAAACTCTGTAAGCAGCATATTATGTCTCTGGGGGGAGCAGTATCCGGGCCTCTGGCTCTGAGAGCTCTGTGTGCTCTGACAAATTCTATGTCACAATCCTCCTGTCTCTCCAGCAGACTGTTAAACATTCGTTTCAGTGCAGGAATTATCTGCTCATTGTCTACCGACTCAGGAATCCCCCTCACCCTGATATTATTTCTCCTTCCTCGGTTATCCAGGTCCTCTATGTGCCGGTTCATTTCAATGTGTGTATCTGCAATCTTATCCAATCTGAATAGTTCTCTGTCTCTGTGCCTACCCTGCACTTCTACGGCCTCCATCTGGTCAGACAGCACTAGTAGATTAGACTTTAAGTCTGGAATGACTGCTGAGAACGTTGCTTTAATGTCTGCTGCAAAGCCAGACATGTCGGTGTAAGTGAGGGCTTTGTGAGAGCGAGTCCCGCTCCTACCTGCATCCTCCAGAGCGGATTGTGAGTCCTCGCTGAAGTCCTCTTCCTCTTGCTGAGCGCCCGCCATCTTGTGTCCCGCCATGCTGCCTCCATCCGCGGGTTTAGCTTTGAGTAGCTCTGAGATGCTTCTGGTTGAAGTAGAGGCTGGAGTACGGTGTGTTTTGGGGTGAGAGGTCTGGTGAGTCAGTCTGCCCATCTCCTGACCCAGGTAAGCTGGAAAAAATGCTGTCGGCTGTGTCCGTTCACAGAGCTCCACTAGTGTGCTGCCATCTCGCTCGCTCGCTAAGCCACGCCCCATACAGAACTTTCTTCCCTGACAACATTTTACTCCATGTATCTCCCAGTTCATACAGAACTTTCTTCCCTGACAACATTTTACTCCATGTATCTCCCAGTTCATACAGAACTTTCTTCCCTGACAACATTTTACTCCATGTATCTCCCAGTTCATACAGAACTTTCTTCCCTGACAACATTTTACTCCATGTATCTCCCAGTTCATACAGAACTTTCTTCCCTGACTGTATTGCTGCTTTGGCTTTGTATGGAAGGAGGTCGGTCATTGGTCTCCTCAGATGTACAAAGCTCTTTCCCTACAAGCGGTGTCTGGACTTTCTTGTCTTGTGACTCCAAGATCTGAATTTCTTCTGATAATTTTACTATTTGTACCTCCCGTGATTTCTTCATTCGGGAACCATGTTTGATCAACACTCCCCTCATTACTACCTTGTGTGCCCCCCATATCATGCCCGGGTCACTCCCCGGGGGGTCATTCCTCTTAAAGTATGCTTCCAATTCTTTTACTACATCTTCTCCGACTTCAGGGATCTGTAGCAAACTTTCATTCCAGCGCCACTCCGGGGAGGGAGCGGAGAGCCGGACAGGGAGATGTGGAGCATGACGGGGGCCCATGATCTGAGCACGTTATGTTTCCTATAGTCACTTCACATACCGAGGATAATAAATAGTGAGGCCCCAGGAAGAGATCTATGCGGGAGGAGCGATGGTGCGGGTTGGAAAAGAAGGTGTAATCTTTCTCCCCTGCGTGTAACACTCGCCGTACAGTGGCGGCCTGTCCATAGGGGGCGCATGGGCGCCGCCCCCCTCTCCCCAAAAAGAAAAAAAAAAAAGTCCCTTAAAAAAAAAAAAAACTTCCTTTAAGTGCACTGTGTTCCGGGCGGGCGCCGGACACGGTGCACTATGGAAGCGTCATGCCAATGCAATCCCGTGATTGCAGGCAAGACGCTTCATTTGCAGGGTTTTTTGATGCCCTGTGGCGCTATGCAGTGCGCCTCTACACGGTGATTGGGCCATTCCCCTTTGTGTCTTCCTGTCTGGGCGGTGCTGTCTCCCAGGGGCGTGTCACTTCCTGTTTTGGGCCGCTCTGTGTGAATGGAGAAGAGAGAAGACAAGGTACTGTGTCACTGACAGCCTATTCTTCTTCTCAGTCTGTGATCGGAGGGTGGAGGGAGCTGTGCTTCACCTCTGCCCTGCCAGGCATCAATCTCTGCTCCAGCCCTTCACCCGACAAATGTGCTGGAGCCTTCATTACACATCTGCTGTATGTGTAAATCACGGGGGCTCCCAGCACTGCGTCCTGGAGTCATGCTGTGCACTCTCTCTTTCTCTCTCTCTCTCTCTCTCTCTCTCTCTCTCTCTCTACATATGTATATCTCTATCTAACTGCATGTCTATCTATCTGTATATCTATATAACTGCACATATCTATCTATCTATCTATCTATCTATCTATCTATCTATCTATCTATCTATCTCTATCTATCTATCTTATCCATTCTATCCCTCTGTGTGTCTATAGGCCCATCACGGGCGAGTGATGTCAAGGGGGGGGTTGGTTGGGATTTTGTTTGCGCCCCCCTAAAAAAATGGAGCACCAGCCGCCACTGCCGCCGTACATCCACCAGCTGCATCTCCTCTACCTTACAAACAATACTCTTCATAGGGCCACTTGTAATGGAAGAGACCCCTGAGGATGTGTCTACACGAGGGTCCAATGGGGTATGAAAATCCCCCCCGCCCACCATCATTTTTCCCTCCGCAAATTCTCACAATTTACTCCAAGTTTTACTTCTAATAATATCTTGGTGTGTATTTGGTGCATTCACAGTGGTCAGTGTAACCTTCACACCCCCAATGTGTCCCTCTAAGAATAAGAAGCGTCTATTTATATCCAACTGTTTATCTACGAGAGAGACCAGGAAATATCACAATGTACCACAACCCTCTAGATGTCTGATTGTGTGCCTGGTATGTACAGGGAGCACATCTACTCTGAAGATACTACAGGAGTCCGTCTTGTTTACTACACGAATGTCACATACTGTGTGGGGTACCCTACTCATATTACTACTACTACCTATACTACTACTACCACTACTACTAATACTACTACTACCACTCCTACTACTACTACTACTCATACACCTACTACTACTACTACCACTCCTACTACTACTCGTACAGCTACTACTACTACCCCTGCTCATATTACTACTCCTCCTACTAATACTACCTATACTACTACTACCACTACTACTACTCATACACCTACTACTCCTCCTACTAATACTACCACTCCTACTACTACTACTACTACTACTACTACCCCTGCTCATATTACTACTCCTCCTACTAATACTACTACTACCACTCCTACTACTACCCCTGCTCATATTACTCCTCCTCCTACTAATAGTACCTATACTACTACTACTACTCATACAGCTACTACTACAACCCCTGCTCATATTACTACTCCTCCTACTAATACTACCTATACTACTACTACCACTCCTACTACTACTCATACAGCTACTACTACTACCCCTGCTCATGTTACTACTCCTCCTACTAATACTACTACTACCACTCCTCCTACTACTACTACTACTACTACTACTCATACAGCTACTACTACTACTACCCCTGCTCATATTACTACTCCTCCTACTAATACTACTACTACCACTCCTACTACTACTACTACAGCTACTACTACTACCCCTGCTCATATTACTACTCCTACTAATACTACTACTATCACTCCTACTACTACTACAGCTACTACTACTACTACTACTCATACAGCTACTACTACTACTACCCCTGCTCATATTACTACTCCTCCTACTAATACTACTACTAACTCCTACTACTACTACTACTACTACTACTACTAGTAGTCATACAGCTACTACTACTACTACTACTACTACTACTACTACTACCCCTACTCATATTACTACTCCTCCTACTAATACTACTACTACCACTCCTACTACTACTACTACCCCTGCTCATATTACTACTCCTCCTACTATTACTACTACTACCACCCCTACTACAACTACTACTACCCCTGCTCATATTACTACTCCTCCTACTAATACTACTACTACCACCCCTACTACTACTACTACTACTACTACTACCCCTGCTCATATTACTACTACTCCTACTAATACTACTACTACCACTCCTCCTACTACTACTACTACCCCTGCTCATATTACTACTCCTACTAATACTACCTATACTACTACTACTACTACCACCCCTACTACTACTCATACAGCTACTACTACTACTACCCCTGCTCATATTACTACTCCTCCTACTAATACTACTACTACCACTCCTACTACTACTACTCATACAGCTACTACTACTACCCCCGCTCATATTACTACTACTCCTACTAATACTACTAATACCACTCCTACTACTACTACTACTCATACAGCTACTACTACTACTACTACTACTACTACTACTACCCCTGCTCATATTACTACTCCTCCTACTAATACTACTACTACTACTCATATAGCTACTACTACTACTACCATCCCTGCTCATATTACTATTTCTCCTACTAATACTACCTATACTACTACTAACACTCCTACTACTACTACTATTCATACATCTACTACTACCCCTGCTCATATTACTACTCCTCCTACTAATACTACCTATACTACTACTACCACTCCAACTACTACTACTACTACTCATACAGCTACTACTATTACCCCTGCTCATATTACTACTCCTCCTACTAAATACTACTACTACCACTCCTACTACTTCTCATACAGCTACTACTACTACTACCCCTGCTCATATTACTACTCCTCCTACTGATATTACCTATACTACTACCACTCCTACTACTCATACAGCTACTACTACTACCCCTGCTCATATTACTACTCCTCCTACTACTACCACCACTCCTACTACTACTACTCATACAGCTACTACTACTACTACTACCCCTGCTCATATTACTACTCCTCCTACTACTACCACCACTCCTACTACTACTACTCATACAGCTACTACTACTACTACTACCCCTGCTCATATTACTACTCCTCCTACTAATATTACCTATACTACTACCACTCCTACTACTACTACTCATACAGCTACTACTACTACCCCTGCTCATATTACTCCTCCTCCTCCTCCTCCTACTACTACTACCACCACTCCTACTACTCATACAGCTACTACTACTACCCCTGCTCATATTACTACTCCTCCTACTAATACTACTACTACTATCACTCCTACTACTACTCATACAGCTACTACTACTACCCCTGCTCATATTACTACTACTCCTACTAATACTACTACTACCACACCTACTACTACTACCCCTGCTCATATTACTACTACTCCTACTATTACTACTACTACCACTCCTACTCATACAGCTACTACTATTACCCCTGCTCATATTACTACTCCTCCTACTAATACTACCTATACTACTACTACCACTCCTACTACTACTCATACAGCTACTACTACTACCCCTGCTCATATTACTACTCCTCCTACTAATACTACCTATACTACTACTACCACTCCTCTTCCTACTACTACTACTACTACTCATACATCTACTACTACTACTACCCCTGCTCATATTACTACTCCTCCTACTAATACTACCTATACTACTACTACTACTCATACAGCTACTACTACTACCCCTGCTCATATTACTACTCCTCCTACTAATACTACCTATACTACTACTACCACTCCCACTACTACTACTGCTACTCCTACAGCTACTACTACTACCCCTGCTCATATTACTCCTCCTCCTACTAATACTACCTATACTACTACTACCACTCCTACTACTACTACTACTACTACTCATACAGCTACTACTAATACCCCTGCTCATATTACTACTACTCCTACTAATACTACCTACACTACTACTACCAACTAATACTACTACTACTACTACTACTATTCATACAGCTACTACTACTACCCCTGCTCATGTTACTACTACTCCTACTAATACTACCTATACTACTACTACCACTCCTACTACTACTACTCATACAGCTACTACTACTACCACTACTACCCCTGCTCATATTACTACTCCTCCTACTAATACTACCTATACTCCTACTACTACTACTCATACAGCTATTACTACTACCCCTGCTACTACTACCTCTGCTCATATTACTACTCTTCCTACTAATACTACTACCACTCCTACTACTACTACTCATACAGCTACTACTACTACTACTACCCCTGCTCATATTACTACTACTCCTACTAATACTACCTACACTACTACTACTACTCATACAGCTACTACTACTACCCCTGCTCATGTTACTACTACTCCTACTAATACTACTACTATTCCTACTAATACTACCTATACTACTACTACCACTCATAATACTACTACTACTACTCCTCATACAGCTACTCCTCCTACTACTACTACCCCTGCTCATATTACTACTATTACTACTACTAATACTACTACTACTGCTACTACTACCCCCGCTCATATTACTCCTACTAATTCTACTACTAACTCATACTACTACTACTACTCATACAGCTACTACTACTACTACTACTACTACTACCACTGCTCATATTACTACTACTCCTACTAATACTACATATACTACTACTACCAACTCATACTACTGCTACTACTACTCATACAGCTACTACTACTACCCCTGCTCATGTTACTACTCCTCCTACTAATACTACCTATGCTACTAGTACTACTACTCATACAGCTACTCCTACTACTACATATACTACTACTATCAATAGACAAGCTGCAGAAAAGCGTGTTGTGCGTTTTTACCGCCTTTTGCCACGATTTGCATTATTAAATCTGCCCGACAACAAATTAAATAAAATAAAAATAAACAACTAAAAATACAAATTGCTGTAAAAAAATGCAGAAATCTCAGCAGAAAGCTCTGCAGAAACTCTGAGAAGCGACATGAATAGATATGAATGGAGGCGGAGCCCCGATCACACCGGTGTGACTTGTCATGTCATTAGACAGTTCCAGATCACATGACAAGTCACATCCTATTGTCAGCAATGGAAGCGATGGAATCTCTGTGACTTTGTGCCTCGGCACTGATTGGAAGAAGAAGGTCCCTGCAGTATTTGTGGTGATTTCCGGTGTGATTTCCATAGACATCTGTGTATGAAGAGGATCAGATCTCAGCCAAGTATCACCTGGAATTGTGCTGACCGGATACTATGAAATCCGGAGACTTCAAGTGAAATCTCACAATATGAAAGTCACATCAATGTGAACCACGGCTTAAAGTGATCGGAAAACTATTCATTCCAATTATACAAATCAAATCCAAAACATTTTCTGTATAGATAAAAAAAAACATTCTAAATACATTTTATTCCTTTTTATAAGTGATCACATTCCCTCTATTCTCAGCTGCAGAAGAGCTGGGGGAGGAGAAGCAGCAGCACACCGGTCTTCCCAGTGAATGACTGTGCAGGGGGGAGGTGTCAGGACAAGTCTGATCATTGGAGGAGAGCACACTGAGCTCCCAGCATAGCTAGAGAACTGACCATGGTGAGCTCTCCTGCTTAGTGTGGTCAGTGTTTAAAGCGGTAGTAAACCACTGGCTTTATTATAAACCTGCAAGGCAATGTGATAATGTGCTAGTATGGAGCACAGAGTCCTGACCTCAGACCGATAGAACACCTTTGGGATGAATTAGAAAAAAGACTGCGAGCCAGACCTTCTCATCCAACATCAGTGCCTGACCTCACAAATGTTCTTCTGGAAGAATGGTCAAACATTCCCATAGACACCCTCCTAAACCTTGTGTACGGCCTTCCCAGAAGAGATGAAGCTGTTATAGCTGCACAGGGCGGAGCCAACTCAATATTGAACCCTCCGGACTAAGACTGGGAGGTCATTAAAGGTCATGTGTGTGGAAAGGCAGGCGTCCCAATACTTTTGGTAATATAGTGTGTGGAAAGGCAGGCGTCCCAATACTTTTGGTAATATAGTGTGTGGAAAGGCAGGCGTCCCAATACTTTTGGTAATCTAGTGTAGATTTGGTGAATCTAAGGTTGATTGTATGGACAGATTGTAAGGTGTATGGTCATCTTTAGATTTACCAATCGCCATGTAAGGTGAGGATTGGTCTAAATCAGGATCTGTTTCCACTAATGTGACTCTAAAGTCGCACAATTATAAAATGTGAATTTCCGCTCTCGGAATCAAAGTATTGCGGCGCCTATTCAAAGTGGCAATGATTTGATCGGGTTCTATTGAAATCGAAGGGCTGTGACTTGTCACATGACTCGGGGTGTCCAAAGTCACATGACAATCGCACTCGTGGAAACGAAGCCTCAATGTTACATTTCTATCCAATCAGACGATCTCTCGCTCTACAAAACTGATACTAAATCTATAAGAGATCGATCGATTGTAAAGTGTGTGATGTGCTGACATAGGGGGAAATAACGGGACTTTGTCCATGCTTCCTCTCAAGCAAACACCCGCTAAAAAGATTTATTATTATCCAATAGAAACAAAGCGGGAAGCCCCTCGGAGCCCGATGTGGGTGGGGCAGACACCGGTGCGGCGTGGCCCCTCCCCCATAAAACGGACATGTCAGACAACTGTGCTAAATGGGGAAAATTGTTACAAATTCTCCATTGTTCTTTTTTTCCTCCCAGTAGAACACAGATCGATCGCTTTCAGGTCACAAGATCTGCCGGATTTTATCACCAAATTGTACAAACACCGCGCACGTAATAATACAAAACGTGACTTCCCTTCCCCCACCAGACCAACGCCGGGCGCTCTCCTCTCCGCTCTCCTCTCCTCTCCTCTCCTCTCTCCTCTCCTCTCCTCTCCTCTCCTCTCCTCTCCCCTCCCCTCTCCTCTCCTCTCCTCTCCTCTCCTCTCCTCTCCTCTCCTCTCCTCTCCTCTCCCCTCTCCTCTCCTCTCCTCTCCTCTCCTCTCCTCTCCTCTCCTCTCCTCTCCTCTCCTCTCCTCTCTCCTCTCCCCTCCCCTCTCCTCTCCTCTCCTCTCCTCTCCTCTCCTCTCCTCTCCTCTCTCCTCTCCTCTCCTCTCCTCTCCTCTCCGCTCTCCTCTCCTCTCCTCTCCTCTCCTCTCCTCTCCTCTCTCCTCTCCCCTCCCCTCTCCTCTCCTCTCCTCTCCTCTCCTCTCCTCTCCTCTCCTCTCCTCTCCTCTTCGCTCTCCTCTCCTCTCCTCTCCTCTCTCCTCTCTCCTCTCCTCTCCTCTCCTCTCCTCTCCTCTCCTCTCCTCTCCTCTCCTCTCCTCTCCTCTCCTCTCTCCTCTCTCCTCTCTCCTCTCCTCTCCTCTCCTCTCCGCTCTCCTCTCCTCTCCTCTCCTCTCCGCTCTCCCTGAGATCACCTTCCAGTCTGAAGGAGGGGTGTGGCTGAGCGATCGAGAGGCGTGTCCTCATCCCTTTATCTCTTTCATGGGAGGATTAGTCACAGCGCAGTGCCAGACTCCACCACTAGGGAGCAGCACTGAGCTCATTTCATACAATTCCATCAAATTCCTTCCAAATACGACTCCTGTGTAAAAGACGATCGCTCCGAGTTCACGCTTCTCCTCTGCGGTGCGTTGTGGCGTGTTGGCTCGCATGTTACCCCACATTACATGTGTTAGCGTGTTGTACCGCCCAACATACTAAGACAACACCCCCCCGACATTCCTGCATGGCAGCCCCCCACAGAGCACATGAAGTCACAGAACAAGCAATGCACCCGGACCCCGAGGTATGAATGAGCCCCTTAGTGAGCAGCGCACAGGAAAAGATCGGAGCGATCGTCTTCTACACAGGACGGGAATTCTACAGAAGCCTTAAAGGAGTTGTAAAGGCAGAAGGTGCATTCTATGTATGAAGATAAAATCCTTCTGTGTGTGGCACCCCCCTAATTCCTTTCATAGACCCCCATCTCTCTCCAGACATGTCCACCAGGGTTTAATCCCCCCGACACACTCCTCCTGAGACATTGGCTCCCACCGCTGTCCATCAAAGTCAGTCAGCCAATCAGGGGAGAGAGGGGGCGGGGCTGGGTCAGGGCTCCATGTCTGAATGGACACACGGTCATGTGACTCGGCTCGGGGGCCCCCCATAGAGAGCTGCTGGCTGTGGGGGCACTGAACAGGGGGAGGGGCCAGTGAAGAGGAACCCGAGAAGAGGAGGATCGGGGGGCCGCTCTGTGCAAAACCAACAGAGGAGGGAAGTATAAGATGATTGTTATTGAAGAAAAGAAAACACGAGACTTTCCAATCACTTTACAGGTAAAAATGTTATAAGATAAAATCGTTGTCTGTTATGTCCTTATAAAGAATAATGTTGTCACTTGTATTATAATGATTGAAATATTCCTGATATCCCCTCCGGACTTCCTCTCTTCTTCTATACAGTATTTCTGTGCATTACAGTCACGTCACTACAGTTCCCATCAGGCCTAGCGCCATCGCGCATGCGCAGTCCCTTTTTTTACTTTCACCTAACAAGAATGAGCATAGTTCTCCTGGACGCCGCTGTATTGTCAGAACGCATCGCGCATGCGCAGTGTGAAATTTCTGGCCGCATGGAGCATTCTATGATGGGGAGCGGAATATGACACTACACCGCCCCTAGTATACACCCATTCCCCCCTCCCCCGCCCCTAGTATACCCCCATTCCCCCCTCCCCCGCCCCTAGTATACACCCATTCCCCCCTCCCCCACCCCTAGTATACACCCATTCCCCCCTCCCCCGCCTCTAGTATACACCCATTCCCCCCTCCCCCGCCCCTAGTATACACCCATTCCCCCCTCCCCCGCCCCTAGTATACACCCATTCCCCCCTCCCCCGCCTCTAGTATACACCCATTCCCCCCTCCCCCGCCCCTAGTATACACCCATTCCCCCCTCCCCCGCCCCTAGTATACACCCATTCCCCCCCTCCCCCGCCCCTAGTATACACCCATTCCCCCCTCCCCCGCCCCTAGTATACACCCATTCCCCCCTCCCCCGCCCCTAGTATACACCCATTCCCCCCTCCCCCGCCTCTAGTATACACCCATTCCCCCCCTCCCCCGCCTCTAGTATACACCCATTCCCCCCTCCCCCGCCCCTAGTATACACCCATTCCCCCCTCCCCCGCCCCTAGTATACACCCATTCCCCCCTCCCCCGCCCCTAGTATACACCCATTCCCCCCTCCCCTGCCCCTAGTATACACCCATTCCCCCCTCCCCCGCCTCTAGTATACACCCATTCCCCCCTCCCCCGCCCCTAGTATACACCCATTCCCCCCTCCCCCGCCTCTAGTATACACCCATTCCCCCCTCCCCTGCCCCTAGTATACACCCATTCCCCCCTCCCCCGCCTCTAGTATACCCCCATTCCCCCCTCCCCCGCCCCTAGTATACACCCATTCCCCCCTCCCCCGCCCCTAGTATACACCCATTCCCCCCTCCCCTGCCCCTAGTATACACCCATTCCCCCCTCCCCCGCCTCTAGTATACCCCCATTCCCCCCTCCCCCGCCCCTAGTATACACCCATTCCCCCCTCCCCCGCCCCTAGTATACACCCATTCCCCCCTCCCCCGCCTCTAGTATACACCCATTCCCCCCTCCCCCGCCTACAGCAATATTATCTACAGCACAATGGGAAAGCTTCTGTATTTCATTGGCGAGCAGCCGGCATGTGACCGTTATCAGAGGGGGGTGAACTCTGGGGGGCAGCAAGGGGCTCAAGAGGCGGGCAGTACAGGGGCACCAATCAGTGACATGGCCTGTGTCTCCGCCCCTTTTATCACACATTAAAGACGGCTCTGATCTCCACTTTGAAGCTCGTATTGTATAGAGGGGCCGCCATCCACGTCTTCTGGGCTCACTTTACCATCTGACTCCTCTTCTTCTTCTGATAATCCCCTCTGGTAAACAATCTCCCTATTTTTGTATCTTTGGGGATCGCTCCCTATTCCTTCCTTGTCTACAGACGTCACTAGAAGACTCCGCCCCGCCCCCGGCCCCGCCCCCGGCCCTCTACTCATTGGAGGAGATTCCCTGCAGCACAAGCCATTGGCTGTACTGAGCTTCATCTATGAAGAGCTGAGAAAACCATCAAGAGCATTATCAACGCCTGACCTTCAATGACTCCGCTATGTAACCCGCGCGTGCGTGGGCTCCGCAAATCATCCAATCTTTTCCCACCAATAAAGATCTTCTAAATCTTGGAGTTTTTTCATCTTGATCCATCCAATGCTCCCCCCGGCCCCCAGTTTTACTTCCAGAAACCATGGAACTCCCGGCCTCCTTCACGCCGTGCTTCTTCCCTCGCTGGAGGCCGATCGTCATTTATTAATACAGGTTTTCCAAGAAGAAGATTTACTGAGATTATTTTTATTTTGTTAGGAAATTCATGTTCTCTTTATAATTAGAATTGAGGATGTTCCTAATCTTAGAGAAAGATCATCAGCCTGGCACTGAGGAGCCGCCAGCGTTCCCTAGAAATCCCCTGAGAAGGAAAAGAACGATTGAAAGTTTAGAAGAGGAAGATGATTGAGAGATTCTGATTGGTCACACAAGGTGGTGTTTATGTGGAGAATGTCGGCCCAACAACAGAAGAATGGAAATGCTGCCAGTCATGGAATGAGGTGGAGTCTTTCTTCAGACATTGGACTTCCATGTGTAATAAACAAGGAAGAATCCAAGGAAAGATGTCCGACCAAAAGAATTCTTCTTCACCAAATCCACATGGAATCTGGAAATCCTCACAAAGAGTCAATTCTCATGATAATCGCTACATTTTACTTACATTTTTTAATTTAATTTATTTTTTTAACATTTATAAACCCTTTTTACGCACTTGGCGTATTGCGGGCTCTATAGCGTTATAAATCGCGCCTTCAATACGCCCTCAAACATCCGATCCATTTCTCACCGTCCTGCCGGCACCATTTTTTGGAGCGTTGAAGGAGCGTTGTGTTTAATACCCCTCCCCCGCTCCTGCCCATTGAATTCTATGGGACAGTACGACTATACCGCTGGGAATGTACCGCTGCAGCAGCGCATTACAGGGGCGCTTTAAACCCTTTCTCCTCCGCTAGCGGGGGGCATTTAACCACCACGCGGGCGACCAAAATGCGCCTCCTATCCGCCAATAACGTAGCCGTGGCCAATAGCGTAGTTTTACCGAGGACACTATGGGGGTCTCCGTGTGAAAGGGGTCTTATTATTGGAGAAAATCATCATTTTTATATTGTTTTTATAATAAACATGTTGTATTCTATTTTTCTTTATTTCAATAACATAACATGTATAAAATCATTATGCTTCATCTTTTATATGAAATGTTTACAATTATAAATCAAATAATAAAATGTCTATTTTGAAGCCCTTCTGGCCGGCTGTATGTAGAAAGACGTCGGGGGATGGGTTCTGATCTGCTGATTGGACGTCTATTTTAGTCCATCATTATAACATAAGGGAGACGCAGCGCGGCCAAAGCGAGTGCCTAGTGTCAGTCGGACATCCCGCTCCTCAGATTGTGGTAAGAAGCCTCTGTCATCGCCTTATTGTCACGTGATTGGCTGTGACAAAGCGCAGTTCATCATCTCGTGGACCATGAGGTCCCGTTATACGCCATTTATCTTTTCACACTGACAGGGAGAGCCAATCGGATGTTCTCCCTATATGAGGGGGGTTCTCTGATCATCATCATCACATTGACTATCAGCACAGCCCCCTCCTATGTGACACACCCCCTTCTAAAAGTTATCAGTCAGCGGCCAATCAAAACACTGCTAACAGTCACCATCAAAGTGCCAATCAGTGCCGACCAGAGTGCCTGGAATTGCCCATCTCAGTGCCCTGCAGTAAAACATGTCAGGACTTCAACATCAGTGATGGGCATCAGTGATCGCTGTCAGTGTAAGTCAGTACCGCCCATCTGTCAATCAGTGCCACCTGTCATTGCCCATCACAGCCGCCTGTCAGGGTCCTTCAGTGCAGCCAGTCATTGCTCATCAGTGCCGCCTGTCAGTGCCCATCAGTGCCATCTATCATTGCCCATCACAGCCACCTGTCATTGCCCATCAGTGCCGCCTGTCAGGACCCATCACAGCCGCCTGTCAGGACCCATCAGTGCCATCTATCATTGCTCATCAGTGCCATCTATCATTGCCCATCTCTGTTGCCTATCAGTGCCCATCAGTGCTGTATAACATTGTGTTCTATTGGTGCCCATCAGTGCAGATTATCATTGCTCCTGAATTCTACATATCAGTGCCGACTCATCAGTGTCCATCCTTTGCTGCCTCATCATTGCCCATCAGTAAAGCCTCATCATTCACCGTTATTCAACACAAAATCAACTTTATTTATATCTAATAAATAAAAAAAAATTTTATTATTCCAAAGAATATAAAAATTTTTAAATTTTATCAAACAATAAAAGCATTGAAGGTGATGAAGTTCCATCATAAAATATCTCTTTGTGGGTAATAAATGATGAAATGTTGGATTGTGTGGAGTGTTACCTGACAATTGTCATCTGAAGAGCGACAGAGCGGAGAGAATAACATTGTCATGTGTGGGGGAGGGTGAAAGTTACTGGTATATAAGAGGTTCATATAAAAAATATTCATTTACCTCACAAGAATCTTCATCACAATAATAAAGATACAAATATATTGATGTTCTAAATGTACAATAGTAAAATATGTCATATTATTATTATAAAAGATGTCTGAGAAGAGGAGCCTCCAGATCCTTCACAAATAAGACATAGTGATGGATGAGCGAGGGATGGGATGAATGGATGGATGGAGATGTGAGAAATAAGACATAGTGATGGATGAGCGAGGGATGGGATGAATGGATGGATGGAGATGTGAGTAATAAGACATAGTGATGGATGAGCGAGGGATGGGATGAATGGATGGAGATGGGAGAAATAAGACATAGTGATGGATGAGCGAGGGATGTGATGAATGGATGGAGATGGGAGAAATAAGACATAGTGATGGATGAGCGAGGGATGGGATGAATGGATGGAGATGGGAGAAATAAGACATAGTGATGGATGAGCGAGGGATGGGATGAATGGATGGATGGAGATGGGAGAAATAAGACATAGTGATGGATGAGCGAGGGATGGGATGAATGGATGAATGGAGATGGGAGAAATAAGACATAGTGATGTGTGAGCGAGGGATGGGATGAATGGATGGATGGAGATGGGAGAAATAAGACATAGTGATGGATGAGCAAGGGATGGGATGAATGGATGGATGGAGATGGAAGAAATAAGACATAGTGATGGATGAGCGAGGGATGGGATGAATGGATGGATGGAGATGGGAGAAATAAGACATAGTGATGGATGAGCGAGGGATGGGATGAATAGATGGATGGGGATGTGAGAAATAAGAAATAATTATGGATAAGCAAAGGATGTGATGAATGGATGGATGGAGATGGGAGAAATAAGACATAGTGATGGATGAGCGAGGGATGGGATGAATGGATGGATGGAGATGGGAGAAATAAGACATAGTGATGGATGAGCGAGGGATGTGATGAATGGATGGATGGAGATGTGAGAAATAAGACATAGTGATGTGTGAGCGAGGGATGTGATGAATGGATGGATGGAGATGGGAGAAATAAGACATAGTGATGTGTGAGGGATGTGATGAATGGATGGATGGAGATGGGAGAAATAAGACATAGTGATGGATGAGCGAGGGATGGGATGAATGGATGGATGGAGATGGGAGAAATAAGACATAGTGATGTGTGAGCGAGGGATGGGATGAATGGATGGACGGAGATGGGAGAAATAAGACACAGTGATGTGTGAGCGAGGGATGTGATGAATGGATGGAGATGTGAGAAATAAGACATAGTAATGGATGAGCGAGGGATGTGATGAATGGATGGAGATGAGAGAAATAAGACATAGTAATGTGTGAGTGAGGGATTGGATGAATGGATGGATGGAGATGAGAGAAATAAGACATAGTGATGGATGAGCGAGGGATGGGATGAATGGATGGAGATGGGAGAAATAAGTCATAGTAATGGATGAGCGAGGGATGGGATGAATGGATGGATGGAGATGTGAGAAATAAGACATAGTGATGGATGAGCGAGGGATGGGATGAATGGATGCATGGAGATGGGAGAAAAAAGACATAGTGATGCGTGAGCGAGGGATGTGATGAAGGGATGGATGGAGATGGGAGAAATAAGACATAGCGATGGATGAGCGAGGGATGTGATGAATGGATGGATGGAGATAGGTGAAATAAGACATAGTGATGGATGAGCGAGGGATGGGATGAATGGATGGAGATGTGAGAAATAAGACATAGTGATGGATGAGCAAGGGATGGGATGAATGGATGGATGGAGATGGGAGAAATAAGACATAGTGATGGATGAGCGAGGGATGGGATGAATGGATGGATGGAGATGGGAGAAATAAGACATAGTGATGGATGAGCGAGGGATGTGATGAATGGATGGATGGAGATGGGAGAAATAAGACATAGTGATGGATGAGCGAGGGATGGGATGAATGGATGGAGATAGGAGAAATAAGACATAGTGATGGATGAGCGAGGAATGGGGTGAATGGATGGATGGAGATGGGAGAAATAAGACATAGTGATGTGTGAGCGAGGGATGTGATGAATGGATGGATGGAGATGGGAGAAATAAGACATAGTGATGGATGAGCGAGGGATGGGATGAATGGATGGATGGAGATGGGAGAAATAAGACATAGTGATAGATGAGCGAGGGATGTGATGGATGGATGGAGATAGGAGAAATAAGACATAGTGATGGATGAACGAGGGATGTGATGAATGGATGGAGATGGGAGAAATAAGACATAGTGATGTGTGAGCGAGGGATGTGATGAATGGATGGATGGCGAAGGGAGAAATAAGACATAGTGATGGATGAGCGAGGGATGTGATGAATGGATGGATGGAGATGGGAGAATTAAGGCATAGTGATGGATGAGCGAGGGATGTGATGAATGGATAGAGATGGGAGAAATAAGACATAGTGATGGATGAGTGAGGGATGTGATGAATGGATGGATGGAGAAGGGAGAAATAAGACATAGTGATGGATGAGCGAGGGATGTGATGAATGGATGGAGATGGGAGAAATAAGACATAGTGATGGATGAGCGAGGGATGTGATGAATGAATGGATGGAGATGGGAGAAATAAGACATAGTGATGGATGAGCGAGGGATGGGATGAATGGATGGATGGAGATGGGAGAAATAAGACATAGTGATGGATGAGCGAGGGATGTGATGAATGGATGGATGGAGATTTGAGAAATAAGACACAGTGATGGATGAACGAGGGATGGGATGAATGGATGGAGATGGGAGAAATAAGACATAGTGATGGATGAGCGAGGGATGTGATGAATGGATAGAGATGTGAGAAATAAGACATAGTGATGGATGAGCAAGGGATGGGATGAATGGATGGAGATGGGAGAAATAAGACATAGTGATGGATGAGCGAGGGATGTGATGAATGGATAGAGATGTGAGAAATAAGACATAGTGATGGATGAGCGAGGGATGGGATGAATGAATGGATGGAGATGGGAGAAATAAGACATAGTGATGGATGAGCGAGGGATGGGATGAATGGATGGATGGAGATGGGAGAAATAAGACATAGTGATGGATGAGCGAGGGATGTGATGAATGGATGGATGGAGAAGGGAGAAACAAGGCATAGTGATGGATGAGCGAGGAATGGGGTGAATGGATGGAGATGGGAGAAATAAGACAGTGATGGATGAGTGAGGGATGTGATGAATGGATGGATGGAGATGGGAGAAATAAGACATAGTGATAGATGAGCGAGGGATGTGATGAATGGATGGATGGAGATGGGAGAAATAAAACATAGTGATGGATGAGCGAGGGATGGGATGAATGGATGGATGGAGAAGGGAGAAATAAGACATAGTGATGGATGAGCGAGGAATGTGATGAATGGATGGATGGAGATTTGAGAAATAAGACATAGTGATGCGTGAGCGAGGGATGGGATGAATGGATGGATGGAGATGTGAGAAATAAGACATAGTGATGGATGAGCGAGGGATGGGATGAATGGATGGATGGAGATGGGAGAAATAAGACATAGTGATGCGTGAGCGAGGGATGTGATGGATGGATGGAGATGGGAGAAATAAGACATAGTGATGGATGAGCGAGGGATGTGATGAATGGATGGATGGAGATGTGAGAAATAAGACATAGTGATGTGTGAGCGAGGGATGGGATGAATGGATGGATGGAGATGGGAGAAATAAGACATAGTAATGGATGAGCGAGGGATGTGATGAATGGATGGAGATGGGAGAAATAAGACATAGTGATGGATGAGCGAGGGATGTGATGAATGGATGGAGATGGGAGAAATAAGACATAGTGATGTGTGAGCGAGGGATGGGATGAATGGATGGATGGAGATGGGAGAAATAAGACATAGTAATGGATGAGCGAGGGATGTGATGAATGGATGGAGATGGGAGAAATAAGACATAGTGATGGATGAGCGAGGGATGGGATAAATGGATGGAGATGGGAGAAATAAGACATAGTGATGGATGAGCGAGGGATGGGATGAATGGATGGAGATGAAATGGTTTGAGGGATAGAAGAGGGAGGAATGTGAAGGTCGGATCCATGAAAAGATAATATTCGGTAATGTTGTGGGGGAGGGGCGTTGTTGGTATTTTGTAGGAGGAGCCACACAATGCTTTTTATAGCATATAATAAAGACAGCGATATAAATAGACATCACTAAGTTTATATAGAAATCTTACAATTTACAGTCATTGTGGAGACAACTCTCAGGTTTTACTCACCTTGAGTTTGCTGCTCTCCTTTCCACCAATCACCAGGCAGCAAGGGGGCGGAGTCCAGGTGGGGCAGTGAAGCTTAGTAAATGAAATTAAGCCAAGGGAGGCGGAGCTGTGGTAGGACACGCCCACTAACCCCCAGCTCTTTTCTCCAGCTCTGACGTAGAGAGGGTCCTGACGTTCTCCTGTAGTCCTAGGGAGGGGCGACCACCACACTCCACACCAGGGAGAAAACCGCGCATGACAGGGGGAGTTACACCCAGAAGAAAAGGAAGTGAGGATTTCTAAGAAGAAATGAGGACATGGGAAGGGGTTAGAGTTATGGTTACGTGTTGGGATGAGGGTTATGGGTTGGTGTTCAATATTAGGATTACGGTTAAGGGTTAGGATTAGGGTTAGGGGTTAGTGTTAGGGGTTAGGATTGGGGTTAAGGGTTAGGAGTAAGAGTTAGGTGTTGGGATTTGGGTTGGAGGGTTAATATTTTATTTTTGAAATAACGCATTCAAATTTAACTAAACACATTCAATTTTAGGCAACTGAAATAAGACTAAAACTAAAAATGACATTTTAGTCAAAAGACTATAACTAAAATGAAATAGAAATGTGATGTAAAAAATGAACACTGGTCACCAAAATGCGGTCCAGTAAAGTTTTCCCATTTGAAATATTTTCATAAACCTATACTGCATTTTGGCCACTAGATGGAGCTGACAACACAGGCATTGATATTTTCCTAAAATTACAGAGACTTTTTTCAGCTCGTACAAATGTTTTGGACATACATTCTGCAATTATTGAAACTTATATATTTTTTTTTTTCAGTGAGGAATACTTTCATGGAAGACAGACCCCTATACCCCTGCCGGACTGCCTCTTTAAGAAATTGGATAGTATTATCACCTCCTTTATTTGGAACGACAAGACTGCTAGAGTAGCGAGAACAACCCTACAACTACCCATTACTCTAGGTGGCCTGGCACTACCCTCTTTTATAAAATATTATTGGGCGGCGGTTCTGGTCACCGTTAAATGTTGGCTCTCTGAGGAGCCAGCCAACCCTGCATCTACCCTAGAGGCGGCACTACTTGGTTTGTGAAGGAATGTGATGTAAATAATAATAATCTGAAAATGTCTATTTTCTTATGTGCATACATATTTTTCTCCTTACTCATTATATAAGTATACAGATTAGCTCTGTTCCTATATTTTTCTCAAAATGGCGGGTACCCCCTACATCCCACACATCAGAAGAATGTGGAACTGAAGATAAAACCAAGGACAGCCAAACCTCGTTATGAAGATTCTCCATCTTCTTTTCTATCTTAACCAATGAGATGTACCTATTAGACTAACATAGCAATGACGTATTTGTGTGTATAAAACATTAGCACCGCCTTGAATAAATCAGAAGTGTAAGAAGTAACGGTGCTGAGCGTGTCTCAGAGTGTTTACTTTTATATGCATGCATAGCCACACTTTCCAATTAGAGACAGCAGCAGATAACCTTGGGCTCGATTGGAGCTCTTAATCATTTCCATAACAGCTGGTGCCAAAACCCGGGACCTCAGGCTACAGTCGAAGCCATACCGTGATAAGCATTCGAGCGTTAATTGAAAGATGAGATGGGGGTTTGCGCAGCCCTAACAGTACGGTAAGTTGATTTATATTCTTACCACTGTACGACTTTCTTATCTTTCGGTTGACGGCTGGATTCTGTCGGTATACTGAGACTGTCTTAGAGGCAGGTATTTCCTCGCCTGAGGTTGTTTTAACGAACCTGCCGATGGGTTTCTGCTGTCTGTATTTGTTCACTGTCTGCCATTCTTTGGGCTACGAAACTCAGCAGTCTAAAAGTGCTACAGGTGTGTTCTCATCTCCAGATGAGCTGTCGGCCTCTGGAGTGAGATGGGTTATTGTGGCAGTCGGTTATGGGACGGGTTACTCAAGGGTTTGTCAGACCTTTGAGGGAAATCTCAGCTGCTGGAGCCCCCCGCAGTCTGAAAGCGTTACAGATGTATCACCCCCAGATGAGCTGTCGGCCTCTGGGAGTAACTGTAATGACAACCTTTAACTGGGTTTAAGGGGAGTTGTCTGCCCCTGAGGTTACCTTAGCCTGCTGAAATTTTGCAGTTCGAAGAGTGGCAGGTGTAATGTCCTGTCGTGAGTGTATTTGTGGTTTACTGTTTGCTATACACGAGAGGGGTTGGGGACTGGTTAAGGTCGGAGGGGGGGCTGCCCGGGGGATCTGTTGGGTCGCGGGCCATTGCTCCTCACTACCCCTGATGTGTTTGTTCTTGTTCTGAGATTAACCGTACATTACAGGGTTATAGCAGACAGTAGCAGCTAGGAGCGCAGTCTTATGTGCCCCCACCCAAGGAATTTGTTGATAAAGAACACTGAGAAAGAATATTAACCCCTTGGTTGTACGTATTCTCCTCTCAAGCCATTAGCCGAGAAACAGAGAGAGAAAAGAATGTGATATTGTAAAGAAAGTGATATTGTGAAGAGAAGAAGATGTTGAAATAGTTAACAAAGTTGAACGAAGTGGCGAAAGTTATGTTGCTAAAGAAACAGGGAGAAAAATCCTGTGTGATAAAGAAAATTGGATAAAGGAAGTTAAGAAAGATGGCGATTGTATTATGTATGTGTATCACAGAGTTGAGGATACAGTATGTGAAATTACCACGCTATGTTGGAACTTGAAACAAAAGGAGGGGAGGGACAGCACTGCCCTCCGTCTAACAACCACTCCTTTCTCACCACCCAAGCACAACCCACTGTGACAACTCAGCCCGGCGGCCATCTTAGTGCACCCATGCCTTCACTTTCTACCCAGCCCAGTGCACTTCCTGCCGGCGGCCATCTTGGTACACCCAGTAAGCTTAAACAGCCTGTACCCAGCCCTCCCTGTTTTAAACCAGGATGGTTCGTACCACACATCTGTCTTCCCCAATACGGAAGCATCACATTCCCAGGCCGGATATGTTAATGATGAAGAAGCGTCTGAGTGGGAAGCCCAACAACAGGCAGCAAGGCCACCCACTGATTTAACCCCCAATCCGGCTCCGGACTCACAGTTCCGAGAGGATCTCAAACACATGCTGGCAACCGTAAGGAACAGTGCCTCTTGCCAGCCCCAGCCCCAACAACAGTCTCGGTTACCAGAAGGGGCACCAGTGATGTATGTCGCTTTTACTCCATCACAAGCAGAGGCCTTAGTGACAAGTCTGCCTGACCCAGAGAAGCAGCCAATTCCCTTCTACCACAGGATAGTGCAGATACAAGAAACTTACTCAGCTGCCTGGAGAGACTTGATCAGCCTATGCCAAATCAAAGCAGGACATGTCTTTTGGCCAGTCATGTAGACGGCCTTCAATGATGCCAGCCTGACAAGTGCCACTTCCTACACCTCAGGCGTGGAGTTCTGTGCACAACTCCACGACTGGGCAAAGGAGAAGTTGATGGATCAGACCACCACAATCCAAGATATTACCCAAGATAAAGGGGAGTCTGAAGAAGTATCACGCTAGACTCGTACAGGCCTTTGATGATCAGAGTTTCTCCCACTTTGCCAAGAGACACACACGTTTCCTGCATGGGAGTGGATGGGGTGCCCCGCTCCAGTCCATTTGTAAAGCCACTCCAAGTGGGGACATTTCCTGATTTGCTTGCCAGATTTGTGGCGTCGTCTACATGTCCCTTGAATCTACTAGGAGCTGATGTGTTGTCCGGACTACAGGCCTCAATCAGGACATGCCTGAAGGGGGGATGAAGTTACATACTCCCCTATCTTTAGAAGACTAATCTGCTTTGTGTTTTCTGCCTCTCCTGATGACACTTGAAGAAGCAAAAACTTCAAGTTCAATACTCCAGGAAGTACTTGACAGAATCCCTGCGTGCCTATGGTCCACAGGACCGGAAGACAACGGTCACTTAAAGGTGCCACCAGTTTCAGTCAAGCTAAAAGAGGGCGCATCATTGCCCCGGAAACCACAATAACCCCAAGAAGAGAACCCCTAAAGAAGAACCAGGTACCTGCTGTGGATGCCTTTGACTGCAAAATACCTCACAGAGGTGGACCTTACAAACGTTTTCTTAAGTGTCCACCCTCACCCCTCCTGCTGGTACCTTTTTGCCTACATCCACAGAAAGAAACGGAAACATACCTAAACAGTGGTGCCACAAGGGGTACAGAACTTTCCAAGCCAGTTTGCAAAATCTATGGCTATCATCCTTGACACATGACAAGAGGAACACCCGGAAGTGATTCTCTTCCAACATGTTGATGACCTTCTCCTTTGTGCAGCTGACTTACCCCCTGTTGAAGTCACCTCAGAAAGCCTGTTGTGCTATCTTGCCAACCAGGGGTGCAAAGTCTCAAAGCCCAAATTGCAGTGGTGCTCAACACCTGTCATTTTCCTTGGACACTGTTTGTCCCATGGGACAAGACACCCCACTGAAGACAGGGTGCAAGTAATCTGATATCCCACTGCCACAAGGTCAGAAATCCCTTCATGCCTTCCTTGGACTAATTTCCTAGTGCAGAGCATGGATTTCAGAAGCCTTCCTACTGATGCTCTGCAATCAGACCCCTTCCAGATGTCTCCTGAAGAAATATCTAAAGTTTGAAGCCCTTAACTGCGCCACCCCCGGCGCTAGGGCTCCCAGCCTACAACAAAACGCTCAAGCTCTTTGTATCCAAACGTCTGGGACATGCTGCAGGTGTACTCACCCAATCACACGGCATCAGCCTACGCCCCATAGGATATTATTTTGTCGGCTGGATGTGGTAGCAAGAGGAGGCCTATTGTGTCTGCGAGCTGGCTTTGCTACACAAGCCTTGCTTGACAAAACTTTGAACTTGGTCCTCGGACACTGCCTCGTTCTGCTTACTCCCCATGACGTTGTTGCCATATTCAACCAAGATCCAGCCGAAATACTTGTCCACTACCAGACACTTGAGACTCCTGTGTTCCCTCCTACTGGACAGCATTACTCTATTAAGTTGTCAAACACTGAACCCTACCACCCTTCTTCCACTTCTCGAGGGGGGAAAGGAGGAGGAGGAGTAGAGTCTTGACTTGTCACCCCATGACCACACAGGACACGCGGTCACCACTGAAAACACTGTTCTACAAGCTGAAGCCTTACCACCGGTGATGTCTGCACAGGAGGCAGAGCTGTAAGCACTTACTACAGCATGTAAATGGGCAGAGGGAAAAAGAGCCAACATTCATATGGACTCAAGATATGCTTTCAGCATTGCCCATGATTATGGTGTTATCTAGGACAGAGGATTCCTGACGGCTGCAGGAACACCTGTGAAAAATTGATGCTTTGCTTCTCCCAACCCAAGTGACTATTCTGAGTAAAGCACACAACAAACTGAACTCAAAGGAAGCTTGAGGCAATCATCTAGCCAATTCAGCTGCCAAATAGACAGCTGGTGGTCCACGGGAAGTGGACAGCAGGGTGGTAGAAGAAGACCACCCCGTGCTTACCTTACAGACTTTCCCAGTGGACAGAGTTTATCTAAAAGAACTACAGGAAACAACAAGTCCGGATAAGAAGGAAAGCTGGAAACGGAGAGGAGCAACTCTCAGAAATGGACTATTCGAGTGCAACAAGAAGCCTTGTCTACCCAGGAGTATGTACCCAGCCATGGTGCAATGGGCACATGGAGCTGCCCACTTGACAAAGACTTTTATGAACTCTCTTAACAACAAGTGTTGCACCAAGAGTTACTCCACTGACCGACAACTTCTGCAGATCATGCATTATCTGCACCAAATGTAACCCAGGATGCACAGAAGAAGCACAGAAGAAGCACCTGGCAAAAGCCCTATACCCCATTCCAGAGGATGCAAATTTATCATTCTCAAGTGCCAAGAAGTGGCAGATTCGAAAACGCCCTAGTGGAAGTGGTCACGACTGCCAGGACCACAGCTAAGAAACTACTGAGCAAGATAGTACAGTAGGTGACCGCGATATTGTGTCAATCTCGCCGCACTTCTCAGCGAGATTTGACACCTACGAGCCCCGTCGCAGGAGCCAGCGCCGAGATGGCTCACTCATCGGGAAAGGAAAACGTTGTTTTCCTCCCGCGATGAGTGACAGGCAGCGCTGACAGCTGTCTAGTATGAATCCTGAGGCGGGAACACCACGCCAAATTTTAAATGAAAAAAACCGGCGTGGGTTCCCCCCTCGGGGGCATACCAGGCCCTTAGGTCTGGCATGGATTGTAAGGGGAACCCCCTATGCCGAAAAATCGGCGTGGGGGTCCCCCCCAAATCCATACCAGACCCTTATCCGAGCACGCAGCCCGGCCGGCCAGGAAGGGGGGTGGGGACGAGCGAGCGCCCCCCCCCTCCTGAGCCGTACCAGGCCGCACGCCCTCAACATGGGGGGGTGGGTGCCTTGGGGGAGGGGGGCGCCCTGCGGCCCCCCCACCCCAAAGCACCTTGTCCCCATGTTGATGAGGACAAGGGCCTCTTCCTGACAACCCTGGCCGTTGGTTGTCGGGGTCTGCGGGCGGGGAGCTTATCGGAATCCGGGAGCCCCCCCTTAATAAGGGGGCCCCCAGATCCCGGCCCCCCACCCTGTGTGAATGAGTTTGGGGTACATGGTACCCCTACCCATTCACCTAGGCAAAAGTGTCAATATAAAAAAAACACACTACACAGGTTTTAAGAATAATTTATTAGTCAGCTCCGGGGTCTTCTTCCGACTTCGGGGGGTCTCCTTCCGACTTCTCCCGGTGTTCGGCCTCTTCTCCGGGCCCCGCCGCTATCTTCTTCCAGCTCTATTGCCAGCGAGGGGCCCGGTCTGCTGCTGCTGTCTTGTCGCCGCTGTCTCTCCGCTTCTTCTCTTCTTTTCTTCTTCCCCGATGTTGACACGACGCTCTCTCCGGCTCGAATGCTGTGTGCGAGCTGCGGAGCCATTTATATAGGCGGTAACCCCGCCCCCTTACGACGTCATGGTCCCAGCATGCGCAGGGACTCTGGGGCCACGCCCCCTTATGACGCCAGAGTCCCTGCGCATGCTGGGACCATGACGTCGTAAGGGGGCGGGGTTACCGCCTATATAAATGGCTCCGCAGCTCGCACACAGCATTCGAGCCGGAGAGAGCGTCGTGTCAACATCGGGGAAGAAGAAAAGAAGAGAAGAAGCGGAGAGACAGCGGCGGCGGCGAGACAGCGGCGACAAGACAGCGGCAGCAGACCGGGCCCCTCGCTGGCAATAGAGCTGGAAGAAGATAGCGGCGGGGCCCGGAGAAGAGGCCGAACACCGGGAGAAGTCGGAAGGAGACCCCCCGAAGTCGGAAGAAGACCCCGGAGCTGACTAATAAATTATTCTTAAAACCTGTGTAGTGTGTTTTTTTTATATTGACACTTTTGCCTAGGTGAATGGGTAGGGGTACCATGTACCCCAAACTCATTCACACAGGGTGTGGGGCCGGGATCTGGGGGCCCCCTTATTAAGTGGGGGCTCCCGGATTCTGATAAGCTCCCCGACCGCAGACCCCGACAACCAACGGCCAGGGTTGTCGGGAAGAGGCCCTTGTCCTCATCAACATGGGGACAAGGTGCTTTGGGGTGGGGGGGCCGCAGGGCGCCCCCCTCCCCCAAGGCACCCATCCCCCCATGTTGAGGGCGTGCGGCCTGGTACGGCTCAGGAGGGGGGGGGCGCTCGCTCGTCCCCACCCCCCTTCCTGGCCGGCCGGGCTGCGTGCTCGGATAAGGGTCTGGTATGGATTTGGGGGGGACCCCCACGCCGATTTTTCGGCATAGGGGGTTCCCCTTACAATCCATGCCAGACCTAAGGGCCTGGTATGCCCCCGAGGGGGGGAACCCACGCCGGTTTTTTCATTTAAAATTTGGCGCGGTGTTCCCGCCTCAGGATTCATACTAGACAGCTGTCAGCGCTGCCTGTCACTCATCGCGGGAGGAAAACAACGTTTTCCTTTCCCGATGAGCGAGCCAGCGCGACATTCACAGTACCCTGTCGCCGAGAACCAGCGCGATGGTATCGCGCTGGAAACACAATCTCGCGGTCAGGTACTGTATGTAGATTTAGGGTCCCAGAGGTGATATTGAGAGATCAGGGACCAGCCTTAACAGCAACCCTTACAAAAGAGATTTGGGCAGCACTGGGGGTTCAGTTGGCACTACACATCCCATACCACCCTCAAAGTAGCAGGAAGGTAGAAAGGATGAATGGGACACAAAAAACAGGATGTTAAAGATGGCCCAAGAGACAAACATGAGTTGGCCAGATAATTAGCCCATTGCCCTTTTCAGTGTCAGACACACCCCCGGGGGAAACATGCCCTATCCCCTTATGAAATTTTGTTTGGTTCAGCTCCCAGACTTGATTGTTACTTTCCACAACAGTTACAGTTGCAGTCTGATGTGTTGACTAATGCCCTGTACACACGGTCGGACTTTGTTCGGACATTCCGACAACAAAATCCTAGGATTTTTTCCGACGGATGTTGGCTCAAACTTGTCTTGCATACACACGGTCACACAAAGTTGTCGGAAAATCCGATCGTTTTAAACGCGGTGACGTAAAACATGTACGTCGGGGCTATAAACGGGGCAGTGGCCAAATGCTTTCATCTCTTTATTTATTCTGAGCATGCGTGGCACTTTGTCCGTCGGATTTGTGTACACACGATCGGAATTTCCGACAACGGATTTTGTTGTCGGAAAATGTTATCTCCTGCTCTCCAACTTTGTGTGTCAGAAAATCCGATGGAAAATGTCTGATGGAACCCACACACGGTCGGAATTTCCGACAACACGCTCCGATCGGACATTTTCCATCGGAAAATCCGACCGTGTGTACGGGGCATAATTATGTAACCACATTATCAGGAGAATTAACCTGAATGCATGTCCAGGTGTTTTCTTCCATTCCAGATCCTGAATTAGATACAGGAACACACCAACTACTGTCTGGAGATCCTTGAGCCAAGATATGATGGTCTATTCCAAGTTTTGCTGACCACAGCCACCTCAGTTAAGTTGGCCAGGAAGAACACCTGAATGCACGCTTATCACTGCAGGAGAGCGTGTTTTCGGGTGCTGCATATCCTTTTTCTGTTTGATCTAGAGGGAATCTGGACCAGTGAATGTGCCCTTGCAAAGGTCATTATGCCCCCCCATATCCTAACCAAAGATACCCCTGATACATACACTAACCCAGCACACAGTCAGATGAGGAAGCGAGCAGCTCTCTCCAGAAGCTTTGACCCTCATGTATACATAGATGTCATAAGGGTTACAAGGGGGTCCCTGATGAGTTTAAAGCCAGGGATCAGGTAAAAGCTGGTTTTGAGTCTTTGATCCCCATAACAACTGTCAGCAAGAATGTATATTGGATTAACTACATGTCATGGTTATGCAATAGAGTTTGTCGATCAGCATACCTGTCTCCATGTGTTCATCTCTAGAGACCAGCTGACCCTCACCTGACTGCTTTTGTAACCTCTCCTCTAAGCATGGCCCCACCCCAGGCCCTATCAGGGAACCCTATATTAACCTGTGCACTGCAAGCCAGCAGTGCTGATCAACCATTGTGTGTTAGCCTCTATGTGTACTTGCTGTGTTTCCTACATCTGATTCCTGTTACCGACTTTGGCCTGTTCCCGACCATCCCTGTTTGCCTGTGACCCTGATTTTCCAGCCTGCTGCCTCCTTCATCTTCTCCTGTAGTCTACCGTGAGCGTGAGCTGTGAGACCCTGGGGGCCGCGACCTGGAGCCAGACTGCAATGCAGTCCATCCTAACCACTAGAGGCTCTGGTGAACAACTGCTGGCTCTTAGACTCCGCGCCCTGGGGAATCTATGCTCTAGCTCCCAGTGGGATCTGTGTCAGTGATCCAGTAGACCTGCTTCCTGAACCTCCCAGGGTTCAATCTGCAGCAGTCAGCCGGAGGGTCCACTACCTTGCGGTGCACTCCTGATCCCAACGGTGTGCATCTGTCACCCAGCCTCTAGGTGACCTGGCACTACACATATTATAACCAACAGAGATTTGTAAATTACACTAAAAATGCCCTCCAGGGAATTGCTGACTAGTTAGCTCCCACTTCCTACATGACATTCCAGGACCTGATGGCCTTAGACATGCTGCTAGCTGGGAAAGAAGGTGTTTTGTAAAATTATAGGAAAAAACGGGAACCTGTTGTACATACATTCCTGATAATACTGGCCCAAATGGTAAGGTTACTCTAGCTATAAAGAAAATAGAAGATCTGTCATTGGAGTTGAAGAACTCAGGTATTACAGACCCATGGGATCAATACTTTAGCTGGATGAGTGAGTGGCAGAAGGTGCTCGTCCAGATACGGGTAAGGGTATCAATAATCCTGGTTCTTTTAAAACTGATTGTATGCTGTATTCTACCTTTCGTAAAAAGTTAATGAGCAAGGCTGTAGACAATAGCGCACCTACATTTCTCCACCAAGAAGAAGAGGACCTCCTTATGATGGAAGATGACAAACCCTTCACTCCTCTACAGTCACTCCCTGTCCATAACCTCACAATCCTATAGGGTTTTAGGGATAGATAGCGCCTGACTACACCTCTCCAGCTGTATTGAGGAGGGAAGTGAACAGTTGCTGCCCAATTCTATATACAGCCTAAAAGAGTTGCTGAGGAGAAGGGCCAGGCCAAAGTGGGACCTTTAGTATTAGGGACAGAAAAGAGAAAATAGTCATTTTAGGGGGGATTGTGAAGGAATGTGATGTAAATAATATTAAATCTGAAAATGTCTATTTTCTTATGTGCATACATATTTTTCTCCTTACTCATTATATAAGTATACAGATTAGCTCTGTTCCTATATTTTTCTCAAAATGGCGGGTACCCCCTACATCCCACACATCAGAAGAACGCGGAACTGAAGATAAAACCAAGGACAGCCAAACCTCGTTATGAAGATTCTCCATCTTCTTTTCCATTTTAACCAATGAGATGTACCTATTAGACTAACATAGCAATGATGTATTTTTGTGTATAAAACATTAGCACCGCCTTGAATAAATCAGAAGTGTAAGAAGTAACGGTGCTGAGCGTGTCTCAGAGTGTTTACTTTTATATGCATGCATAGCCACACTTTCCAATTAGAGACAGCAGCAGATAACCTTGAGCTCGATTGGAGCTCTTAATCATTTCCATAACAGGTTCATTTTCTGAATTGAGGAACCTGATATATAGGGGTCCTCGGTCCAACCCTTGGGTGACCCCCCTATGCGTACAACTCCTCGAGTGTGGGATACTGTTGCTAGGAAACTTGGGAAACCCCATGCCTGGTCCCCACATACTCCACTCTGGGGAAACCCCTGTCTGCCCCACTTCTGTTCCATACCGGATCCGATTATTTGGGCCAGATATGGGATCATGACTTTGGAGGACATAGTGTCCCAGGGGCAGTTGATTACTTTTGATGCTCTTAAACGGGATCGGGACTTCCGAATCAGATGTTCTTCCGATATATCCAACTGCGCCATGCTTTTCGCTCCCAATTCCCCTCCCTGGTGAGTTTGGAGATGTCTGAGGTGGAGGACACGCTCCAATCCCCAGATGGTGTGAGAACACTGTCTATCTTGTACAACAAGCTTGCTGTTCTCCACACATCCAAGGTATCTCAATTGTTCTTGGTCTGGCAATGGGATGTTCCAGAGCTAACGGACGATGACTGGGCGGAGGGAATTCAGCAATATCTACCCCTGACGATCTCATCACAAGATAGATTTATCCAGCTGAAATTCTTACATTGCGCCTATCACTCCCCGGCACGTTTGGCGAGAATCTACCCTGACCGAACGTCTAACTGCCTAAATATAGCTTGGAAAACGCTGATTTTTATCATTTGGTCTGGTCCTGTCCTAGTGTAGTGGAATTCTGGAAGGCAGTCTTGGCTGACATTAACTCTATAGGAAAAATAAATGTTCCATATAGCCCTATCCCCCTCCTTCTGGGCATATGCAACTTCTTAGAGGCCCCTCAGAGGAAAAAAAATGTTTGTTTTCTACACGACACTGTATGTGAGAAAGGCAATACTCCTACACTGGAACCAGGCTCAACCGCCTACTAGACAACTTTTGCAGACAATGGTTAACACATCCCTTCCACTATATAAATGAACTTACCCAGGTAGAAACTCCCCAAAGAAATTTGATAAAATCTGGGCAGAGTGGGTGAAGGCAAAACATCTGACCCTTGAATAAACAAACTAGGAGTCCTATTACCCCTTGAGTCGCTTAATATTCCCGAACCAACCGAAACCTAATCCTATTGTTTATGTCACTGGCTAGACTGGAGATGAGAGGTTGGCAACCCCCCTCCTTCCTTTTCTTCCCAAATAGCACTGTGCCTTTGAACTAGCTGTACCCATTTAGACTACTGTTATAAATCAATATTTATGAATTGTTGGGTCTTTGAGAACAATGGACATGGATACATTTATATAATTTATTACTCTTCTATGTATAGAAAAAGTGAAGTTTTATATCAGATCTTTATATATACTTGTGAAAGTATATATTTTGTTATAATAAGCTTCATAAACAGTTCTATGTAGAACTCTCATGTGGTATCAATTAGTCTCACCTCCCCCATCGTAAGAGATAAGGTTACATCCTTTTCCAAAGACACAAAGTTCCAGTATGTTAAGAAGATAAGCTGTTTCTTTACATTACTATATTTCTTGATTAGGATATTAATAAGAACACATTTTAAATGTATATATACTGATATGTAGTAGGATTTTAGATGTTTAATGGAAACGTGTATATTGTATAAGTTAAATGATTCTTATTTTAGCTAATCTCACATAGTTCTACCCCCATCCTTAGGAATGTTAGATTGAGTGACACCCCCCTTTTTAGAAAGGTGGGAGGGAATTTGCTCATTCAAAGTTCTCGGTTTTCTGTGGGACTATAAGGAAAAAAACAAACTTTTAAAGCAGCCTGAATAGGAAAAGGGTAGAGGTTGTTTTTTAGGAGTAGAAAAGCTTGTAACAGGGGACAAAGGCAGACTTTCACTCCAGCTCTCCACGAGGACACACTCACACACATACATCTCCAGACATTGCTGATATTTTTACACACAGACATATCTGATTTAATCTTCATTTTAAGAATATAATATATTATTGATACTTTGACATTGTTTTTGTAATATTTTGCTATTTTTATTATTAAATCAGTTTTTGCACGAGAATTGAACGGATTTTCTTGGAACGTTTCTCATCAATATGAATTATTGAAATATCATTATTATTACAGTAATAACGCAAATTCAACAACTACTGGAATACTTGTTTATTGCATTTACTGTTTATAATATGTACCTGTTTGGTTTATACCCCTGTTGCCGGATTTCTATCTCTGAAGATTTGTAACACTCTTCCAATGTCTGTTCATTTGAAAACTTTTTGTTTCAATGATATTTATTGAAGATTTTATAAAGAAACATAGTACATAACATAAAAGGTCATAGTGAGATACACATTCAACGAATGTACATCTCGGAAAGTATTTCATTACTTTTGTTGTCAGTAAAGAGAAAATTCAGTGTAAGCAGATTAATTCAACATTACATATTATTTTATTAGCTCAGCTGTATCCTCAAGGGCAGCAAATATCCACTATCAGATTGTTACAATGAACATTAACCTTTGAGCCATATAGACCAATACTTGTCAAATGTTGCACATTGTAAAGAGTTTATTGCTATGACATTCAAAAGTGTAATTTCTATGTACAGCTTTAGTGATGTCTGACATGTTGATGGCTGTTGTGGATTTCCAATTTCGTAGGATCAGTAAACGTGTCTCTAGTAGTATGTGTGTTATAACTGGCCTAAATTCTGTATGAAATTTTTCTATGTTCAGATGAAGAATTGCCAGCGCCGGGTCTGGGGGTGTGAGCACTCCCGTTATTGCAGATAACATTTGGAATACTTGGTTCCAAATGATTTTAACTGTAGGACAATACCAAAGCATGTGTAATAAGTTTCCTATTTGTCCACAGGCCCTCCAGCAGTATGGCGAAGCTCCAGGGAAGAATTTTGCTATTCTATATGGAGTGTAATGCCATATGTTTGCCATTTTGATAGCTAATTCCCAATGTTTGACATAGTGAGAGGCTTTATGTATTGCCCGGAATGTTTGTTGCCATTGTTCTACTGAAAAGACTATACCCAGTTCCTCCTCCCATTTGTTCATTGCTATAGTTTTTG
Source organism: Aquarana catesbeiana (assembly GCF_042186555.1). Taxonomy (NCBI): domain Eukaryota; kingdom Metazoa; phylum Chordata; class Amphibia; order Anura; family Ranidae; genus Aquarana; species Aquarana catesbeiana. The sequence goes on from NC_133336.1 coordinate 207,324,551, forward strand.
TAAGTGTGAGTTTATCTCTAGTGATGTTATAAAAGAAAGATATACCTTTTGTGTGTTGTTTAGCTGTGGAGTAAAATTGCCATATTTTGCTCGGAAGGGATATAGTCGGTTTAGGTCGAGATTTGATGAAGTGTGCAATTCTCAAGCATGTAAACCTCTTATCATTTGGAAGGTGGTATTGTGTCATGATTTGTTCCACATATTTAGGTTGTGTTCCATTATAAAGGTCTGATACATGTACCCTGTTTCCCCGAAAATAAGACCTAGCGTGATTGTCGGTGATGGCTGCAATATAAGCCCTACCCCCCAAATAAGCCCTAGTTAAAGTCCTTGTAGGTCTTATTTTCAGGGTAGGGCTTATTTTTGGGGAAACAGGGTAGGGCTTATTTGGGGGGTAGGGCTTATATTGCAGCCATCACCGACAATAATGCTAGGTCTTATTTTCGGGGAAACAGGGTATTATGCCCTTGTTTGTTAAGTCTCTGACTGTCAGCATTGGAATCTTTGTCTCTAAGAATGTTAAGGGAATTTTGTAATTTATGTCCTGAGTGTCCCTACATGTTTGTCCCAGTATGAATCTCCACGCTTTTAATGATATCTGCATTGGAGGAAACAATGTTTTTGTGTCCCATGGTATTCACCTGTCGGTCATGAGTAGTAAGGGTAAATCTTTTGTCTGTGCTTTTGCCATTTCGATGTCCATCCATAATGGTATGTCATTTGTTTGAAACCAGTGTTTGTTTTGGTCTAAGCGTACTGCCCAGAAGTAATCATATATGTCCACTAGTCCTGCTCCACCTGCTTTTTTATGGGATGTGAGGTTGTTTTGCGAACATCTGGCTTTTTTTACCATTCCATATATATCTCCACCCGAGATTTGCAATGTTTTTATTGAAATGATGAGGGATGTTCCATGGTAGGGTGCAGAATATATATAATATTTGCGGCAATATCATCATTTTGTAAGCTGTAATTCTGCCCAGCCATGAGATCTCATTATTTGACATGTCTCTGATTTGGGCTTCCAGTTTGACAACCAGTGGAATCATATTAGCTTTGACAATTGTGGAGATTTTGTTCGTAAGTGCAATCCCTAGGTATGTGATACTTCCTTTGCTATGGTAGTTGTGTTTGTAGGGTATCACGCGTGTTGGGTGGAACACCTATATCCAAAATTAATGATTTAGTAAAGTTAACTTTGTAATAGGATACTTCCCCAAAGGCAGTAAGGATTTTGTGGGCTTGTTTTAGGGAAGTGGTGGGGTTGGTCAGGAGCAGGATTGCATCATCCGCGAATAGGTTGATGGTATGAGTGTTAGATCCAAACTGGAAGCCCATGATCAGGGGGTGTGTTCTTATAGACTCAGCTAAAGGCTCTATCATCTTATTGAAGATGGTTGGGGATAGGGGGCACCCCTGTCTTGTTCCATTAGTGATATTAAAGGGTGTGGATAGGAAACCTGCAGAATACACTTGCGCTGATGGATAAGAGTACAGGGCCATAATAGCTTGTAATATAGGGCCTTTAAATCCAAACTTGATTAGAGTCATTTCCATATAGGTCCAGTGGACCCTGTCGAACGCCTTCTCTGCATCAATTGACAACAGCAGAGAAGGCGTTTGAGTTTTCTCAGCATAATGTATCACGTTAACAATTCTCCTGGTTGCATCAGAGGTTTGTATCCCCCTCACAAAGCCCATCTGGTCACGCTTTATAAGTGTGGGTATAATGTTTGTTAATCTTTTGGCTAATAATTTTGCGTATAGTTTGGTATCGGAATTGAGTAGGGAGATGGGTCTAAAGTTAGCTGATGTGGTGGGTTCTTTGCCTGGTTTGGGTAATGTTACTATATGTGCTCTCAGCATTTCCTCTGGAAGAGAAGCAGTCTCAGCAGCTTTGTTGAATATTGTTGTCATGTGTGGTGAGAGAATATTTGTGAACGTTTTAAAATATTCATTAGAGAATCCATCGGGTCCGGGAGATTTCCCATTGGGAAGCGAATTTATGGTCAGTTCTATTTTCCGGATCATGATCGAGGCGTTCAGTGTCTCTAATTGTTGTTCTGAGAGGGAGGGGAGGCTTATGTTCTTTAAAAATGAGTTTATATTGTCTATGGACGGTTGAGGTGTACTGGTATCATTGAGTAGGTTATATAATGAGCTATAGTATGTCGCAAAATGGTTTACTATATCTTGTGGGTTCGGAATTTTATGTGATAGTGTGGGATGTTGAAGGTATGCTATTCTAGTTTTTGTGTGAGCCGCTTTCAATCTATTCGCTAGGTATTTGCCGGCTCTGTTGGTATTAACATAATAATTTTGTCGTAGGCGTCTAAGGTGTTTGTCATATTGTTGGGTTAGCATTTCTCTAAGTTTTTCTCTAAGAGAATTTAGTTTATTTATTAGTGGTGTTGATGGAGATGTCTTGTTTTGGGTTTAAATAAGATGTATGTCAGCGAGAACAGTGTTAAGCTGCTTAGCCTGTCTCTTCTTTTCTCTTGCTCCTAATTGGATTAAGATACCTCTTATGAAGGCCTTGTGTGTATTCCATAAAGCAAATGGATCACTCACTGATCCGCTATTATCTAAGAAGAAGTTTTGTAGATGCTGGGAGATTGTTTTGTGATAGTTAGATTCTTGTATTAGTCGGGTGTTACAGCGCCAGATGGGGGTTAGGAGGGGACTCCCCTCTCCGCGATAGACATGGATATGGCAGCATGGTCTGACCACGTAATATCATGAATTCTGGTTGATTTCACATTTTGCAAGAGCCATTTATCCATTAGGAACATGTCTATCCGGGAGTATGAAGAGTGTCTGTTGGAGAAGAAGGTATAATCTCTTTCAGTGGCATGTAAGCACCCCCACGTGTTTAATAGCTCCTCCTGGTGGAGAAGAGCCTGAAGAGATAGAGTTCCTTTGGATTGGCCTGACAAAGTGTCCAGAATAGGGTCTGAAGTTACGTTAAAATCGCCACATATCAGGAAATTGCCGTATTTCATTGAGTTAGCTTTGTGTAGAAACTTCTTAATGAATCAAATTTGGTGTGAATTCGGGGCATACAGCGTAATTACTGTACAGTACCTGACTGCGAGATTGTGTTTCCAGCGCGATACCATCGCGCTGGTTCTCGGCGACAGGGTACTGTGCATGTCGCGCTGGCTCGCTGATCAGGAAAGGAAAACTTTTTTTCCTTTCACGATGAGCGACAGGCAGTGCTGACAGCTGTCTGGTATGAATCCTGAGGGGGAACGCCGTGCCAAATTTGAAATGAAAAAAATGGCATGGGTTCCCCCCAGGGGCATACCAGGCCCTTAGTTCTGGTATGGATTGTAAGGGGAACCCCCTATGCCGAAAAATCGGCATGGGGTCCCCCCAAAATCCATACCAGACCCTTATCCGAGAATGCAGCCCGGCCGGCCAGGAAAGGGGGTGGGGATGAGCGAGCGCCCCCTCCTGAGCCGTACCAGACCGCATGCCCTCATCATGGGGGGGTGGGTGCCTTGGGGAGGGGGGCGCCCTGCAGCCCCCCACCCCAAAGCACTTTGTCCCCATGTTGATGAGGACAAGGGCCTCTTCCCAACAACCCTGGCCGTTGGTTGTCGGGGTCTGCGGGCGGAGGGCCTATCCGAATCTGGCTCCTAACCCTATGTGAATGAGTATGGGGTACATGGTACCCCTACCCATTCACCTAGGGAAAAAAGTGTCAATAAAAAAAAAACACAGTGCACAGGTTTTAAGAGTAATTTATTAGGCAGCTCCGGGGTCTTCTTCCAACTTTGGGGGGTCTCCTTCCGACTTCTCCCGGTGTTCGGCCTCTTCTCCAGAGCCCCTCCGCTATCTTCCTCTAGCTCTTTTGCCAGCGGGGGCCGGGTCTGATGCCGCTGTCTTGCCGCTGTGACACAATATCGCGGTCACCTACTGTATATGGTTTAGAGTTAATATCACCTGTGAAGATGATGTATCTGCCTCCTACGTCAATAAGGATATCTTTGGGTTGAATTGAGAGTGAGCTTTTGAAGGCTAGTAGGACACCTCCTTTTTTGCTGTTTGGTGTGTTGGCCATATAAATGTGCGGGTAGTACTTATGCGTATAATGTAGAGCTTTGTTTAGTTGGATGTGCGTTTCTTGGATTCATAGAATATCCGCTTTTTGTTTGCTAGCTTCCTTCCACAAGAAGAACCTTTTTGCTGGATGGTTTAGACCCCAGTTATTAATTGAAAGACAGGTAATCGTCATTGTAAGGGGTGTGTGGTATTTTGTGAGGTGAAGTGGTGAGAGTACTCACTGTGCCCAGATGGTTTGTTGATTGCTGCAGGTATGTCATTGGAGAAAGAATCAATTGATTCTGCTGCGAATGGAACTGTGTATATCAAAAAGAAAAGGTAAAAAGAACAAAAAAGAAGAGAAAGTCAACATGGGTTGCATAAGAAATGGATCCAATAATTGATCCCTGTGCAGGAGTAACTGCTACTGGTGTTATAGGGGTTTGGTGAGAGTCAAACTTGAACTCGTCCCTGGAGATAAACTTTTGTAACTGTAGACTGCATTATGAGCTTCCACCGGCATTTTTCTTGCTCGAACGTTTGTGGGAAACAATTTGCCAATCGTTTTGTAGAAGGGTCAGCCCTGGAGGAGGTAAGTGTTGGGTGGACTGTTCAGGAAGTATGCCCCAATTCCTTAGCGCATTAAGCCCTTCCTCTAAAGTGGATACTAAGATGGTAGTTCCATTATGTGTGATAGAGAGAGTTGCAGGGTACTTCCATTTATGGAGAATATTATGATTTTTCAGGGCCTTGGTGATTGTCATCAGGTTTCTGCGACGTTGTAAGTAGGGATGAGCCGAACATCCCCCTGTTCGGTTCGCACCAGAACATGCGAACAGGAAAAAAGTTTGTTCGAACAAGCGAACACCGTTAAAGTCTATATGACACGAACATGAATAATCAAAAGTGCTAATTTTAAAGGCTAATATGCAAGTTATTGTCATAAAAGTGTTTGGGGACCTGGGTCCTGCCCCAGGGGACATGGATCAATGCAAAAAAAAGTTTTAAAAACGGCAGTTTTTTCAGGAGCAGTGATTTTAATAATGCTTAAAGTCAAACAATAAAAGTGTAATATCTCTTTAAATTTCGTACCTGGGGGGTGTCTATAGTATGCCTGTAAAGGGGCGCATGTTTCCTGTGTTTAGAACAGTCTGACAGCAAAATGACATTTTGAAGGAAAAAATCCATTTAAAACTACCCGCGGCTATTGCATTGCCGACAATACACATAGAAGTTCATTGGTAAAAACGGCATGGGAATTCCCCAAAGGGGAACCCCGAACCATAAATTAAAAAAAAAAAAATGACGTGGGGTTCCCCCTAAATTCCATACCAGACCCTTCAGGTCTGGTTTGGATTTTAAGGGGAACCCCGCGAGAAAAAAAAAAAAAAACGGCGTGGGGTCCCCCCAAAAATCCATACCAGACCCTTATCCGAGCACGCAACCTGGCAGGCCACAGGAAAAGAGGGGGGGACGAGAGTGCGCCCCCCTCCTGAACCGTACCAGGCCACATGCCCTCAACATTGGGAGGGTGCTTTGGGGTAGCCCCCCAAAACACCTTGTCCCCATGTTGATGAGGGCAAGGGCCTCATCCCCACAACCCTGGCCGGTGGTTGTGGGGGTCTGCGGGCAGGGGGCTTAATGGAATCTGGAAGCCCCCTTTAACAAGGGTACCCCCAGATCCTGGCCCACCCCCTGTGTGAAATGGTAAGGGGGTACTTACCCCTACCATTTCACTAAAAAACTGTCAAAAATGTTAAAAATGACAAGAGACAGTTTTTGACAATTCCTTTATTTAAATGCTTCTTCTTTCTTCTATCTTCCTTCATCTTCTGGTTCTTCTGCCTCTTCTGGTTCTTCCTCCGGTGTTCTCGTCCAGCATCTCCTCCACGGCATCTTCTATCTTCTTCTCCTCGGGCCGCTCTGCACCCATGGCATGGGGGGAGGCTCCCGCTCTTCTCTTCTTCTTTTCTTCTCTTCTTCCCTGTGTGACGGCACTCCTCGTCTGACAGTTCTTAAATAACGGGTGGCGGGGCCACCCGGTGACCCCGCCCCCTTCTGCCACCGGGTGGCCCCGTCCCCCGTTATTTAAGAACTGTCAGACGAGGAGCACCGTCACACAGCGGGAGCCTCCCTCCATGCCAGCATGGGTGCGGAGAGGCCCGGAGAAGAAAATGAAGAAGAGAAGAAGAGAAGAAAAGAAGAAGAGAAGAGCGGGAGCCTCCCCCCCATGCCATGGGTGCGGAGCGGCCCGAGGAAAAGAAGATAGAAGACGCCGCAGAGGAGATGCTGGACGAGAACGCCGGAGGAAGAACCAGAAGAGCCAGAAGAACCAGAAGATGAAGGAAGATAGAAGAAGAAGCATTTAAATAAAGGAATTGTCAAAAAACTGTCTCTTGTCATTTTTAACATTTTTGACAGTTTTTTAGTGAAATGGTAGGGGTAAGTACCCCCTTACCATTTCACACAGGGGGGGTGGGATCTGGGGGTCCCCTTGTTAAAGGGGGCTTCTAGATTCCGATAAGCCCCCCACCCACAGACCCCCACAACCACCGGCCAGGGTTGTGGGGATGAGGCCCTTGTCCTCATCAACATGGGGACAAGGTGTTTTGGGGGGCTACCCCAAAGCACCCTCCCAATGTTGAGGGCATGTTGCCTGGTACGGTTCAGGAGGGGGGTGCACTCTCGTCCCCCCCTCTTTTCCTGCGGCCTGCCAGGTTGCGTGCTCGGATAAGGGTCTGGTATGGATTTTTGGGGGACCCCACGCCATTTTTTTTTTTCTTGGTGCGGGGTTTCCCTTAAAATCTATACCAGACCTGAAGGGTCTGGTATGGAATTTAGGGGGAACCCCACATCATTTTTTTTTTTAATTTTGGTTCGGGGTTTCCCTGTGTTGAATTCCCATGCCGTTTTTATCAATGAACTTCTATGTGTATTGTCGGCAATGCAATAGCCGCGGGTAGTTTTAAATGGGTTTTTTCCTTCAAAATGTCATTTTGCTGTCAGACTGTTCTAAACACAGGAAACATGTGCCGCTTTACAGGCATACTATAGACACCCCCAGGTACGAAATTTAAAGGGATATTACACTTTTATTGTTTGACTTTAAGCATTATTAAAATCACTGCTCCTGAAAAAACGGCCATTTTTAAAACTTTTTTTTGCATTGATCCATGTCCCCTGGGGCAGGACCCAGGTCCCCAAACACTTTTTATGACAATAACTTGCATATTAGCCTTTAAAATTAGCACTTTTGATTTCTCCCATAGACCTTTAAAGGGTGTTCTGCGGCATTCGAATTTGCCGCGAACACCCAAAATTGTTCGCTGTTCGGCGAACTTGCGAACAGCCAATATTCGAGTCAAACATGAGTTCGACTCAAACTCGAAGCTCATCCCTAGTTGTAAGGTGTGCCTGGACAGGTCAGGGAGCACTCTTATGGTGGTATACTGCTGGGGAATGTTTTCTGGTTTACGGGAGGCTTGTAGTATACGTTCCTTTATGTGGTAATAGTGCACTCTCAGTAATACATCTCTGGGAGTGTCATCAGGGAGGAAGGACGGTTTGGGGACCCTATGTATCCTGTCCACGAGGAGATCTGGTGCAGTTGCCTCAGGTATTAATGTGGAAAATAGGGTCTGGGCATATTGCAGGAGCTGAGGAGGGGGGACAGTTTCTGGTATACCCCTCAGCTTGAGGTTATTCCTCCTAGACCTGTCCTCAAGGTCAGCCAGCTTATCTTTTATCCATGAAATGTCCTTCCCTTGTGCTGTGTGCACTTCTACCATGACATTGTAGGATGAGGTATATTCCTCCATCTTGTGCTCCACTTGATTCACTCTGCGGCCCAGTGTTTGCACTTCCCTCTGACACTCATTGATCCCTCTCATGTCTGCCTGTAATGAGGATCGCAGGGACAGCAGCATGTCCTTCAAGGTATCTGACACTGGTCTATCTTCTGTGGGAAAATCCTTAATAGGGTCCTGTTCCTGATTGCTCTGGCCTTTGGCATTGTCGGGCCCGCTTACCTCCATGGCCAGATCGGCCTGTTGTCTGACTGGAGAGTCCCTCCGTGGCTTCGATTTGGCTGGGCTCCTCGTCGTGGGGCTTGATGGGCCTGAAGAGGATTTGCTGGGTGGGTTATCCGAGCAAGTGGGGGCCAATGAGAGCCCATTAATGCCGCCGTTCTGTCCGGATCTTTGTTCTGGCCTGTGATCCCGGGCGCCGCAGCCATTTTGTTGTGGCCCCCGCGAGGCGTAATAGCTCGCCATTTTCTGCGGCTGCTGTGGGTTTTTACAGTGCCCTGGCATCCTTTTTCGGATCAGCGGTGATTCACCGAGAATGTGGCTGTGCTTGAAGCCATGGATGGTGCCGGTGGGCTCTGATTGCTGCAAATTATCTCCGATGGGCGAGCGGAGCTCCTAGGTTAAGCGTCCATCTTGGAGTCCGGTCGCCACGCCCCTTGTTCATTTGAAAACTTGAACAAACTATTTGTTAAAAAAAAATTCATGGAAATTATAGATTGATTCTATGATAATTGATTTTAACAGGATTTAAATCATTCACATAGTCAGATATCACTTTACAGGATACAGACATTATGTATTTAGGGAAGGATCACTGTAGATGCTGAATGTTAAATCTATTGTATCTCTGGGAACATGGAGATGATTATTTATCCAGCTGCAGCAATCAGTCATGTAAAACTACTGCTGGGCTCTCTTATTAGACATCCCAGCATGCATTGGAAACACCCGACATTCATCATCACCCACTTCACTGGTATTACCATCCCCCAATCATCACCATGAGAAAATTATATGAACCCCTCCTCTCGGGACTGGCCCTAATCCCTCTGTAGAGAACAATGGGGTGACCCCTAAAAGTTGCACATCTAGGTGTCCTGGAGTAGTGAATAGAGTGGTAACCTCAGCCTGGACTCCAACCAGGCCACGCCCCCAACACATTTCACTCCACCCCCCCCCAGAGATTAGTCATGGGGAACCCATCCCTCTTTACCGTTTCTCTCCTTTCTCTCCCCCATCCCCTGTTTCCCACTCCTCTCTCTCTCTTACAACTTTCTTATTCCCACTAGTTTTTATTTACTAGGGACCTATCTTTCTAGTGTAGCGCTCCCCCCACAGGAGCCGCTGGTGAATAAAGGTATCCTCCGCCCTACACCGCCTGACACAGAATCTTCCACACATGCTGGAGACAAGAAATCAGTCCTTGCAGCTTTGGTTTATTTTATTAGGGGTCTTGAACTTGAATAGGATTGAGTGCAGTGGTGGCTGGTGCTCCATTTTTTTTTTGGAATGGGCGGCAAACAAAATGGCCACCATCCCCCCATTCATTCGGTCAGTCAAACCCACCCACCCGTCGCTTGCTTGTTCGATTGCCCACCAGCCCTGCACTTACCCCATCTAGGCCACGGGCTGCTTCGGCTCCTTCCTGCCTCTCCTCCTCGGAGGCTTCACCTTGTGTTTCCTCCTCGGTGGCTTCCTCCTCAGTGGCCAATATGGCTGCTTGTCCTGTTGGCCAATAGGGTCTTGAGACCTACTTGCTGATTGTCCGGGAGGAGAAGCAGGAAGACAACAGTGAATGTTAAAGCGGAGTTCCACCCACATTTTCAACTCCTCAGCATCCCTCACTAATCTGTGCACTGTAAATGAATTGTTTTTTTTGTCAGCACCTTCTGTATATATGCTGTATTCATTTGTCACTTCCTCCTCCCTGTCCACAGTCCCGCGTGTCATTTCCACTCTGCAATGCCTCCTGGGAGATGTTTGTCATCAATAGGCATCGCTGGCTCATGTGTTGTTTGCAAACCGGAAATGACGCGATGCAAGGTGGTGGCCAGGGACATTTTTAAAAAGGGTAACAAGACTTTTGTTGCCATGGTTACCAAAGCTTCTTATACACAGTGATGGGCTGTGGGGGAGGCGGCTGGAACATCTTAGCTCTGTTTACATACAGAGCCGGGGGGAGGGGACAGTCCATTACTAATCATTTATAATAGAGGAATATTATGGGGCACTTTTGGGGCAATTTGATGGGGTAATAGGATGAGGCAATTTTGATGGGGCACTTTTGATGGTGCAATAGGATGGGGCAGATTTGATGGGGCAATAGGATGGGGCAATTTTGATTGTGGCAGTATGATGGGGCAATTTTGATTGGGGCATTAGGATGGGGCAGTTTTAATGGGGCAACTTTGATGGTGGCAGTATGATGGGGCAATTTTGATGGCGCAGTTTTGATGAGGCATTAGGATGTGGCAGTTTTGATGGGGGCAATATGATGGGGCAGTTTTGATGGGGCCATTTCCACTTACCTTGTGAAGGGGTTAAATTCTCTGGCAATGAGCAGTCTCATAGCTTTCCCAAGCAAAACATCCCTCTTCAGACTCTATAAGAGGAATACACAGATGGGCTTGACAGTATGTATCCTCTGATTTTCAGCTTCCGGCTGTGGTGGGGGAAGGAGACAGTTCTGGTGATGACCCCAATTTGGCCGAAGGGGCCTTGGTACCCTCGGATCATCCTTATGAGTGTCAAGGATTGACTCCCTCTACAAGTAAGATCAAATCTTCTCCAAAGTCCCATTCATCCTGCATCTGACAGGCTCAGGCTGATGGCCTGGGTCTGGAGATGAAGAGGTTAATGGATTTTGAATGCTCTGTGAAGATTGTGAATACTCTTATGAAAACAAGAAAGGACAGCGCTAACCGTGCCTATAGTAGAATATGGCATAAATTCCAAGTATTATTGCTGATCAAGATTTTACACTGGTCTCTTCAGAAGACTATTCTGAAATGTCTGCAGGCGTGGCTTGATTTAGGTCTATGAGTAAGTATGCTATAGGCACACATTTCAGATATCTCTGCCTTCACCAGCATACAGTGGGCATCCATCACTTATACTGTTTTTCAAGATGCAATTTGGTAGAAACCTTGAATTGTTTCCAAAATGAGATCTCCCATTGCTGTTGGACATTATTGCATCAGATGCCTTTAATCACTCTGTGGTTCCTCTCACTGAAAACTGCTTTACTGGGGCAATTATATCAGCCAGAAGAGAGTCAGCATTGTTGGCCTTGGAGTTTAAAGAACCCATACTCGCGTACTTCCCAGACAGGGTGGTACTCATGCCAATACTCAAATTTGTGTCTGAACCGACCTCCAGAGTCCATATCACACAAGAGGTTGTCCTCCTACGTTCCTTTTGGGGAGTACTCAAGAAATTAGCCCATCGAATGTGGGCAAAGCTTTAAAATGTTTAATCAAGGCGACTTCTGCCATGAGGAAGTCAGAGCATCTGTTTGTCATTCCAGGTGGAACACATAATGATTTTACGGCTTTCAGCAAGATTATTGCCTCTTGGTTGGTAAAGCTCATCTCCTTGGCCTACAAGTTGAAAGGGTTGGCTGCACCAGGAGAATCACGGCACTCTTCACTAGAAGGGTCTCCACCTTGAGAGTGGCAGCAGGCCGAGTGTCTGAAACTATCTGCAAGGCAGCTACGTGGGCACCAAAATATTCATATTCATGGCTTAATGACAGTTGAGTTTGGCAGAGGCGTCCTGGCTTCTGTTTTTAGTCAGAATTGAGGAGTGTGTAGTATTATCCCTCCCCTGTTTTGTCTAGTTAGTTCCCAGCTGTGCTGACATGGAGCCGTCAGGAAAATGGAACATTGAATTCAAATACTTACTGTAATTTTCCTTTCCTGACGAGCTCCATGGCAGCACAAATCCCACCCAGCTTGGTAGGACAAGTTACAGAACGCCTAGGCTGTAGGTGGGCTCCAATATATATGAGTTATGTCCTGGAGGCATGGGGGGCGGAGCCTATACCCAGCTGTGCTGCCATGGAGCTCGTCAGGAAAAGAAAAATTACAGTAAGTATTAGAATTCAATTTTACATTTTTTAATGCTGTGCTGCAAGTAAGTCAGACAAATCGAGGAAAGCTGGAAGCTGCACACCGGTATAATGATGACTGCTTTATTTAAAAAGCTGAATCATGAAGAAACACGAAACATAATAATCATACAGCTACTACTACTTATACTACTACTCCTACTAATACTACCTATACTACCCCTGCTCATATTATGCACTACTCCTATTAATACTACCACTCATACTACTACTACGCATACAGCTACTACTACTAACCCTGCTCATATTACTACTACTCCTACTAATACCACCTATACTACTACTACCACTCATACTACTACTACTCATATAGCTACTACTACTACTTATACTACTACTACTACTAATACTCATACAGCTACTCCTACTTATACTACTATTTCTACTAATACTACCTATACTACTACTACCCCTGCTCATATTACTACTACTCCTACTAAAATCTATACTACTACTAATAATAATAATACTACCTATACTACTACTACTCATACAGCTACTCCTACAACTACTACTACTTATACTACTACTAATACTACCTATACTACTACTACCCCTGCTCATATTACTACTACTACTACTAATACTACCACTTATACTACTACTCATACAGCTACTACTACCCCATCTCATATTACTACTACTACTCATACAGCTACTCCTACTAATACTACCTATACTACTACTACTCATACAGTTACTCCTACTACTACTTATACCACTACTACCCCTGTTCATATTACTACTAATACTACTACTACTATTCATACAGCTACTACTACTACTACTTATACTACTATTACTACTACAACTACTACTCCTACTAATACTAGCTATATTACTACTACTCCTTCTACTACTACTACTCCTGATAATACTAGCTATATTACTACTACTCCTACTACTACTCCTACTCATACAGCTACTACTACTACTCATACAGCTACTACTACTACTACTCCTACTAATACTAGCTATATTACTACTGCTCCTACTACTACTCATACAGCTACTACTACTACTACTACTCCTACTCCTAATAATACTAGCTATATTACTCCTACTCCTACTAATACTACTACTCCTACTAATACTAGCTATATTACTACTAATACTACTACTATTACTACTCATACAGCTGCTACTACTACTACTCATACAGCTACTACTACTACTATTACTACTAATACTAGCTATATTACTACTACTCCTACTAATACTACTACTACTCATACAGCTACTAATCCTCCTAATAATACTAGCTATATTACTACTACTCCTACTACTACTCCTCATACAGCTACTACTACTACTACTACTACTATTCCTACTATTACTAGCTATATTACTATTACTCCCACTCCTACTACTACTACTCATACAGCTACTACTACTACTACTACTACTACTACTACTACTATTACTACTACTCCTGCTAATACTAGCTATATTACTACTACCCCTACTCATACTACTACTACTACTCATACAGCTACTACTACTACTATTCCTACTAATACTAGCTATTTTACTACTACTCCTACTATTACTACTCATACAGCTACTACTACTACTCATACAGCTACTGCTACTACTACTACTCATACAGTTACTACTATTACTACTCCTACTAATACTAGCTATATTACTACTACTCCTTCTAATACTACTACTACTACTCATACAGCTACTAATACTACTACTACTACTCCTACTAATACTAGCTATATTACTACTACTCCTACCCCTAATAATACTAGCTATATTACTACTACTACTACTAATACTAGCTATATTACTACTACTACTACTACTCATACAGCTGCTACTATTACTACTACTACTCATACTAATACTAGCTATATTACTACTACTCATTATAATACTACTACTACTCATACAGCTACTACTACTGCTCCTCCTAATAATAATACTAGCTATATTACTACTACTCCTATTAATACTACTACTACTACTATTACTCATACAGCTACTACTACTAATATTCCTACTAATACTAGCTATATTACTATTACTCCTACTAATACTACTACTACTCATACAGCTACTACTACTCCTAATAATACTAGCTATATTACTACTACTCCTACTAATACTACTACTACTACTATTCCTACTAATACTAGCTATATTACTACTACTCCTACTAATACTACTACTACTCATACAGCTACTACTACTACTACTACTCCTACTAATACTAGCTATATTACTACTACTACTCCTACTAATACTAGCTATATTACTACTACTGCTACTACTCCTACTACTACTCATACAGCTACTACTACTCCTACTAATACTAGCTATATTACTACTACTCCTACTAATACTACTACTACTACTCCTACTAATACTAGCTATACTACTACTACTATTACTACTACTACAGCTACTACTACTACTAATACTAGCTATATTACTACTTGTCATGAAGATCCTGCCAGTAACCGGCGATCCAGGCGTCCGGGAACACGGCCATGGGTTCCACTGCGCATGCGCGCGCGTTCACGGGTGCGGTCATGCACGGGCACGCGCACTCCTGCTATCAGGTGGGCTACTTAAACCGGTCTATCACACACCATCTCCGCTGTCTGCCCTACAGCGTTCTGTGAGTGTTACCTGATCTGATCTGTGTATCCTGTTATCTGACCCGGCTTCCTGTTTGACGATCCAGCTATCCGCCTGCACCAGACCCTCTTGGCTTGCCTGACCATCCCTCTGCATTACCCCTGGTACCTCTGCTGTCCGAACGTTACTGACCACCGGCTTGTTGACCCTCCGCTGTGTTCATCAGCTTCCAGTCTGCTATTACCTGCTGTTGTTCCTGGTTCCAGTTCAGCTTCCAGTCTGCTATTACCTGCTGTTGTTCCTGGTTCCAGTCCTGCATTCCAGTCTCTGTCCTCAGTCTACACCCCAGACTACTGACTCCAGAGGGTGCCACCACTACTGGACTTTCAGCAATTGTTGATCCTGCCAGGCACCCATACCACTCTTCACTCCTGGCCCTCTGTCTCCATTCCAGGGGAACGGGAGTGGGAGCTGTAAGGGAGGTCTTTTCCTGCACTTCAGGCTCACAACCTACCAGGTACGTGACACTACTACTCCTACTAATACTACTACTACTACTCATACAGCTACTATTACTACTACTACTCCTAATAATACTAGCTATATTACTACTACTCCTACTAATACTACTACTACTCCTCCTCCTAATAATACCCCCTATACACATACAATGCGGGGGGGAGGGGGTCACACACGGAGGGTGTTTGCTGTACTCCTGGTCTAGGATCATACTGCTCCCCATTCATTTTATGTGTTGCTGGTTTTTTACTTTTACAAGTGACTTGTTGTTGCTCTGGACAGGAAGTAAGTGGAAATGATCCCAGCAAATCTACAGAAACCCAACAGAGATTTGAACCTTCTTCACTCCTTCAGAAGAAGAAAGAAATATTTGGTTGGTTCCACTTTACAGAGGAAGTTCCTCTTTCTCCAGTTGGGTTCCTCCCGAGGTTGTTGGGGGTTCCTTGAGGAAGACGAGAATTCTGCCTCTCCGATGAGTAACAAATCACCACAATACTCTTCTCTCTCTCTCTCTCTCTCTCTCTTTATATTTCCTGTTTATTAACATTTATTTTCATTACAAATCACAAAACAATCACAAAAGATACAAAAATGTATTAAAAACAATTTACAAAAATCCCCTCCCAAAAAAAATGCCCCCCCTTCATGAGCCCCACATATGAATCCTACTACACACACATTACTATCTAATGTATGGATGTTTATTGATTATAGATGAATCCCCTGTATACTCCTCCCCTTTATCCTTTATCCCCCTCTCCACCCCTCCCCCCTAATTATGACTCTATTTTATGATGGCAGTTTTAGTAAATCCCCCCATTGTCATTCTCTGATGTTCCTGAAAGTCTCCCTCTGGTCTCCATCTGACAAACCTTCACATTGATGACCCAGATCTCCTAACACATCCACTTCCACCCCTTAGTAGGAATCCTTCTCTATTCCTGACCCTCTACTATCTGTTGTAGTGATGTTCCCTTTATCAGACAGATGAGGCCACATGTGGAGTAAACAGCATTCTAAGTCATTGTCATGTAAAGGGTCCTTAATGTCCCCCATAGATGTGTTGGTCAGGCGTGGTGGAGACTTCTCTACAATGGTGGACACTTCTCCTCAATGGTGGAGACTTCTCTGCAATGGTGGGGACTTCTCTACAATGGTGGACACTTCTCTACAATGGTGGACACTTCTCCTCAATGGTGGACACTTCTCTACAATGGTGGAGACTTCTCCTCAATGGTGGAGACTTCTCCTCAATGGTGGACACTTCTCTACAATGGTGGACACTTCTCTACAATGGTGGACAGTGGGGAGAAGGTTCTCCTCACAGGACTATGAGGTCCTTCTTCTTCCATAGGATAGTCAGCAGAGGTGTATAGAAAAGGGGGGTGTTCACTGTCATGGTTATTCTCAGAGATACTGATACAGATTTTCACCTTTACCTTAAAGACGTTGTAAACCCTCCTGTTTTACATCCTATGCATTAAGGTGAAAAAACTTCAGTCCCCGGCCCCCCGGCCCCCCGTTTTCCTCACCTGAGCCCTAGAAAGTCCCACATTGAGGACGTGCGCTTCCTCTGCACGGGGGAGGGGGGGCGAGTCCTTCATTGGGGGCTATAACCACCGAACGCTGGACTCGGGAGCGTGCCCACAAGGTGACCCCCTCAGGAGATCGCTTCCCAGAGGGGGTTATCTAATGGGGGAGGAGCCGAGAGAGCCGCCGGGGGACCCCAGAAGAGGAGGTTCAGGGCCAATCTGTGCAAAACAAACTGCAGAGTGGAGGGAAGTGACATGTTTGTTATTTAAATAAAAATCAAACCTTTAGTATGACTTTAAGGCCCCAATCACAGCGGACCGCGGGCAGAATCTCTGCAATTCCCAATCACTGCACAATGCGGGACGTGTTTACAATCTCATTACTTCTAATGGAACCCCAATTGTACCCCCATTTTACTGCGATTGTCGTGCTGTAAATTGTGCTGCAAATCACAACGTGTGACGCCGTCCTCCAGAAGAAGATCAGGTTTGTTTTTTATTGCGGCGCGGTTCCCATGCGACAATCACCGCACAATTGGGACGCCATTAAGAAGCGATTTGAAATCCGCAATTCTACCCGCAATCAGGTGTGAATGGAGCCTAAAGCCGGGGACACGCCATCGGATTTTCCGCGGGCAAAGCGTAGGACTTTTCTCCGAAGGGCGTTGGCCGGGAACTCGTCTCGCATACAAGCGGCAAAGAATTGTCGGGCAACAAACACGAAACGACGTGGTTTTCAGCTCTTTAGCGCCACCCTTTTTTTTGCAGCTTCTGATAATGTTGTGTTATGGTGAGCATCGCTTCTGAGCATGCGTGTTTATACTTTGGACTTTTGTCCGACGGACTTGTGTACACACGATCGGATAATCCCACAACACACATTTTTAAAGCGTGCTATCCAACATTTGTTGGTGGAAAATCCGACAACAATTGTGCGATGGAGCGTACAAACGGTCGGATTTTTCTACGCAATTCCCATCAGGAAATCCGATGGTGTGTGGGGCCTTAAGACTAGAAAAACCAAAAGATTTGTGTTGATAATGAGGATACCGGATTCTGATTGGTCCAGCATATAGTAGATCCTAAAGATCTGATAATTGGGGTGTTTAGGGGGGTGTGTCAGACTGCCATGTGACACCAAACTTCCTTTTACATTTGATCTGCACATTTCTGGTCTACCAATGATTGGCCTATTAACCAGTTCCCACCCAACCTATCACAATATAACGGCTGGGCGGAGCCTCTCGTCACTCCGGGTGGACGTCACATGACCTCCTCCTGAATCAGGGACATATCTGATGACTGATCAGTGTACCGGCTTGTTGGTCACATGACAATTGTACACAATAGGGGGCTTTCTTTTCATGCCATCCATTGTGTACAATTGTGTTACTAGCTGTGATTGGTCAGGGTGATCACATGGTACAGAGAGGGCCAATCACAGCCCATCAGCACCATGTGATTGGACAATCACAGATAATCAAAACAAACTGAAGGAATCAGTTTCATTCAGTAAAATGTTTTCTTATAGCAATGTAATGCCCTGTTATAAGCAATCATAACGTGTTAAAAAAATCCTGATCACTTCCCCGGAGTTCACAATCTTACTATCGGAACATTAGATTTTTGGTCACAGAGTATTAAAGAAAAAAATAATTGTACAAAAAAGAAAAAAAAGTATTAAAAAACTATGAATGTATTTTTATTTCCGTGGTGTCACCAGTCAGGTATATGATGATGCCGCTCTGCACCGGTGATCACATGTCAAGAAAATAAATCAGATTTTTTTTTCCATTTCTTCATGTCCCAAAAAAAGACAAAATTACAATAAAAAAAACTTGCCATGCCTCTAACTAAATACCTTGGAATGTCTATTTTCCAATAAAAGGGGTCATTTGGGGGGTATCTGTCCTGTCCTGGTGTTTTTGGGCCTCAAGAAATGAGATTGCCTGTCAGTACATCCGGATCGATCGATTTTCAGATATATATCCCATAGTTTGTGGACTCTATAACTTTCCTACAGACTAAATAATAGACACTGATTTGGGTTATTTTCACCAAAGAAATGGAGCAGAATACATTTTGGCCTCAATGTATGAAGAAAGATTATTTATTAACATTTTATAACAGAAATGAAGACAAATGTATTTTTTTTTTCAAAATGTTCGATCTTTTTTCATTTATCAAAAAATAAAAAAAACCCCCAGTGGTGATTAGATAGAAAAAATCTGTATTTGTGTGAAGAAATGATAAGAATGTGATATGTGTAGAGTGTTGTATGACCGCACAATTGTCATTCAAAATGTGACAGCGCTGAAAGGTGAAGATTGGCCTGGGCAGGAAGGGGGGAAAGTGTCCGGTATTGAAGGGCAAAAAAAAGCAGCAATGCTAAATAATGAGAATGAATGAAGTGATTTTGCGCAAATAATACTAATGGTGTCAAATTATTGCATTTGAATGATTCAGGAGAGTAGTTAAATTATTATTGTGAACATAAACATACGTGATATATTTAGTGTCTAATTACAATGATACACTGAAAATACTACAATATTAATAACCTTGTGTAAAATCACAGTGCTCTTCATACATTGGTGACAGTGATAAATAAGTAAATATGACCTAGTAGAGACATAAATTGTATGGATGAAGAATAAGTCCCCTTTTGTGGCTGTACTCAATAAAGATTAACTTTAAATGGTAAATACAAAAATAGAGGAATAATAATATATAAAGTCCAAAAAATGATATTATATGGAAGATTATAACGTTCTATGTATAATAAGTCAAGTGTAGGTTGTTGTTCCCAATATTCCTAGTGTGGTTCCTTTGGCAGTGAGGTCTCACAGGTCTCTTACCTCAATGCTGGCTATAATATGTAGTACCCGCCGTCACCACTGGGTGGATTCTTAATTCTCCTGCATTGTGGTCATTTCTCCTCTGGATGATATAATACTGCTCTTTTCCCTCAATGCTGGCTGTAAGGTGCAGTACACTCCGCCTCCACTGGGGGGATCCTTTGGTTTTGCTATGTTGTGATCGTCTCTCCTCTGTGTGTTGTATTACAGCTCTGTTTCCTTTCGGATTAATGCGATTTGTACTCATGTAATGTGGGGCGGTACCTCAATGGAGAGGGGACAGGGAAAGAAGGGACCTCTGATAGTGCAGTATGTTGTTAGGTAAAATAGGAAACAGTTTATTTAAAAAGTATATGCTCTTACACAAAGAAAAGTTTAAAAACACAGGGAACAAATTAGGCATTGTTCCTCGCCTTCTCACATCACTTCCGGTCGCGGCTCTATCCGGCCAATCCTTACGCGTTACGTTGTTTCACACAACTTCATCTGGGGAACCGGTGTTCTGCCGAGAAAGTTCCTCTCGGCGGATAAGGACCCCCATCTACTGCGCAGGCGCAGCGCCTGCGCAGTAGGAGCCGGCGGAAATAGCCAAAGCGAAATACAGAAGAAATCAGCTGTACATGGAGCCTGTAAGGGGGCCCCTCGCGGGCTCGCTTCGCTCGCCACGCTTCGGTAAGAGACCCTTGAGGTAAGAGACCTGTGAGACCTCACTGCCAAAGGAACCACACTAGGAATATTGGGAACAACAACCTACACTAGAACGTTATAATCTTCCATATAATATCATTTTTTGGACTTTATATATTATCATTCCTCTATTTTTGTATTTACCATTTCAAGTTAATCTTTATTGAGTACAGCCACAAAAGGGGACTTATTCTTCATCCATACAATTTATGTCTCTACTAGGTCGTATTTACTTATTTATCACTGTCACCAATGTATGAAGAGCACTGTGATTTTACACAAGGTTATTAATATTGTAGTATTTTCAGTGTATCATTGTAGTTAGACACTAAATATATCACGTATGTTTATGTTCACAATAATAATTTAACTACTCTCCTGAATCATTCAAATGCATTAATTTGACACCATTAGTATTATTTGCACAAAATCACTTCATTCATTCTCGTTTTTTCATTAGTGATCAGTGGTACACTACAGATTTTGCTGCATTTATATCCACCAATATCAATTTATATATCACCTATTTTTATATTTATCCAGAGTAGCGCGAAAGCATTCTTTCTACCAATGCTAAATACTGACAAAAATACCAAACAATATGAAGTCAAACATGTGAGTCCATAACAGTCCATTAGAGCTGCACGATTCGGGCTAAAATGAAAATCACAATTTTTTTGCTTAGAATAAAGATCGCGATTCTCATGGCGTAACATCATCTTTCACATTATACAAAAAAATTGGGCGAACTTTACTGTTTTTTTTCTTATTCATTAACCTCTTCAGCCCTTGAAGTCTTTACCCCCTTCGTGATCAGAGCATTTTTTGCGATTCGGCACTGCGTCGCTTTAGCTGACAATTGCGCGGTCGTGCGACGCTGTACCCAAACAAAATTGATGTCCTTTTTTCCCACAAATAGAGATTTCTTTCGGTGGTATTTGATCACCTCTGCGGTTATTTTATTTTTTGCGCTATAAACAAAAAAAGAGCAACAATTTAAAAAAAAAACAATATTTTTTACTTTTTGCTATAATAAATATCCCCAAAAATATATTTAAAAAAACAAATTTCTTCCACAGTTTAGGCTGATATGTATTCTTCTACATATTGTTGGTAAAAAAAATTGCAATAACCGTATATTGATTGGTTTGCGCAAATGTTATAGCGTCTACAAAATAGGGGATAGATTTATGGCACTTTTATTATTCATTTTTTTTAATAGTAATGGCGGCAATCTGTGATTTTTATTTATTTATTTATTTTTTGGGACTGCGACATTGTGGTGCACAGATTGGACACTTTTGACACTATTTTGGGACTATTGGCATTTATACAGCGATCAGTGCTACAAATAGCCACTGATTACTGTATAAATGACATTGGCAAGGAAGAGGTTAACACTAGGGGGAGATCAAGGGGCAAAGTGTAGACGGGATTGTCTCACTACAACATGACAGAGATCACTGGTCCTGATGACAAGGAGCAGTAGATCCCTGTCATGTTGCTAGGCAGAACAGTGAAATGCCTCACCCACTCCTCTCAGGGATGCCTCTCAGCTGCAACACTCACCAGCCCATTTGGCTTCTTCTTTCCTGGAGATTTTCCTGGCAGTGTTCTGATGTCTTTTACTTGCTCCCGTGCCTCTGGACAGGACAACCTCATGCACCATAAAGAAGGTTCCTTGCGCAGATATGCTCAGGCCCAAGGTCACCACCCAGACTAGAGGGGCACCCTCCGTGGCCACCGACAGCCTAACACTACATCTCTATCTTCCACCCGAACTCCACACTGCCCCAGCTGGGCTGACCCAGAGTATTTGAGGGGGCCTTCCCCCTGCCAACCAATCTGTTGGGGATTGGTCAGGGCCCTCATGAATATTCCAAACAGCTTATCGTCCCCTCCACTCCCATTCTTCTCATATCACCAGTTTCTAGAAATCGGGGAAGGTCTTAGAGATGCTGCCTGTGAGTCATACCAGCCTCCCACTCCCCTGACCCAGATAAACCAAAACAACACAGGCTTGGCTGTCATCCAAACCTGACAATTTACTACACTTAACAAAAAACCTATTCTACTTCTAGCCCACTAGAGGGTGCTATACTAGCATTGCCTCGCTAGTATATACTGTATATATTTGACAGGATATCATCTACAACAACTCTACAAGACCCATGGTCCTACCTAAGGGTGGTGATCATCTCCCCTTTTCTCTGGTTTTATTCCCCGGAGATCCGAGTATCCTCATTGTTGCTTCACACTTGGATTTCTCTCTCTTGAGCTGTAATTAGTGAGAGGTTACACAGTGATCCTTCTACCATACCTATCTAATTATTCTACTCTGCTACCTATAGCTTTTTACATCTGTAAGAAATGAGATGTTGTATGATCCTCCTGAATGTCCCCCCACACCAACCTTATTTCTTTAAGGGGTGCGTCCCTCTCATTGCATTATGGTAGATCCTGTCTTATCCTCTCTATCGATGGCAATTTTCTCTTTTGCTCCTTACCTATGTATACTTATTCTATTCTTCAATAAAATGTTTGAACAAGAGAAAATATTTATTTATTAATTTATTTCAGGTACTTATATAGCGCCGTCAATTTACACAGCCATTTACATATACATTGTACATTCACATCAGTCCCTACCCTCAAGGAGCTTACAATCTAAGGTATATGAAATCTTCACCAAAATTCTAATCAGCCACTCAACTGGTAAGAATTATTACACCCCAGTACACCATGATAATTGTATTACATGTATGACCATCTCAGCCCGCTTTATCTCCTCCATAGGAATCCTCACATTACAGGGAGATGAGTAGGGATGAGCTTCGAGTCGAACTCATGTTCGACTCGAACATTGGCTGTTCGCAAGTTCGCCGAACAGCGAACAATTTGGGGTGTTCGCGGCAAATTCGAATGCCGCGGAACACCCTTTAAAAGTCTATGGGAGAAATCAAAAGTGCTAATTTTAAAGGCTTATATGCAAGTTATTGTCATAAAAAGTGTTTGGGGACCTGGGTCCTGCCCCAGGGGACATGGATCAATGCAAAAAAAGTTTTAAAAACGGCCGTTTTTTCAGGAGCAGTGATTTTAATAATGCTTAAAGTCAAACAATAAAAGTGTAATATCCCTTTAAATTTCATACCTGGGGGGTGTCTATAGTATGCCTGTAAAGGGGCGCATGTTTCCTGTGTTTAGAACAGTCTGACAGCAAAATGACATTTTGAAGGAAAAAACTCATTTAAAACTACCCGCGGCTATTGCATTGCCGACAATACACATAGAAGTTCATTGATAAAAACGGCATGGGAATTCCCCAAAAACCCGAACCAAAATTAAAAAAAAAAAAATGACGTGGGAGCCCTCCTAAATTCCATACCAGGCCCTTCAGGTCTGGTATGGATTTTAAGGGGAACCCCGCGCCAAAAAAAAAAAAAAAAAAGGCGTGGGGTCCTCCCAAAAATCCATACCACACCCTTATCCGAGCACGCAACCTGGCAGGCCGCAGGAAAAGAGGGGGGGACGAGAGTGCGGCCCCCCCTCCTGAACCGTACCAGGCCACATGCCCTCAACATTGGGAGGGTGCTTTGGGGTAGCCCCCCAAAACACCTTGTCCCCATGTTGATGAGGACAAGGGCCTCATCCCCACAACCTTGGCCGGTGGTTGTGGGGCTCTGCGGGCGGGGGGCTTATCGGAATCTGGAAGCCCCCTTTAACAAGGGGACCCACAGATCCCGGCCCCCCCTGTGTGAAATGGTAAGGGGGTACTTACCCCTACCATTTCACTAAAAAACTGTCAAAAATGTTAAAAATGACAAGAGACAGTTTTTGACAATTCCTTTATTTAAATGCTTCTTCTTTCTTCTATCTTCCTTCATCTTCTGGTTCTTCTGGTTCTTCTGGCTCTTCTGGTTCTTCCTCCAGCGTTCTCGTCCAGCACCTCCTCTGCGGCGTCTTCTATCTTCTTCTCCTCGGGCCGCTCCGCACCCATGGCATGGGGGGAGGCTCCCTCTCTTCTCTTCTTCTTTTCCTCTCTTCTTCTCTTCTTCATTTTCTTCTCCGGGCCGCTCCGCAACCCATGCTGGCATGGAGGGAGGCTCCCGCTGTGTGACGGCGCTCCTTGTCTGACAGTTCTTAAATAACGGGGGCGGGGCCACCCGGTGACCCCGCCCCCCTCTGACGCACGGGACATGACGGGACTTCCCTGTGGCATTCCCCATGACGTCACAGGGAAGTCCCGTCAAGTCACCGTGCGTCAGAGGGGGGCGGGGTCACCGGGTGGCCCTGCCCCCCGTTATTTAAGAACTGTCAGACGAGGAGCGCCGTCACACAGCGGGAGCCTCCCTCCATGCCAGCATGGGTTGCGGAGCGGCCCGGAGAAGAAAATGAAGAAGAGAAGAAGAAAAGAAGAGAAGAAGAGAAGAAGAGAAGAGCGGGAGCCTCCCCCCCATGCCATGGGTGCGGAGCGGCCCGAGGAGAAGAAGATAGAAGACGCCACGGAGGAGATGCTGGACGAGAATGCCGGAGGAAGAACCAGAAGAGCCAGAAGAACCAGAAGATGAAAGAAGATAGAAGAAAGAAGAAGCATTTAAATAAAGGAATTGTCAAAAACTGTCTCTTGTCATTTTTAACATTTTTGACAGTTTTTTTAGTGAAATGGTAGGGGTAAGTACCCCCTTACCATTTCACACAGGGGGGGGCGGGATCTGGGGGTCCCCTAGTTAAAGGGGGCTTCCAGATTCCGATAATCCCAAAGCACCCTCCCAATGTTGAGGGCATGTGGCCTGGTACGGTTCAGGAGGGGGGGGCGCACTCTCGTCCCCCCCTCTTTTCCTGCAGCCTGCCAGGTTGCGTGCTCGGATAAGGGTCTGGTATGGATATTTGGGGGGACCCCACGCCGTTTTTTTTTTTTTTTTTTGGCGCGGGGTTCCCCTTAAAATCCATTCCAGACCTGAAGGGTCTGGTATGGAATTTAGGGGGAACCCCGTGTCATTTTTTTAAAGAATTTTGGCCGGGGTTCCCCTTAATATCCATACCAGACCTGAAGGGCCTGGTATGGAATTTAGGAGTACTCCCACGTCATTTTTTTTTTAAATTTTGGTTCGGGGTTCCCCTTTGGGGAATTCCCATGCCGTTTTTATCAATGAACTTCTATGTGTATTGTCGGCAATGCAATAGCCGCGGGTAGTTTTAAATGAGTTTTTTCCTTCAAAATGTCATTTTACTGTCAGACTGTTCTAAACACAGGAAACATGCGCCCCTTTACAGGCATACTATAGACACCCCCCAGATACGAAACTTAAAGGGATATTACACTTTTATTGTTTGACTTTAAGCATTATTAAAATCACTGCTCCCCAAAAAACATCCGTTTTTAAAACTTTTTTTGCATTGATCCATGTCCCCTGGGGCAGGACCCAGGTCACCAAACACTTTTTATGACAATAACTTGCTTATTAGCCTTTAAAATTAACACTTTTGATTATTCATGTTCGCGTCTCATAGACGGTGTTCGTGTGTTCGGACAAACTTTTTTCCTGTTCGCATGTTCTGATGCGAACCGAACAGGGGGGTGTTCGGCTCATCCCTAGAGATGAGAAATGTCTTTATTTTACAATGCATCACCAGCCAGGTTCTTAGGAGTAAGGCCCCTTTCACACCATCAGAACCATCCCATCCACCTGTCCATTTTTCGGGCCACTCATTGACTTCTATGGTGAGACGGATGTCAGTGGATCTGTGTCCTCTGACACCCACCTGACATCCGATCCGACAAGATCTGCTGGAAACAGACGTATAGAGATACGTTCTCCATCCGTCCAGTGGGTTGGATGGGATGGAAATGGACAGGCGGTCGGTTTTCATCGGATCTCCCCATAGAGGAGAGCGGGACTCTTACAGCTCAGTCTCTGCACAGTGAGCGGATCCCCCCGTGTGAAAGGGGCCTAAAAGTTCAAATGACATTTTATTTATTACAACTTTATTCCACATTAAATTGTATGAAAACCCCTGAATGTCCCTCTGATCTGATCTGCAGTATATGGTCTGCGCTCCATTAAACGTTCCTCAATAATATCACTGCACTAATAGCTGCTTCTCTATTTTATATTCCATTAATATATAGAATGTCACTCAGTATTATAGAGAATGAAATCCCAATTCCTGCTGTGTATGTAATGATCAATACATAGACTGATGATATACAGTAATGCCCCGTACACACGATTGGAAAATTCCGACCATGTGTGCTCCATCGGACTTTCGCTGGCGGAATTTTCACCAGCAAAAGATTGAGAGCAGGTTCTCTATTTTTCCGACGGAAAAAGTTCCTACCGGAAACGCCGATCGTCTGTAGCAATTCCGACATGCAAAATTCCTACACATGCTCGGAAACAATTTGATGCATGCTTGGAGGCATTGAACATCATTTTCTCGGCTTGTCGTAGTGTTGTACATCACCGCGTTCTTGATGGTGGAAAGTTCAGAGAACTTTTCTGTGACCCGTGTGTATGCAAGACAAGCTTGAGCGGAATTCCATCGGAAAAACCCATCCAAGGTTTTTCCAACGAAAATTCAGATGGTGTGTACGGGGCATTATATTTTCATAGACTTCCATCCCATCCCCCATTGGGATCCCACCAGCACTCTTCAAGGGCTCCTCTGTCCCCTGATTTGGGGGCTCCCAGGCTGATCGATCGTCTGATGAGTCCTCCTGTATTGTCCTCCTCCAGCACACAGCTTCATACAAACCCAGTTCTGATCTCTCCTGCAGGGATCAGTCCATGTGGGTGACACGAAGTCCATGTGGAAAGGCCGGCAGTGACACATCGGGGGGAGACTCCATTCAGAGAACAAGGATCCCCCCATCATGGGGGAGGGGAGGGGGAGACTCCATTCAGAGAACAAGGATCCCCCCATCATGGGGGAGGGGAGGGGGAGACTCCATTCAGAGAACAAGGATCCCCCCACCATGGGGGAAGGGGAGACTCCATTCAGAGAACAAGGATCCCCCCCACCATGGGGGAGGGGGAGACTCCATTCAGAGAACAAGGATCCCCCCACCATGGGGGAGGGGGAGGGGAGACTCCATTCAGAGAACAAGGATCCCCCCACCATGGGGGAGGGGGAGGGGAGACTCCATTCAGAGAACAAGGATCCCCCACCATGGGGGAGGGGGAGACTCCATTCAGAGGAACAAGGATCCCCCACCATGGGGGAGGGGAGGGGGAGACTCCATTCAGAGAACAAGGATCCCCCCACCATGGGGGAGGGGAGGGGGAGACTCCATTCAGAGAACAAGGATCCCCCCACCATGGGGGAGGGGGAGGGGAGACTCCATTCAGAGAACAAGGATCCCTCACCATGGGGGAGGGGAGGGGGAGACTCCATTCAGAAAACAAAGATCCCCCCACCATGGGGGAGGGGAGGGGGAGACTCCATTCAGAGAACAAGGATCCCCCCACCATGGGGGAGGGGAGGGGGAGACTCCATTCAGAGAATAAGGATCCCCCCACCATGGGGGAGGGGAGGGGGAGACTCCATTCAGAGAACAAGGATCCCCCCCACCATGGGGGAGGGGGGGAGACTCCATTCAGAGAACAAGGATCCCCCCACCATGGGGGAGGGGAGGGGGAGACTCCATTCAGAGAACAAGGATCCCCCCACCATGGGGGAGGGGGAGACTCCATTCAGAGAACAAGGATCCCCCACCATGGGGGAGGGGAGGGGAGACTCCATTCAGAGAACAAGGATCCCCCCACCATGGGGGAGGGGGAGGGGGAGACTCCATTCAGAGAACAAGGATCCCCCCACCATGGGGGAGGGGGAGACTCCATTCAGAGAACAAGGATCCCCCCACCATGGGGGAGGGGAGGGGTAGCCGGCTGTGTAAGATAAATACCGGGATGACAGATAAATGCCGGCTGTGTTCCCTGAGTCAGGTTATATATGAAATGTTCAGTTTTTATCTTCTTCATTACAAAACAGAATCCCCCATCCTGTCCTGGTGTATTACTTCATCTGTGATCATCCATTCTCCTCTTGGGTCAGGTTTGCTCAGATTTGTATCTCATCCTCATCCAGAGCAATGTCCCCTCCCCCTCCTCCATTCACAGCAATGTCCCCTCCTCCATTCACAGCAATGTCCCCTCCCCCCTCCATTCACAGCAATGTCCCCCCCCTCCTCCATTCACAGCAATGTCCCCTCCCCCTCCTCCATTCACAGCAATGTCCCCTCCCCCCTCCTCCATTCACAACAATGTCCTCTCACCTTCCTCCATTCACAGCAATGTCCCCTCCCCCTCCTCCATTCACAGCAATTTCCCCTCCCTCCTCCTCCATTCACAGCAATGTCCCCTCCCCCCTCCTCCATTCACAGCAATGTCCCCTCCTCCCTCCTCCATTCACAGCAATGTCCCCTCCCTCTCCTCCATTCACAGCAATGTCCCCTGCCCCTCCTCCATTCACAGCAATGTCCCCTCCCCCTCTTCCATTCACAGCAATGTCCCCTCATCCTCCTTCATTCACAGCAATGTCCCCTGCCCCTCCTCCATTCACAGCAATGTCCCTTCCCCCTCCTCCATTCACAGCAATGTCCCCTCACCCTCCTCCATTCACAGCAATGTTCCCTGCCCCTCCTCCATTCACAGCAATGTCCCCTGCCCCTCCTCCATTCACAGCAATGTCCCCTCCCCCTCCTCCATTCACAGCAATGTCCCCTCACCTTCCTCCATTCACAGCAATGTCCCCTCCCTCCTCCTCCATTCACAGCAATGTCCCCTCCTCCATTCACAGCAATGTCCCTTCCCCCCTCCTCCATTCACAGCAATGTCCCCTCCCCCCTCCTCCATTCACAGCAATGTCCCCTCCCCCTCCTCCATTCACAGCAATATCCCCTACCCCTCCTCCATTCACAGCAATGTCCCCTCCCTCTTCTCCATTCACAGCAATGTCCCCTCCCCCCTCCTCCATTCACAGCTGTAGCCGAGTCTCCTCCTCCATTCACAGCAATTTTCCCTCCCCCCTCCTCTATTCACAGCAATGTCCCTTCCTCCCTCCTCCATTCACAGCAATGTTCCCTCCCCCCTCCTCCATTCACAGAAATCTCCCCTCCTCCCTCCTCCATTCACAGCAATGTCCCCTCCCCCTCCTCCATTCACAGCTGTAGCCGAGTCTCTTCCTCTGGGGTGATCACATATAAATCCTCATTTCTGGTCGGAGCTTTTCCAGATTTCTTAGTTCTCCTCTTGATTTCTCTGAAAATAAGTAGCCAATCCTAGAAGAGAGGATATAAAGAGTCATCAGATCTCAGCAGAATTCTCTCCACTATTTCCCAGCATCCTCCAGGATATCTATTAAGCTCACCACACACATTACAATCTGATTGTACAATCTCTGTTTGATCTTCCAACAAGTATGTAGAGTAAGGATCTGTCTGATTGTATAGAGACTGATATGATAGTTTAGGTCGGTCCTCATATGACATCGTTCTGGAAGATATAAAGCTGATTGTATAAAGATTGTATGGTCAGATTGTACTGTGTGTGATGATCTTACACCATCCTGTCACCTTCTTGTAGGACTTTACCAACTAAGAAGTGACACTGCACAATGGAGGATGATGGGAGATATCAGATTATAGAACAGGAAATCTTCCTCCTCATTGGTCATTTGTTCTGTGATGTCCCAAACCCACCAATCACAGTCACACTTCTCTTTCTTTCTCATCCAATGAGGGACACAGCAGTTCAGATAAGTTTGGGTTATACTGCCACCTACAGGGGAATCTGACACTGGGAAATGAAAAGATTGTGGGCGGGGCCAGGATAATCCCTCCTCCTCCCAGCATGCCTCAGTTTTTTGCTGGTGTCCTCGGAGGACGGATGTCTTTTCTCTACTCTGATGAGAAAAGTTTAAAGTTTTATTAAACCCAAAAGCCAACATTTCTTATATTGCAGCTCACCAATTCTTAGATGTGACGGCTGTAAAAGATTTCCTTTTTTTGTCTTTCTTCTATTTTCATTTGGTGAACCAGCCAGCAGGTCTTTTCAAAAGCACAACATCTCCAGCAGAATGTATCAGTTTACATGGATGAGACAAACCATTTAACACTGGCAGTGGTGATTAATATGATCCGCTTTTATTTATTCATGAAAAACTTTTATCCCCCAAAAACTGTTTGTTGTAACTGACTATAAAGTGTGAGCTGGAGTTTGGCTTCAATTTGTTAGTGTATCTAAATCTGCTAATACATTTATCACAACCATTCAGATGACTAAAAATGCTGCTGTGCCTCCTTTCTCCTTCCTCCAGAGTTGTGTCTCACTAATACAGGAGATGTCTTACTGGCCAGACCACCAGGAGATAATAGAGGAAAAAACGAATGCAGCCCCCACATCTAATGATTGGTCAGCTGTGATATGACATTCTTGGCATCTTTTTTCTTCCATTCAATAAAGATTGTTGTAGATTATTGGTGATGTGATGTATAAATACAGATAAGTGGCTCCTCCCCATGAGACTGGAGATGTGTGAAGGATGTGTGTTCCCCGGTGACTGGTCTCTCTCACCTTCTGTCTGCAGGAATTCTATTACTTTGCTGATCTGAACTCTCTCTACAAGCTTGAGCTGTTTCCTGTCCTCTGCTCTGTACATTCCAGCTTTGGAGATCTCAGAGTCCATCCACTGTCCATGTTGTACTTCTTATTATCTAATCATCAGTCAGATTTACATGTCATAACCATCACCAACAATTCCATCTTCTGTGGAGGATTATCAGCAATCAATGCTGGAGACTAGAGGGGACTTCCTCACACTGCACTTCTACTTTACCATAGTACCAGTACTGGTATGGGGGATGGGGGTTGTATGGAAGGCTGGGGGGGGACAATGCTGTCACCTTTTATTCTCATAGGGGGTTATTTTTGATAGGGGGCTTCAGTCCATTATCCACTATTAATACAATTATTTAGTACATGAGCTTCCCATTGTACCATTTTATATTCCTCTTTTTGTCATGTAAAGTATATCTAATCCCAAGAAGAAGACTTGGATGTCTTGTATCTCCATCGTGTGTCCTCCTCCTCGGATGTATCTAGGAAGGATTTCAATGCAGTCATTCAGCACTGAGGATTTCTGACAGCAAAGGCCATAAGCTCCGCCCCCACCTTCCCCTGCAGAATCTCTATCTGATCTGCACACAGCATTAGCAGCCTTTCATCTTTCATCTATCTAGACTCTATTGGATGCCGAGTCTCTAAAGCCCATGAGAGATGAACCTGTACCTGAGGAATCAGTCTTCTGCCATTACTCCCAACATAAACACTCTGAGGGCACTTTATACTGGGGCGGGCGTCGGCGGTAAAGCACAGCTGATTTTAGTGGCACTTTGCCATAGTTTTTGTGGCACTTTTCGGCCACTAGCGGGGTGCTTTTAACCCCCACTAATGGCCGAAAAAGGGTTAAAAGCGGGCTGGGGTGCTTTAGGAGCAGTGTATACACCACTCCTACAGCACCTCAAAGATGCTGCTTGCAGGACTTTTTGGAGCGTCCTTCCAGCGCACCGCTCCAGTGTGAAAGCCCTCTGGCTTTCTCATTGGAGTGAGAGGAGAGGCGCTTTGCTATAGAACCTGTAAAGCTCCTCAGTGTGAAAGTAGCCTTATTGATGTGGTGAGCACCACTTTAAACCTTGGAGAACAGCCAGTCCCCTCCACCAGTGCTCTCCCCAGTCTAGGCTCCTTAGGGGCTCCTAAGACCACCAAGGCCTTTCCAGTGCATCTTCTGGTTGCAGTCTTCCTTTATAGAAAATCCTGACAAGCTCATTGTGCCTCCCAAGCAATCTGCCATCCTTGTAACCATTTGAGAAAGAGTTTGTTAATAAGTGGTGTGCCCCCCTATGGAGTCAGCAGTATGACCCATCACTTGAAGTATCTGGATCTAATCCTACAGTATTTCATAGAGTATTTCTTCCTCGGGTGACACTTCACTCTCTCTGCTCCCAGACCGGGACTCTTCAGTCCAGGAGTCTTTTATGAGGGGCTCACCCATAAGTGCAGCTAGATCTCTTATAACTATGAGGTGTAAATGTTTTATAAGAGTTCACAATGTCCTTAGTGGTGGTTGTTGATTTTTGAAGAATTTTGGATTGCACATGGTGTTTCACTTTTGCACTATAACTATACAAATCACTAATTGTGCTATGTGTTTATATTCATTAGCTGCAGTTTTACAGAATGTTCCTAAAGTGTTATAATAGATATACATCTTATATCTTATACCAGGTTATTTTGTGGAGTGCGCACTGGGGGACATTAAGGCTCCACACTTGAGTGATCCAAATCTGGGGCGGAATCACCGCAATTCTGCCCGCAATTAGAAATTGTGGAAAATCACGGGACGCTTGTGTGATGCCAATACTTCTTAATAGCACTCCAATTGTGGTGCAATTTTGCCACGAGATAAATCGTGCTGCAATTGCGGAAATCCTTTGAGCAACAGCATCACGTGTTGCAATTTGCTGTGATTGCAGAAAGATTTATCATGTGACCATCACAGCAAAGTTGTGCCGTGATTGGGGTGCCATTAAGAGGTATTGGCATCGCACAAGCATCCTGTGATTTGCCCCAATTTTGATTCGCGGGCAGAATTCTGCCCCAGATTTGGATCGCTGAGATGTGAATGGAGCCGAATGTAAAAATGTGGGTGTGTTTTCTTTTAAGGGAATAATACTTCCCTCATGTCTCACTTTGGCCGGCTCCCTTCATCTGTGTGACTGATCCCCCAAATCCTCTTGTCTCAAGCACTCTGGCAGATATACGAAAGAATGTATCAGCCGCACTCCACTCTTAGCTCCTCTTGCCATGTTTGATTGTCAACATGACGACTGCATAGAACAATGTCTCCACCTGAGAACCAACCTTCCTTGACACATTTCCCCACTCCTGGTTTGCTGACAATGATAGGATCCACAGAGAGTGAAGACAGACTATAGGGGCCAGAACCGCATTGTCATTGTATAAGAGGGATGAGTCTTGAGCAGAGCTATGGATTTGGCTCTGTCAGACAGTCACACAATGATGTAATAAAGTACAATGCAGAGCTAATGGTCCTACATTGTAGGTGAGGAACCACTCATAAGCTGGAGCATCAAATAGAAAAGGAAAGCTCTGAATCCTGTCAGAGTGTAGAATAGTGAAATATCATTCCATATTCCTCTACCACTCTGCTTTTTGAACCGAGGGGCCTAACTGCAAGGGGGGATTTTTTTACTGCATGGAGTTGGGTCTTATGGGGATTTAAGACATTATGACATTTGGGAAAATGGACTACACATTCAAAGTTTTATAGTAGACAAGGTTGAAAAGAGACACAGATCCATGAAGTTCAAACTTTGTGTGTGAGTTATATGTGTTTGATCCAGAGGAAGGCAAAAAGCCCGACATGAATAGTCTAATTTTCTGAGGTGGCGAAAAAACGTCCTTACTTATTGGTGATCAGAAAAATTCCTCCAACAACCTCCTATCAAATGTAACAATTTCCATTAGACTGTATTGTGCCCACTGAGGAAAATATCTCCTTTTTTTAAATTCATTCACCTCTCAGCTAATTCCACAACCTGGGGGAGGGAGTTGCTCATTTGCACTGCTCTAACAGTAAAGAATCCCTTTCACGGTTTAAAAATACAATCTTGTTCCATCTAGTTTTAAATCATGGCCATGGAGGTCAGAGAGCTTAGAGTAAACAGGTTGTTACATTTATATAATCACCTTTATATACAGTATTTATACATTGTGTCATATTCTTCTTTACTTAAATTATAATTGTTAATATTGCCTGATAAGAAGATCTCATACACTCCTCTAATAACATCCTGTACTACTTCAACTTTACATATCATTACATCATACTATTGGTTTGTGAATACTGATACTCTGACTTTCTTGTACCTGTTTTGATTCACTTATGGTTGTTTATGATATTGTAAATATTTTACAGACTAAAATCAATAAAAAACATAAAAGATCCTGTTCTATGGAACTTCAAAACTGATCCATCAACTCCCCCCGAGACCAGAACAATTAAGGGTCTCTCCACCTCTCTGCTCATTATCTAATCTAGTAATACAGAATTGTATTTATTTTCATTCAGATCAGATTACTTTATAAAACTCCAGTGAATATAAAAAAAAAATAATGGACTACAGACCCCAATATTGTCATCTATGTGAAGAGACGGTGATAACACCATACACAGGATGAGCACAGAATACACTATAATCTCCTTGTGTATGGAGCATGAATGGTATCAGCAGACCGTGTGAGGCCGGAATCAGCATTGCTAGTGATTGGACGGGATGATTTTTAATTGATATTCTATTTATCTCTGCTAATAAGAGCTCTGTACTCATAGGAAGTAATGGGGAGATCCCCTGACACTTAATAGCAGATGGTCATCTCAGGTGACAAGAAGCTCATATGAGGCTCTGACTGGTCATTTCAGTAAGATCAGATTTCTATATTACTACTATATCTATATTACTACTTATTGGACTTCATAGAATATCGGATTATAACAAGGTTACAGGAAAAGACTATTTCATGGCTGATAACAGAGTGTGATAAGATCCAAGAATTAGGCTGCTCGGTTCCAGGTTGCAATGCAGTGCTAACAAATAAGAGCGTACACAGAGCTACTGAACCACGTAAAGAGTTTACTGTAATATAATTGTAACAGTGTGAATTCAGTATTTAAACTCAGATATCACAAATGAAAATGGTAATAATACATATACTTCAAATGGTTGCTGGGGAAGTATATGCAGACAGGCAGAAAGCGGGACTTATTCTCCGTGTTATAAAGTCCTGACACTGAGCACACTCCCACCTGAACCCCAGAGCATAAACTCATTAAACTGTCAATGCAATTTCAAATACAATGCAGTAATGTAATACAGCACATATATATATATCTACAACTTATACTCAAGGGCTCTCCCTAGGTTGTAATGCAGTTCTTATGCCCCATACACACGATCGGACATTGATCGGACATTCCGACAACAAAATCCATGGATTTTTTCAGACGGATGTTGGCTCAAACTTGTCTTGCATACACACTGTCACACAAAGTTGTTGGAAAATCTGATGGTTCTGAACGCGGTGACGTAAAACACATCGGGACTATAAACGGGGCAATAGCCAATAGCTTTTGTCTCTTAATTTATTCTGAGCATGCGTGGCACTTTGTTCGTCAGATTTGTCTACACACGATCGGAATTTAAAGGATCGGATTTTGTTGTGGGAAAATTTTATAGCCTGCTCTCAAACTTTGTGTGTCGGAAATTCCGATGGAAAAAGTCAGATGGAGCCCACACACGGTCGGAATTTCCGACAACAAGCTCCGATCACACAAAAGCTAAGCTAAAGGGAAGGGGAAGTGGGAACAAGTAACACCTAAGAGTGGTCAAATAATTAAATGACCAATTGTAGTGTTTAAGTGTATCGACTGTTGCTGTAACCATAATCTGCATAGAAGAAAGGGGCAGCACCCGGTTCTAGTGGTCGGGTAAGGGGTTACTGTGGCAACAATATTGTTATATATTTACCAAAGAATTGCTAACTGTATTGCCAAAAAATATAAATCTCTTTATTAAATAATTAAAATACAATTAATCATCATTGTGCAACAACCTTGGATTAAAATTAAAATAGATTAGATGTAATTAGGTCCAATAGGACCCAATTGCTACATGCATGATTTGATGACAAGCCAGACAGAAAAACAAAAAACAATATAAAAGACAAATAACACACTTAACGAAGATCAACGTCCGGACGCTTAAGTGTCTTGCTAATTGTCGACTGGTAATAAAATAATTGATGGGTTGAATGTATTTGGTTGGTGGGATATTCATGTCCCGTGTGATCCAAAATAACCAGTTGACAGCAAGAAAGATCCTTTGGGGATGAGTGGGGATGGATGGAGGGGGGAGGATTAAGGTAAGCTACCTACTGCTAATATATACTCTAATTCTATAGCAAGAGAGACCTTGGTAACTAAGTTAGTTGAATGGAAGCAGTAGGAGTCCACAAAATTGTAACCTGTCCCATAGAGTGATATCAGGCAGATTAAAGATATTATTTGGCAGAGTTCAATTAATAGTGGTGATCCACATAGATGATTTCAGGCAAAAAGTTACTTACAATGAGGTAGTGAATATGAAGTAAACACTTTAATTAGTGAAGGTAAGGAACTTTACCATTTGTTGCTCTGCTTAATTAGAGGTTGATTCTCTAGATTCTGATCAGAGTTGGCCGTTCTTCATGATATCCTCTTCACGAGGAGAGGACAGCTGTTGGTGGTTAGTGCAGCTCCGTGTTCTGCATCGATGGCTGGAGGGATAGCGGGAAATACAAATAGCACACCGCAAACTTTACCTCCTTCTTAGTCCGGTGCTGTGGCGTCCGCCCGCTGACATGAATCTGCCAGCTTCAGGTGTTTCCCATATGGGGCACAAATCCACAGCAAGTAAGTGGAGGCAATCAGTCCTTTCAGTGCCGGGTCAGACAGATGGATCAGGCTGGCTCGATTCACCTAACACCTGCAGCCGCCTCCTCGTAATTCCTCACATCCGAAGCACAGCGCCCGTGACGAGTCAGCGTTGATGATGTCAATGCGTTTTGCTATTGCCTATAGCGTAGCTTCATCTTGGACGATGTCCGACCGTGTGTACAGAGCATTAGAGTGCATAAAAGAAGTAAGAGCATTTATAGAGAAAAGGAAAGTCTTTGGTCTTCTTTCTTCAGCTAGCTTATTATACTGCAGTATTTGTAATCCAGGAAACATATAAGTAGTAAGTTATAGTAAAGATGATGAATAAGTAACTGTGTGCTTGGTTATATAGAGCACTTGTGAAACTTCTTCCCTACTGAAGGATGCAACACCGTGTTCACTTTGCAGTATAATAAAACAAACTCTGAGGCCTCACAGTACACAGTCTAAATAAATGAAGCCCTTCTGTGGGACTACAGGTCTCACTAGCCTTCTGGAACTGAGTCTGTACAGCAACAAAGTATTAGATCAGTCTGGGCAAGTGCCCGCTCACCACACAGGGCCCAGATGCTTGTACTGCTCTGCTCCTGATATTTCAGTCCCGCTCCACGCTGGCGCAGTCACTCCTCACCGTTTCAACTGATCGCTGGTGACTATAATACAGGAAACCTTTGGGTTATCTCGAGCTCTCCACTCTGTTCACATGCTGATCCAGCACACTGTGTCCCGGTACTCCTTGGAAGTCAAACGATTCTACTCCGCGCCTCACAGGCCGCAGTTTTCTGATCACACAGCTCCCTGCAGGCAGGTCTTTAATGGTGTCCAGAGAGAGAGAAAACGTGCCACGCCTCTTTCTTTTATACCCCTACCCAGCAAGCAGTTCTGTGGCTTGGCCTTGTGGGTAGGTAAGTAGGCATTGTGGGTAGGTAGTTCTTTGACTGGTAATTTACATATTAGTCACTTCCTCATTCACTACATCCCCCAATGCATTGAAGCTATTGCAAAGGGCAAACAAAAGTCATAACAGCATGAATACAAAGAGAAGGACACTAGAGGGAGCCTTTCCTTTCTGAAGAACTTTACTTATTATAATACAGAAATTACTAAGCATGGCTACACACTCCCCCTGCTCAAACTCTTTGGTCCCCAAAGATAAGAAACTCAACTTTGTCTTGCTGAAAGGAAAACCAGGTTATAATTCTAATCCCATTCCAATCTTGACAAATATTTACACATCACTGGATTCTTTCGAATCAGCTGATACACATCATCAGTGAGTTCATAATTAATCTTTGAACAGGCCAGGGCAATTGCAGTGTCCCACCCATCAGTGCCAGAGGTTAGAGTCGCCCCCTACCCAATTAACAGTGGGGGGGTGTAGCTTCAGGAGCTGACCTATGAATCGTATGGATCTGCTCTTCAGAACCCTCTCCCAGTGTGTCATACGTAAGTCTCTTGGGAGGATGCATGTCCCTCTTTAACCGCATGGAAGAGTATCTCCCAGCAGGCTGAGCTAAGTCTGTGACTGTGTCCCTGCCTTCGATTCGATTACTCAAGTCAATAAAAGAATCTTGGGTTGCAGGTACAGGAACAGGTATTGACTCCTCAGGGTCAGGCACTGGCAACTGGAGAAATCAATTAAATCTCCCGTTTTGTCTTCAGGAAAGACCATCACAGCTCCAGTTTCTTCCACATCCTTTCTTAATAAAGTCTTCTGAAATTCCGGCCCAAGAGACCTATGAACTGTCTTCTCCTTCTCCAAGGGCTGTTGAGACTTCACTTTGACCAATTCTTTCGCCTGTGGGGGCAAAGTTCTAATGCCCCGTACACACGGTCGGATTTTCAGATGGAAAATGTGTGATAGGACCTTGTTGTCGGAAATTCCGACCGTGTGTAGGCTCCATCACACATTTTCCATCAGATTTTCCGACACACAAAGTTTGAGAGCAGGCTATAAAATTTTCCAACAACAAAATCCGTTGTCGGAAATTCTGATCGTGTGTGCACAAATCCGACTGACAAAGTGCCACGCATGCTCAGAATAAATAAAGAGATGAAAGCTATTGGCCACTGCGCAGTTTATAGTCCCGACGTACGTGTTTTACGTCACCGCGTTCAGAATGATCGGACTTTCCGACAACTTTGTGTGACCGTGTGTATGCAAGACAAGTTTGAGCCAACATCCGTCGGAAAAAATCCTAGGATTTTGTTGTTGGAATGTCCGAACAAAGTCCAACCGTGTGTACGGGGCATGAGAGTTTCCATCTCTTTGTTTCTCTCCCTTATTCTTCTCAGAGGGCTGGCTATTGAGCTCTTTTCTGTCCAAAACCAGGTAGGCATTGATACCAGGTCATCTTCCTCATCCCTCCTTCTTGTCTGTGAGGATGATGGCACCGCACTAGGAAGCTGGGAGTATGCATACTCTTCCCCAAATTCATCATCTTCCTGATCCGCCTCCTTCTCCTCTGACGAAGATATCGGACTAAGAATTTGGAAATACCCGTAATCTTCTCCAAATTCATCATCCTCTTCAACTTCAGCTGGTATCTCTTTCTGTGAACGTGTATGAGGTGGAGTTGGCTTTTGAGGAGGTAGCTGGGGAACTGGTGGGACCCTCACTGCATCTGACAATGGTAGCAAGTGATTCCGATGCCACATCTTCCTCGGTCCCGTCTCTCCTTTAGGTCTAATTTGATACACCGGTAAACCAGGAACCTGTTTACACATGATATAAGGCTGCGGCCTCCACCGGTCTGCCAGTTTGTGCTTTCCAGGCACCCTTAGATTCTTCAACAACACCCGATCACCTGGTTGCAAATCCTGAATTTTTACCCTTGCATCAAAATTCCTCTTGCTTCGGGACTTTCTGGTAGTAGCATGCTCCACTGCTTTCTCAAAGGCCTGTTGCAGATTCTTTCGCAGCCTGTTCACATATCCTTTATGCAATGTTAATGGAATATCATCCAGAGAAGTGCCAAAGGCCAAATCAGCAGGAAGTCTAGCCTCTCTCCCGAACATAAGACAGAAAGGGGAGTAACCGGTAGTATCACTCTCTCTACAATTATAGGCATGAACCAACGCTGCTACGTGGTTTTCCCAATGCTGCTTCTTGTCTGGAGTCAATGTTCCCAGCATGTTCAATAAAGTTCTATTAAAATGTTCAGGCTGAGGATCATCTTGAGTGTGATAAGGCGTGGTGCGGGATTTCTTGATATCCAACAAAGTACGTAACTGATGTAATAGCTGACCCTCAAAGTCTCTTCCTTGATCCAAATGGATCTGCACTGGGAGTCCATAATGTACGAAAAACTTCTCTACAAGCACCTTGGCCATGGTTAGGGATGAGCCGAACACCCCCGGTTCGATTCGTACCAGAACCTGCGAACGGACCGAAAATTTGCACGAACGTCAGAACCCCATTGATGTCTATGGGACTCGAACGTTCGAAATCAAAAGTGCTCATTTTAAAGGCTAATTTGCATGGTATTGCCTAAAAAGGGTTTGGGGACCCGGGTCCTGCCCCAGGGGACATGTATCATTGCAAAAAAAACTTTGAAAAACGGACGTTTTTTCGGGAGCAGTGATTTTAATGATGCTTAAAGTAAAAAAAGTGAAATATTCCTTTAAATATCTTACCTGGGGGGTGTCTATAGTATGCCTGTAAAGTGGCGCGTGTTTCCCGTGCTTAGAACAGTCCCTGTACAAAATGTCATTTTTAAAGGAAAAAAAAGTAATTTAACCACTTGCCGACCGCCTAACGCATATATACGTCAACAAAATGGCACGGGCAGGCAAAATCACGTACCTGGTACGTGATTGCCTTCCCGTGGATGGGGGGTCCTATCGGACCCCCCGGTGCCAGCGGTGGTCGGCTTTGGTCTGGGAGCGTTGAGAGACGAGGGGGAGGCCACCCGATCATGGCCCCCCCTCGCGATTGCTCCCAGCCAATGAGAAACATCCCCTGCCTCTGTATAGTACACAGAGGCAGAGGATATGATGTCATCTCTCCTCGGCTCGGCAGTTTCCGTTCCGGCGCCGAGGAGAGAAGACATCTGAGTAAGTGTAAAACACACACACAGTAGAACATGCCAGGCATACTTTACACCCCCGATCCCCCCCGATCGCCCCCCAATCACCCCCCCCCCCTGTCACACTGACACCAAGCAGTTTTTTTTTTTCTGATTACTGCATGGTGTCAGTTTGTGACAGTTAGAAGTGGTAGGGCAGTGAGTGTTAGCCCCCTTTAGGTCTAGGGTACCCCCCTAACCCCCCCTAATAAAGTTTTAACCCCTTGATCACCCCCTGTCACCAGTGTCACTAAGGGATCATTTTTCTGATCGCTGTATTAGTGTCGCTGGTGACGCTAGTTAGGGACGTAAATATTTAGGTTCACCGTCAGCGTTTTATAGCGACAGGGACCCCCATATACTACCTAATAAATGTTTTAACCCCTTGATTGCCCCCTAGTTAACCCTTTCACCACTGATCACCGTATAACCGTTACGGGTGACGCTGGTTAGTTTGTTTATTTTTTATAGTGTCAGGGCACCCGCCGTTTATTATCTAATAAAGGTTTAGCCCCCTGATCGCCCGGCGGTGATATGCATCGCCCCAGGCAACGTCAGATTAGCGCCAGTACCGCTAACACCCACGCACGCAGCATACGCCTCCCTTAGTGGTTTAGTATCTGAACGGATCAATATCTGATCCGATCAGATCTATACTAGTGTCCCCAGCAGTTTAGGGTTCCCAAAAATGCAGTGTTAGCGGGATCAGCCCAGATACCTGCTAGCACCTGCGTTTTGCCCCTCCGCCCGGCCCAGCCCAGCCCACCCAAGTGCAGTATCGATCAATCACTGTCACTTACAAAAAACTAAACGCATAACTGCAGTGTTCGCAGAGTCAGGCCTGATCCCTGCGATCGCTAACAGTTTTTTTGGTAGCGTTTTGGTGAACTGGTAAGCACCAGCCCCAGGCAGCGTCAGGTTAGTGCCAGTACTGCTAACACCCACGCACGCACCGTACACCTCCCTTAGTGGTATAGTATCTGAACGGATCAATATCTGATCCGATCAGATCTATACTAGCGTCCCCAGCAGTTTAGGGTTCCCAATAACGCAGTGTTAGCGGGATCAGCCCAGATACCTGCTAGCACCTGCGTTTTGCCCCTCCGCCCGGCCCAGCCCAGCCCACCCAAGTGCAGTATCGATCGATCACGGTCACTTACAAAACACTAAATGCATAACTGCAGCGTTCGCAGAGTCAGGCCTGATCCCTGCGATCGCTAACAGTGTTTTTGGTAGCGTTTTGGTGAACTGGCAAGCGCCAGCGGCCTAGTACACCCCGGTCGTAGTCAAACCAACACTGCAGTAACACTTGGTGACGTGGCGAGTCCCATAAATGCAGTTCAAGCTGGTGAGGTGGCAAGCACAAGTAGTGTCCCGCTGCCACCAAGAAGACAAACACAGGCCGTCGTGCCCATAATGCCCTTCCTGCTGCATTCGCCAATCCTAATTGGGAACCCACCACTTCTGCAGCGCCCGTACTTCCCCCATTCACATCCCCAACCAAATGCAGTCGGCTGCATGAGAGGCATTTTCTTTATGTCCTCCCAAGTACCCTTACCCAATGAACCCCCCCAAAAAGATGTTGTGTCTGCAGCAAGCGCGGATATAGGCGTGACACCCACTATTATTGTCCCTCCTGTCCTGACAATCCTGGTCTTTGCATTGATGAATGTTTTGAACGCTACCATTCACTAGTTGAGTATTAGCGTAGGGTACAGCATTGCACAGACTAGGACACACTTTCACAGGGTCTCCCAAGATGCCATCGCATTTTGAGAGACCCGAACCTGGAACCGGTTACCATGATAAAAGTTAGTTACAAAAAAAGTGTAAAAAAAAAAAAAAAAACACAAACAAAAATATAACATAAAAAAAAATAGTTGTCGTTTTATTGTTCTCTCTCTCTCTATTCTTCTGCTCTTTTTTACTGTATTCTATTCTGCAATGTTTTATTGTTATTATGTTTTATCATGTTTGCTTTTCAGGTATGCAATTTTTTTATACTTTACCGTTTACTGTGCTTTATTGTTAACCTTTTTTTTGTCTTCAGGTACGCCATTCACGACTTTGAGTGGTTATACCAGAATGATGCCTGCAGGTTTAGGGATCATCTTGGTATCATTCTTTTCAGCCAGCGGTCGGCTTTCATGTAAAAGCAATCCTAGCGGCTAATTAGCCTCTAGAC
The DNA here is from genome assembly GCF_042186555.1 of Aquarana catesbeiana. Taxonomy (NCBI): domain Eukaryota; kingdom Metazoa; phylum Chordata; class Amphibia; order Anura; family Ranidae; genus Aquarana; species Aquarana catesbeiana. Next base: position 207,367,527 of record NC_133336.1, read on the forward strand.
TGCTTTTATAAGCAGTGGGAGGGAAGGCCCCCCCACCGTCTTCCGTGTTTTTCTCTGGCCCTCCTGTCTCAACAGGGAACCTGAGAATGCATCCGGTGATTCAGCCAGCTGACCATAGAGCTGATCAGAGACCAGAGTGGCTCCAAACATCTCTATGGCCTAAGAAACTGGAAGCTACGAGCATTTTATGACTTAGATTTCGCCGGATGTAAACAGCGCCATTGGGAAATTGGGAAAGCATTTTATCACACCGATCTTGGTGTGGTCAGATGCTTTGAGGGCAGAGGAGAAATCTAGGGTCTAATAGACCCCAATTTTTTAAAAAAAGAGTACCTGTCACTACCTATTGCTATCATAGGGGATATTTACATTCCCTGAGATAACAATAAAAATGATTTAAAAAAAATATGAAAGGAACAGTTTAAAAATAAGATAAAAAAGCAAAAAAATAATAAAGAAAAAAAAAAAAAAAGCACCCCTGTCCCCCCTGCTCTCGCGCTAAGGCGAACGCAAGCATCGGTCTGGCGTCAAATGTAAACAGCAATTGCACCATGCATGTGAGGTATCACCGCGAAGGTCAGATTGAGGGCAGTAATTTTAGCAGTAGACCTCCTCTGTAAATCTAAAGTGGTAACCTGTAAAAGCTTTTAAAGTGTTTTAAAAATGTATTAATTTTGTTGCCTCTGCACGTTTGTGCGCAATTTTAAAGCATGTCATGTTTGGTATCCATGTACTCAGCCTAAGATCATCTTTTTTATTTCATCAAACATTTGGGCAATATAGTGTGTTTTAGTGCATTAAAATGTAAAAAAGTGTGTTTTTTCCCCAAAAAATGCATTTGAAAAATCGCTGCGCAAATACTGTGTGAAAAAAAGAATGAAACACCCACCATTTTAATCTGTAGGGCATTTGCTTTAAAAAAATATACAATGTTAGGGGGTTCAAAGTAATTTTCTTGCAAAAAAAAAATATTTTTTTCATGTAATCAAAAAGTGTCAGAAAGGGCTTTGTCTTCAAGTGGTTAGAAGAGTGGGTGATGTGTGACATAAGCTTCTAAATGTTGTGCATAAAATGCCAGGACAGTTCAAAACCCCCCAAATGACCCCATTTTGGAAAGGAGACACCCCAAGCTATTTGCTGAGAGGCATGTCGAGTCCATGGAATATTTTATATTGTGACACAAGTTGCGGGAAAGAGACAATTTTTTTTTTTTGCACAAAGTTGTCATTAAATGATATATTGCTCAAACATGCCATGGGAATATGTTAAATTACACCCCAAAATACATTCTGTTGCTTCTCCTGAGTATGGGGATACCACCTGTGTGGGACTTTTGGGAGCCTAGCCACGTACGAGACCCCGAAAACCAAGCACCGCCTTCAGGCTTTCTAAGGGCGTAAATTTTTGATTTCACTCTTCACTGCCTATCACAGTTTCGGAGGCCATAGAATGCCTAGGTGGCAAAAAAAACCCCAAATGACCCCATTTTGGAAAGTAGACACCCCAAGCTATTTGCTGAGAGGTATAGTGAGTATTTTGCAGACCTCACTTCTTGTCACAAAGTTTTGAAAATTGAAAAAAGAAAAAAAATGTTTCTTGTCTTTCTTCATTTTCAAAAACAAATGAGAGCTGCAAAATACTCACCATGCCTCTCAGCAAATAGCTTGGGGTGTCTACTTTCCAAAATGGGGTCATTTGGGGGGGTTGTGCCATCTTGCCATTTTATGGCCTTCAAAACTGTGATAGGTAGTGAGGAGTGAAATCAAAAATGTATGCCCTTAGAAATCCTGAAGGCGGTGCTTGGTTTTCGGGGCCCCGTACGTGGCTAGGCCCCCAAAAAGTCCCACACATGTGGTATCCCTGTACTCAGGAGAAGCAGCTGAATGTATTTTGGGGTGCAATTCCACATATGCCCATGGCCTGTGTGAGCAATATATCATTTAGTGACAACTTTTTGTAATTTTTTTTTTTTGTCATTATTCAATCACTTGGGACATAAAAATTAATATTCAATGGGCTCAATATTCCTCTCAGCAATTTCCTTGGGGTGTCTACTTTCCAAAATGGGGTCATTTGGGGGGGGGGGTTGTACTGCCCTGCCATTTTAGCAACTCAAGAAATGACATAGGCAGTCATAAACTAAAAGCTGTGTAAATTCCAGAAAATGTACCATAGTTTGTAGACGCTATAACTTTTGCGCAAACCAATAAATATACGGTTATTGAATTTTTTTTCCAAAGACATGTGGCCGAATACATTTTGGCCTAAATGTATGACTAAAATTGAGTTTATTGGATTTTTTTTATAACAAAAAGTAGAAATTATCAATTTTTTTCAAAATTTTCGGTCTTTTTCCGTTTATAGCGCAAAAAATAAAAACGGCAGAGGTGATCAAATACCATCAAAAGAAAGCTCTATTTGTGGGAAGAAAAGGACGCAAATTTCGTTTGGGTACAGCATTGCATGACCGTGCAATTAGCAGTTAAAGCGACGCAGTGCCAAATTGTAAAAAGTGCTCTGGTCAGGAAGGGGGTAAATCCTTCCGGGGCTGAAGTGGTTAAAACTGCTTGCGGGTTTAATGTAATGTTGGGGCCTGGCAATATGGATGAAAATCAGTGAGACAAATGGCATGGGTACCCCCCAGTCCATTACCAGGCCCTTTGGGTCTTGTATGGATATTAAGGGGAACCCCGCACCCAAATTAAAAAAAGGAAAGGTGTGGGGCCACCAGGCCCTATATACTCTGAACAGCAGTATACAGGCGGTGCAAACAAGACAGGGACTGTATGTTTGTTGTTAAGTAGAATCTGTTTGTAATTTTGAACGAGTACATTTTTAACGTGTTTAGCTCCAGCCAAAAAATCTTTTTTAAAACATATCACCCCCGTGACATTTGTTTTGCTGTCTGTGCTCCTCTTCAGAAGATTTCACCTCGCTTTTTGTCCCAATGACAAATGTTTTTTGAAAATTTGGGGTTTTTTTGTGAAACAAGGATTGGTGATAAAGCATCAGTGGAAAGGAGAAATGTTTTTCCCATATTAACTCTTACAGGAGAGAATTTCCCTTCCTAGGGGTAGGTTTCATCTCACTTCCTGTTGTCTCCTTCCGTTTGCAAGTAGGAGTCCTTTGTAAGTTGGATGTTTGAAAGTAGGGGCCTGCCCTATATATTCAGCAGAAATTTGGGCCTTAGGTGTTGTTGTGGCCACAACACTGTAAGCCGTCACAGGGCCCTGCTGTTAAATATTAGATCAAGAATTGTAATTACATGCCCCTGTTGAACAGGGGCAGAAAAATTGGGCCTTTGGTGGTGGTGGTGGTGCTGGTGCCACAACACTGTAAGTCCTCACTCGCTCTTGGTGGGCACAGAAACGGGCCCTGCTGTGAAATATTAGATCAAGAATTGTAATTACATGCCCCTGTTAAACAGGGGCTGAAAAATTGGGCCTTAGGCACTGGTGCTGGTGCCACAACACTGCAACCCCTCACAGATACTCTAGTTAGAATGCAGGAACGAGCCCTGCTGCAAAGTATTGCATCAAAAATTGTAATTACACGCCCTGGCTGAAAAATTGGGCCTTAGGCACCGGTGACGGCACCCAGAAAATAAAATGTTCTTACAAGCTATCAGCATGATCATTGAGGAGGAAGAGGATAATTACTCAGGATAGTAACTCAGCATCAGCATAGGCAGTCTTTGAAGGGATCTGAGATTTAAAAAAAAATTATTCAGTTACATCAGCATCAGGTGCTTGGTAGCTGGTGGTGATCCAAGACTGATTCATTTTTATGAAGGTCAGTCGATCGACTGAGTCAGTGGACAGACGCACCCTGTGATCGGTTACAAAGCCTCCAGCAGCACTGAATGTGCGTTCCGAAAGAACGCTAGATGCAGGACAGGCCAGTAGCTCAATTGCATACTGTGCAAGCTCTGGCCAGTGATCCATCCTCAAGACCCAGTAACCCAGAGGATTTTCAGTGGGAAAGGTGTCCAAGTTGGATCTTGCCCCTAGGTATTCCTGCACCATGTAAAACAGACGCTGGCGATGGTTGCTGGAACCAATCATACCTTGGGGCTGCGGACTAAAAAATTGTCTGAACGCATCGGTCAGATGGCCACCTTCTCCTCCGCTCCTTCTTTGACTGACCGAAGCCTCAGCAACACGTTGTCCAGAAACAGGAGTTTGTAACCTCCCAGTCTCTGGGAATGCATTGCACAAACCTTTCTGCAAGGCCTCCCGAAGATGTTTCATCCTCTGCTCCCTCTGCGACGGCAAGATAAGGTCTGCAACCTTACCCTTGTAACGTGGATCAAGGAGGGTTGCCAGCCAGTATTGGTCCTTCTCCTTGATACCACCAATACGAGTATCCTTACGCAGGCTTTGCAGGATCAGGGAGGCCATGCAGCGTAGGTTTGCTGAGGCATTCGGTCCAGAGTCCTCTGGGTCACTAAGGACGACATGGTCCGCAGCCACCTCCTCCCAGCCACGTAGTCCAAGTCCATGTGTTGCTTGGGACTGATCCCTTAAAGACTGCTGCTGATGCTGAGTGCCAGGCTTCACCTCCATACTGACAGAATCCTCCTCCTCCTCGTCCTCTTCCTGTGTGATCGGCGGGCATGCAGGAACACTGTCTGGATAAAGGGGGCCTTGAGAGCTAAGGAAGTCCTCCTCTTCCTGCCTCTGTTCTGCCTCAAGTGCCCTGTCCATTATTCCACACAGCGTGTGCTCCAACAGGTGGACAAGGGGGACAGTGTCACTGATGCATGCACTGTCACTGCTCACCATACTCGTGGCCTCCTCAAATGGTGACAGGACAGTGCATGCATCCCTGATCATGGCCCACTGGCGTGGGGAAAAAAAACAAGCTCCCCTGACCCTGTCCTGGTGCCATAGTTGCACAGGTACTCATTGATGGCCCTCTGCTGCGTGTTCAGCTGCTGCACCATGGCCAACGTTGAGTTCCACCTGGTGGACATGTCACAGATTAGGCGGTTTTTGGGCAGGTTAAACTCCTTTTGGAGGTCCGCCAGCCGAGCACTGGCATAATATGACCAGTGGAAATGCACACAGACTTTCCTGGCCTGCCTCAGGACATCCTGTAAGCCCAGGTACCTGCCCAAGAACCGCTGCACCACCAAGTTAAGGACGTGAGCCAAACAGGGCACATAGGTCATTTGTCCCTGTCAGAAGGGCAGAGAGGAGGTTGGTTTCATTGTCGCAAACCACCATTCCTGCCTTAAGTTGGCGTGGCATCAACCACCTCTGAACCTGCCCCTGCAGAGCTGACAGAACCTCTGCCCCAGTGTGGCTCCTGTCCCCAAAGCACACCAGCTCAAGCACCGCATGGCATCTTTTGGCCTGCGTACTTGCGTAGCCCCTTAAACGCCTACAGAGCACCGCTGGTTCCGAGGACAAAGCACAGGTAGAGGCCATGGAGGAAGAAGAAGAGGAGGGGGTGGAGGAGAGAGGTGTGTCACAATCAGTAGTAGTGGCAATTTGGAGGCGTGGTGGCGGAACAACCTCCAACACTACTGCACTTTGTCCTGCATCCTTCCCAGCTGCCAGCAGAGTCACCCAATGCGCCGTAAAACTTAGTTAACATCCCTGTCCATGCCTGCTGGACCATGAGTCAGCGGCAATATGCACCGCCCTGTCCAGCGAGGCATGGACATTGCCTTCCACATGCTGGTAGAGACGGAATCACCTTCCGTGAGAAAAAGTGGCATTTGGGTACCTGCCACTGAGGAACCGCACATTCCACAAACTCACAGAAGGGGGCAGAGTCTACCAACTGAAAAGGCAGAAGTTGAAGTGCTAGCAATTTTTCCAAGCTAGCATTCAACTGCTGGGCATGTGGATGGCTGGGAGCAAACTTCTTTTGGTGGTGCAGCAGCTGGGGCAGGGAAATTTGCCTGATGCAATCTGACGTCGGTGTACCGAAAGCAGATTGCCCACAAGTACTTGGCTGTGACAAACTAATTCTACACCTTCATTCCCCTCAGTGCAGGTCTCAGAGAGGACTGAAGGTATAGTGGGGTTGGAGATCTCAGCTGATGAGGAGCAAGGAGAGGTCCTCTTTGTTCTTTGGTGTGGGTCTTTTAGATACGCTTGCCAAGGAACTGCATGGCAGGTCAACATATGTCTGGTCAAGCATGTGGTACCCAAGCGGGAGATGTTTTGGCAATGCGGGATACGCTTGGGACATATGTTGCAAATAGCAGCGGTGTGATTTGATGCACTCGTCTCAAAAAAGGCCCACATCAAAGAGCTTTTTAAATAACGTGCAGAGACTACAGCGCCCTGCAAATGCAGAGCTTTGGGGTGTGATGCAGTCAGTGTGCTGCCCTTAGGCTGGCCCCTGGAGGGCATCCTCCTCGTTGGTGATGTGCCGCCTCCTCCTCCTCCTCCTCCTCCTCTCTCCTATCAGGCACCCATGTTGAGATGGTGACCGCATCATCCCCTCCCTCCTCATCCTCATCACCTGCTGCAGCACACTGCCAGGAGCAAACCTGGCAGTATGCTGCAGCAGGGGGAGCATGACTGCCAGATTGCTGTCCTTCTTGGGTACCCCCTCTGTCCGTGCTCATGTTACTGCCTTCATCGAGCTCAGTATCATCATCAGAGCCTTCCAAACGCTGGGCATCCTCCTGGAGCATGTACCCAACACTGTGGTCAAACAGTTCGAGGGACTCCTCAGGAGGACATGGTGGGGCTAGGGAAGGAGTCACTGATGACATTGAGCCGAGGGAAGAGGCAGCTGCTTTGCCAGACAAAGTACCCTGAGCATGGGTGAGAGAGGATGAGGAGGATGAGGACGGCTTGGTCATCCACTCGACCAAGTCTTCCGCATGTTGCAGCTCAACATGGCCAGCTGCCGAAAAAAAGGCCAAGCGTGTCCCACAGCCACGTGCTGATGAGGATGCACCATCTCCATGACCAGCACTAGACACAGAGCCTGCTTGCCCGCCCTCTCTTATTGGCTTGTGACTGTCTGCCTCTCCTTCTTGGCCTTCCAGACATACTAATGGCCTGTAGCTGCACTAAGCTGGGATTTATATATATATGTACTGATACTGCAGCTAGCAAAATCAACTGCCTGCCCATAGTATGAGAACACCACCAACCTTCTACAGGTAGCTTTAGCTGAACACTGTGCAGAGCTCACAAAAAAATAACTTGTAGGTTTAGCTGAACACTGTGAGGAGGACGCACCGCACTAACTTGTAGTTTTAGCTGAACACTGTGAGCAGGACGCACTACACTAACTTGTAGCTTTCGATGAACACTGTGCAGAGCTCGCAAAAAAATAACTTGTAGGTTTAGCTGAACACTGAGGAGGACGCACCACACAAACTTGAAGTTTTAGCTGAACACTGTGAGGAGGACGCACTGCACTAACTTGTACTTTTAGATGAACACTGTGCAGAGGTCTCACTACACTAACTTGTAGTTTTAGCTGAACACTGTGAGCAGGACGCACCGCACTAACTTATAGCTTTAGATGAACACTGTGCAGAGGTCTCACTACACTAACTTGTAGTTTTAGCTGAACACTGTGAGGAGGACGCACCACACTAACTTGTAGCTTTAGATGAACACTGTGCAGAGGTCTCACTACACTAACTTGTAGGTTTAGCTAAACACTGTGAGGAGGACGCACTGCACTAACTTGTAGTTTTAGCTGAACACTGTAAGCAGGACGCACCACACTAACTTGTAGTTTTAGCTGAACACTGTGAGCAGGACGCACTGCACTAACTTATAGCTTTAGATGAACACTGTGCAGGGGTCTCACTACACTAACTTGTAGTTTTAGCTGAACACTGTGAGCAGGATGCACTGCACTAACTTGTAGCTTTAGATGAACACTGTGCAGAGCTCGCAAAAAAATAACTTGTAGGTTTAGCTGAACACTGAGCAGGACGCACTACACTAACTTGTAGCTTTAGATGAACACTGTGAGCAGGACGCACTACACTAACTTGTAGCTTTAGATGAACACTGTGAGGTGGACGCACCACACTAACTTGTAGTTTTACGTGAACACTGTGAGCAGGACGCACTACACTAACTTGTAGCTTTAGATGAACACTGTGAGGTGGACGCACAACACTAACTTGTAGCTTTAGATGAACACTGTGAGCAGGACACACTACACTAACTTGTAGCTTTAGATGAACACTGTGAGGTGGACGCACCACACTAACTTGTAGTTTTACGTGAACACTGTGAGCAGGACGCACTGCACTAACTTATAGCTTTAGATGAACACTGTGCAGGGGTCTCACTACACTAACTTGTAGTTTTAGCTGAACACTGTGAGCAGGATGCACTGCACTAACTTGTAGCTTTAGATGAACACTGTGCAGAGCTCTCAAAAAAATAACTTGTAGGTTTAGCTGAACACTGTGAGCAGGATGCACTACACTAACTTGTAGCTTTAGATGAACACTGTGCAGAGCTCACAGAAAAATAACTTGTAGGTTTAGCTGAACACTGTGAGGAGGACGCACTACACTAACTTGTAGTTTTAGCTGAACACTGTGAGCAGGACGCACCGCACTAACTTATAGCTTTAGATGAACACTGTGCAGAGGTCTCACTACACTAACTTGTAGGTTTAGCTAAACACTGTGAGGAGGACGCACTACACTAACTTGTAGTTTTAGCTGAACACTGTGAGCAGGACGCACCACAATAACTTGTAGCTTTAGATGAACACTGTGCAGAGGTCTCACTACACTAACTTGTAGTTTTAGCTGAACACTGTGAGCAGGACGCACTGCACTAACTTATAGCTTTAGATGAACACTGTGCAGAGGTCTCACTACACTAAATTGTAGTTTTAGCTGAACACTGAGCAGGACGCAGTACACTAACTTGTAGTTTTAGCTAAACACTGTGAGCAGGACGCACTACACCAACTTGTAGTTTTAGCTGAACACTGTGAGCAGGACGCACTACACCAACTTGTAGTTTTAGCTAAACACTGTGAGCAGGACGCACTGCACTAACTTGTAGCTAGGGATGAGCCGAACACCCCCCTGTTCGGTTCGCACCAGAACATGCGAACAGGAAAAAAGTTTGTTCGAACATGCGAACACCGTTAAAGTCTATGGGACACGAACATGAATAATCAAAAGTGCTAATTTTAAAGGCTTATATGAAAGTTATTGTCATAAAAAGTGTTTGGGGACCTGGGTCCTGCCCCAGGGGACATGGATCAATGCAAAAAAAAGTTTTAAAAACGGCCGTTTTTTCAGGAGCAGTGATTTTAATAATGCTTAAAGTCAAACAATAAAAGTGTAATATCCCTTTAAATTTCGTACCTGGGGGGTGTCTATAGTATGCCTGTAAAGGGGCGCATGTTTCCTGTGTTTAGAACAGTCTGACAGCAAAATGACATTTTGAAGGAAAAAACTCATTTAAAACTACCCGCGGCTATTGCATTACCGACAATACACATAGAAGTTCATTGATAAAAACGGCATGGGAATTCCCCAAAGGGGAACCCCGAACCAAAATTTAAAAAAAAAAATGACGTGGGAGTCCTCCTAAATTCCATACCAGGACCTTCAGGTCTGGTATGGATATTAAGGGGAACCCCGGCCAAAATTAAAAAAAAAAAATGACGTGGGGTTCCCCCTAAATTCCATACCAGACCCTTATCCGAGCACGCAACCTGGCAGGCCGCAGGAAAAGAGGGGGGGACGAGAGTGCGGCCCCCCCTCCCTCCTGAACCGTACCAGGCCACATGCCCTCAACATTGGGAGGGTGCTTTGGGATAGCCCCCCAAAACACCTTGTCCCCATGTTGATGAGGACAAGGGCCTCATCCCCACAACCCTGGCCGGTGGTTGTGGGGGTCTGCGGGCGGGGGGCTTATCGGAATCTGGAAGCCCCCTTTAACAAGGTGACCCCCAGATCCCGGCCCCCCCCTGTGTGAAATGGTAAGGGGGTACATAAGTACCCCTACCATTTCACGAAGAAAGTGTCAAAAATGTTAAAAATGACAAGAGACAGTTTTTGACAATTCCTTTATTTAAATGCTTCTTCTTTCTTCTATCTTCCTTCATCTTCTGGTTCTTCTGGTTCTTCTGGCTCTTCTGGTTCTTCCTCCGGCGTTCTCGTCCAGCATCTCCTCCGCGGCGTCTTCTGTCTTCTTCTCCTCGGGCCGCTCCGCACCCATGGCATGGGGGGGAGGCTCCCGCTCTTCTCTTCTTCTTTTCTTCTTCATTTTCTTCTCCGGGCCGCTCCGCAATCCATGCTGACATGGAGGGAGGCTCCCGCTGTGTGACGGCGCTCCTTGTCTGACAGTTCTTAAATAACGGGGGGGCGGGGCCACCCGGTGACCCCGCCCCCCTCTGACGCACGGTGACTTGACGGGACTTCCCTGTGGCATTCCCCGTGACGTCACAGGGAAGTCCCGTCAAGTCACCGTGCGTCAGAGGGGGGCGGGGTCACCGGGTGGCCCCGCCCCCCCGTTATTTAAGAACTGTCAGACGAGGAGCGCCGTCACACAGCGGGAGCCTCCCTCCATGCCAGCATGGATTGCGGAGCGGCCCGGAGAAGAAAAGAAGAAGAGAAGAAGAGAAGAAGAGAAGAAGAGAAGAAGAGAAGAAGAGAAGAAGATGAAGAGATGAGCGGGAGCCTCCCCCCCATGCCATGGGTGCGGAGCGGCCCGAGGAGAAGAAGATAGAAGACGCTGCGGAGGAGATGCTGGACGAGAACGCCGGAGGAAGAACCAGAAGAGCCAGAAGAACCAGAAGATGAAGGAAGATAGAAGATAGAAGAAAGAAGAAGCATTTAAATAAAGGAATTGTCAAAAACTGTCTCTTGTCATTTTTAACATTTTTGACACTTTTTTCGTGAAATGGTAGGGGTACTTATGTACCCCCTTACCATTTCACACAGGGGGGGGGCGGGATCTGGGGGTCACCTTGTTAAAGGGGGCTTCCAGATTCCGATAAGCCCCCCGCCCGCAGACCCCCACAACCACCGGCCAGGGTTGTGGGGATGAGGCCCTTGTCCTCATCAACATGGGGACAAGGTGTTTTGGGGGGCTACCCCAAAGCACCCTCCCAATGTTGAGGGCATGTGGCCTGGTACGGTTCAGGAGGGAGGGGGGCCGCACTCTCGTCCCCCCCTCTTTTCCTGCGGCCTGCCAGGTTGCGTGCTCGGATAAGGGTCTGGTATGGATTTTTGGGGGGACCCCACGCCGTTTTTTTTTTTTTTTTGGCGCGGGGTTCCCCTTAAAATCCATACCAGACCTGAAGGGTCTGGTATGGAATTTAGGGGGAACCCCACGTCATTTTTTTTTAAAAATTTTGGCCGGGGTTCCCCTTAATATCCATACCAGACCTGAAGGGCCTGGTATGGAATTTAGGGGGACTCCCATGTCATTTTTTTTTTTTAATTTTGGTTTGGGGTTCCTCTTTGGGGAATTCCCATGCCGTTTTTATCAATGAACTTCTATGTGTATTGTCGGCAATGCAATAGCCGCGGGTAGTTTTAAATGAGTTTTTTCCTTCAAAATGTCATTTTGCTGTCAGACTGTTCTAAACACAGGAAACATGCGCCCCTTTACAGGCATACTATAGACACCCCCCAGGTACGAAATTTAAAGGGATATTACACTTTTATTGTTTGACTTTAAGCATTATTAAAATCACTGCTCCTGAAAAAACGGCCGTTTTTAAAACTTTTTTTTGCATTGATCCATGTCCCCTGGGGCAGGACCCAGGTCCCCAAACACTTTTTATGACAATAACTTGCATATTAGCCTTTAAAATTAGCACTTTTGATTTCTCCCATAGACTTTTAAAGGGTGTTCCGCGGCATTCGAATTTGCCGCGAACACCCCAAATTGTTCGCTGTTCGGCGAACTTGCGAACAGCCAATGTTCGAGTCGAACATGAGTTCGACTCGAACTCGAAGCTCATCCCTACTTGTAGCTTTAGATGAACACTGTGCAGAGGTCTCACTACACTAACCTGTAGTTTTAGCTGAACACTGTGAGCAGGATGCACTGCACTAACTTATAGCTTTAGATGAACACTGTCCAGAGGTCTCACTACACTAACCTGTAGTTTTAGCTGAACACTGTGAGCAGGACGCACTGCACTAACTTATAGCTTTAGATGAACACTGTGCAGGGGTCTCACTACACTAACTTGTAGTTTTAGCTGAACACTGTGAGCAGGACGCAGTACACTAACTTGTAGTTTAAGCTGAACACTGTGAGCAGGACGCACTGCACTAACTTGTAGCTTTAGATGAACACTGTGCAGAGGTCTCACTACACTAACTTGTAGTTTTAGCTGAACACTGTGAGCAGGACGCACTGCACTAACTTGTAGCTTTAGATGAACACTGTCCAGAGGTCTCACTACACTAACCTGTAGTTTTAGCTGAACACTGTGAGCAGGACGCACTGCACTAACTTATAGCTTTAGATGAACACTGTGCAGGGGTCTCACTACACTAACTTGTAGTTTTAGCTGAACACTGTGAGCAGGACGCAGTACACTAACTTGTAGTTTAAGCTGAACACTGTGAGCAGGACGCACTGCACTAACTTATAGCTTTAGATGAACACTGTGCAGAGGTCTCACTACACTAACTTGTAGTTTTAGCTGAACACTGTGAGGAGGACACACCACACTAACTTGTAGTTTTAGCTGAACACTGTGAGCAGGACGCACTACACTAACTTGTAGCTTTAGATGAACACTGTGCAGAGGTCTTACTACACTAACTTGTAGTTTTAGCTGAACACTGTGAGCAGGATGCACTACACTAACTTGTAGCTTTAGATGAACACTGTGCAGAGCTCACAGAAAAATAACTTGTAGGTTTAGCTGAACACTGTGAGGAGGACGCACCGCACTAACTTATAGCTTTAGATGAACACTGTGCAGAGGTCTCAATACACTAACTTGTAGTTTTAGCTGAACACTGTGAGCAGGACGCACCGCACTAACTTATAGCTTTAGATGAACACTGTGCAGAGGTCTCAATACACTAACTTGTAGTTTTAGCTGAACACTGTGAGCAGGACGCACTGCACTAACTTGTAGCTTTAGATGAACACTGTGCAGAGGTCTCACTACACTAACTTGTAGTTTTAGCTGAACACTGTGAGCAGGACACACTACACTAACTTGTAGTTTTAGCTGAACACTGTGAGCAGGACACATTACACTAATTTGTAGTTTTAGCTGAACACTGTGAGCAGGACGCACTGCACTAACTTGTAGCTTTAGATGAACACTGTGCAGAGGTAGCACTACACTAACTTGTAGTTTAGCTGAACACTGTGAGCAGGACGCACTGCACTAACTTGAAGCTTTAGATGAACACTGTGCAGAGGTCTCACTACACTAACTTGTAGTTTTAGCTGAACACTGTGAGAAGGACGCACTACACTAACTTGTAGCTTTAGATGAACACTGTGCAGAGGGCTCACTACACTAACTTGTAGTTTAGCTGAACACTGTGAGCAGGATGCACTGCACTAACTTGTAGTTTTAGCTGAACACTGTGAGCAGGACGCACTGCACTAACTTATAGCTTTAGATGAACACTGTGCAGAGGTCTCACTACACTAACTTGTAGTTTTAGCTGAACACTGTGAGCAGGACGCACTGCACTAACTTGTAGTTTTAGCTGAACACTGTGAGCAGGATGCACTGCACTAACTTGTAGTTTTAGCTGAACACTGTGAGCAGGACGCACTGCACTAACTTATAGCTTTAGATGAACACTGTGCAGAGGTCTCACTACACTAAATTGTAGTTTTAGCTGAACACTGTGAGCAGGACGCAGTACACCAACTTGTAGTTTTAGCTAAACACTGTGAGCAGGACGCACTACACCAACTTGTAGTTTTAGCTGAACGCTGAGCAGGACGCACTACACCAACTTGTAGTTTTAGCTGAACACTGTGAGCAGGACGCACTGCACTAACTTATAGCTTTAGATGAACACTGTGCAGGGGTCTCACTACACTAACTTGTAGTTTTAGCTGAACACTGTGAGCAGGACGCACTGCACTAACTTGTAGCTTTAGATGAACACTGTGCAGAGGTCTCACTACACTAACTTGTAGGTTTAGCTGAACACTGTGAGGAGGACACACCACACTAACTTGTAGTTTTAGCTGAACACTGTGAGCAGGACGCACTACACTAACTTGTAGCTTTAGATGAACACTGTGCAGAGGTCTCACTACACTAACTTGTAGTTTTAGCTGAACACTGTGAGCAGGACGCACTACACTAACTTTTAGCTTTAGATGAACACTGTGCAGAGCTCGCAAAAAAATAACTTGTATGTTTAGCTGAACACTGTGAGGAGGACGCACCACACTAACTTGTAGCTTTAGATGAACACTGTGCAGAGCTCACAAAAAAATAACTTGTAGGTTTAGCTGAACACTGTGAGCAGGACGCACCGCACTAACTTATAGCTTTAGATGAACACTGTGCAGAGGTCTCACTACACTAACTTGTAGTTTTAGCTGAACACTGTGAGCAGGACGCACTGCACTAACTTGAAGCTTTAGATGAACACTGTGCAGAGGTCTCACTACACTAACTTGTAGTTTTAGCTGAACACTGTGAGCAGGACGCACTGCACTAACTTGTAGCTTTAGATGAACACTGTGCAGAGGTCTCACTACACTAACTTGTAGTTTTAGCTGAACACTGTGAGCAGGACACACTGCATTAACTTGAAGCTTTGGATGAACACTGTGCAGAGGTCTCACTACACTAACTTGTAGTTTTAGCTGAACACTGTGAGCAGGACGCAGTACACTAACTTGTAGTTTTAGCTGAACACTAGGGATGAGCCGAACACCCCCCTGTTCGGTTCGCACCAGAACATGCGAACAGGAAAAAAGTTTGTTCGAACATGCGAACACCGTTAAAGTCTATGGGACACGAACATGAATAATCAAAAGTGCTAATTTTCAAGGCTTATATGCAAGTTATTGTCATAAAAAGTGTTTGGGGACCTGGGTCCTGCCCCAGGGGACATGGATCAATGCAAAAAAAAGTTTTAAAAACGGCCGTTTTTTCAGGAGCAGTGATTTTAATAATGCTTAAAGTCAAACAATAAAAGTGTAATATCCCTTTAAATTTCGTACCTGGGGGGTGTCTATAGTGTGCCTGTAAAGGGGCGCATGTTTCCTGTGTTTAGAACAGTCTGACAGCAAAATGACATTTTGAAGGAAAAAACTCATTTAAAACTACCCGCGGCTATTGCATTGCCGACAATACACATAGAAGTTCATTGATAAAAACGGCATGGGAATTCCCCAAAGGGGAACCCCGAACCAAAATTAAAAAAAAAAAAATGACGTGGGGGTCCCCCTAAATTCCATACCAGGCCCTTCAGGTCTGGTATGGATATTAAGGGGAACCCCGGCCAAAATTTAAAAAAAAAAATGACGTGGGGTTCCCCCTAAATTCCATAACAGACCCTTATCCGAGCACGCAACCTGGCAGGCCGCAGGAAAAGAGGGGGGGACGAGAGTGCGGCCCCCCCTCCCTCCTGAACCGTACCAGGCCACATGCCCTCAACATTGGGAGGGTGCTTTGGGGTAGCCCCCCAAAACACCTTGTCCCCATGTTGATGAGGACAAGGGCCTCATCCCCACAACCCTGGCCGGTGGTTGTGGGGGTCTGCGGGCGGGGGGCTTATCGGAATCTGGAAGCCCCCTTTAACAAGGTGACCCCCAGATCCTGGCCCCCCCCCTGTGTGAAATGGTAAGGGGGTACATAAGTACCCCTACCATTTCACGAAAAAAGTGTCAAAAATGTTAAAAATGACAAGAGACAGTTTTTGACAATTCCTTTATTTAAATGCTTCTTCTTTCTTCTATCTTCCTTCATCTTCTGGTTCTTCTGGCTCTTCTGGTTCTTCTGGTTCTTCCTCCGGTGTTCTCGTCCAGCATCTCCTCCGCGGCGTCTTCTGTCTTCTTCTCCTCGGGCCGCTCCGCACCCATGGCATGGGGGGAGGCTCCCGCTCTTCTTTTCTTCTCTTCTTCTCTTCTTCTCTTCTTCTCTTCTTCTCTTCTTCTCTTCTTCTCTTCTTCTCTTCTTCTCTTCTTCTTCATTTTCTTCTCCGGGCCGCTCCGCAATCCATGCTGGCTTGGAGGGAGGCTCCCGCTGTGTGACGGCGCTCCTCGTCTGACAGTTCTTAAACGGGGGGGGGGCGGGGCCACCCGGTGACCCCGCCCCCCTCTGACGCACGGTGACTTGACGGGACTTCCCTGTGACGTCACGGGGAATGCCACAGGGAAGTCCCGTCAAGTCACCGTGCGTCAGAGGGGGGCGGGGTCACCGGGTGGCACCGCCCCCCGTTATTTAAGAACTGTCAGACGAGGAGCGCCGTCACACAGCGGGAGCCTCCCTCCATGCCAGCATGGATTGCGGAGCGGCCCGGAGAAGAAAATGAAGAAGAAGAGAAGAAGAGAAGAAAAGAAGAAAAGAAGAAAAGAAGAAGAGAAGAAGAGAAGAGCGGGAGCCTCCCCCCCATGCCATGGGTGCGGAGCGGCCCGAGGAGAAGAAGACAGAAGACGCCGCGGAGGAGATGCTGGACGAGAACGCCGGAGGAAGAACCAGAAGAACCAGAAGAGCCAGAAGAACCAGAAGATGAAGGAAGATAGAAGAAAGAAGAAGCATTTAAATAAAAGGAATTGTCAAAAACTGTCTCTTGTCATTTTTAACATTTTTGACACTTTTTTCGTGAAATGGTAAGGGTACTTATGTACCCCCTTACCATTTCACACAGGGGGGGGCCGGGATCTGGGGGTCACCTTGTTAAAGGGGGCTGCCAGATTCCGATAAGCCCCCCGCCCGCAGACCCCCACAACCACCGGCCAGGGTTGTGGGGATGAGGCCCTTGTCCTCATCAACATGGGGACAAGGTGTTTTGGGGGGCTACCCCAAAGCACCCTCCCAATGTTGAGGGCATGTGGCCTGGTACGGTTCAGGAGGGAGGGGGGGCCGCACTCTTGTCCCCCCCTCTTTTCCTGCGGCCTGCCAGGTTGCGTGCTCGGATAAGGGTCTGGTATGGATTTTTGGGGGGACCCCACGCCGTTTTTTTATTTTTTTTTGGCGCGGGGTTCCCCTTAAAATCCATACCAGACCTGAAGGGCCTGGTATGGAATTTAGGGGGACCCCCACGTCATTTTTTTTTTTTAATTTTGGTTCGGGGTTCCCCTTTGGGGAATTCCCATGCCGTTTTTATCAATGAACTTCTATGTGTATTGTCGGCAATGCAATAGCCGCGGGTAGTTTTAAATGAGTTTTTTCCTTCAAAATGTCATTTTGCTGTCAGACTGTTCTAAACACAGGAAACATGCGCCCCTTTACAGGCATACTATAGACACCCCCCAGCTATGAAATTTAAAGGGATATTACACTTTTATTGATTGACTTTAAGTATTATTAAAATCACTGCTCCTGAAAAAACGGCCATTTTTAAAACTTTTTTTTGCATTGATCCATGTCCCCTGGGGCAGGACCCAGGTCCCCAAACACTTTTTATGACAATAACTTGCATATTAGCCTTTAAAATTAGCACTTTTGATTTCTCCCATAGACTTTTAAAGGGTGTTCCGCGGCATTCGAATTTGCCGCGAACACCCCAAATTGTTCGCTGTTCGGTGAACTTGCGAACAGCCAATGTTCGAGTCGAACATGAGTTCGACTCGAAATCGAAGCTCATTTCTACTGAACACTGTAAGCAGGACGCACTACACCAACTTGTAGTTTTAGCTGAACACTGTGAGCAGGACGCACTGCACCAACTTGTAGCTTTAGATGAACACTGTGCAGAGGTCGCACTACACCAACTTGTAGTTTTAGCTGAACACTGTGAGCAGGACGCACTGCACTAACTTGTAGCTTTAGATGAACACTGTGCAGAGGTCTCACTACACTAACCTGTAGTTTTAGCTGAACACTGTGAGCAGGACGCACTGCACTAACTTATAGCTTTAGATAAACACTGTGCAGGGGTCTCACTACACTAACTTGTAGTTTTAGCTAAACACTGTGAGCAGGACGCACTGTACTAACTTGTAGCTTTAGATGAACACTGTGCAGAGGTCTCACTACACTAACTTGTAGTTTAAGCTGAACACTGTGAGGAGGACACACCACACTAACCTGTAGTTTTAGCTGAACACTGTGAGCAGGACGCACTGCACTAACTTGTAGCTTTAGATGAACACTGTGCAGAGGTCTCACTACACTAACTTGTAGGTTTAGCTGAACACTGTGAGGAGGACACACCACACTAACTTGTAGTTTTAGCTGAACACTGTGAGCAGGATGCACTACACTAACTTGTAGCTTTAGATGAACACTGTGCAGAGGTCTCATTACACTACCTTGTAGTTTTAGCTGAACACTGTGAGCAGGACGCACTACACTAACTTGTAGCTTTAGCTGAACATTGTGCAGAGGTCTCACTACATTAACTTGTAGTTTTAGCTGAACACTGAGCAGGACGCACTGCATTAACTTGTAGTTTAGCTGAACACTGTGAGCAGGACGCACTGCACTAACTTATAGCTTTAGATGAACACTGTGCAGAGGTCTCACTACACTAACTTGTAGTTTTAGCTGAACACTGTGAGCAGGACGCACTACACTAACTTGTAGCTTTAGATGAACACTGTGCAGAGCTCGTAAAAAAATAACTTGTAGGTTTAGCTGAACACTGTGAGGAGGGGGCACTACACTAACTTGTAGCTTTAGATGAACACTGTGAGCAGGACGCACTACACTAACTTGTAGCTTTAGATGAACACTGTGAGGTGGACGCACCACACTAACTTGTAGTTTTACGTGAACACTGTGAGCAGGACGCACTACACTAACTTGTAGCTTTAGATGAACACTGTGAGGTGGACGCACCACACTAACTTGTAGTTTTACGTGAACACTGTAAGCAGGACGCACTGCACTAACTTGTAGCTTTAGATGAACACTGTGCAGAGGTCTCACTACACTAACTTGTAGTTTTAGCTGAACACTGTGAGCAGGACGCACTGCACTAACTTGTAGCTTTAGATGAACACTGTGCAGAGGTCTCACTACACTAACTTGTAGTTTTAGCTGAACACTGTGAGCAGGACGCACTGCACTAACTTGTAGTTTTAGCTGAACACTGTGAGCAGGATGCACTACACCAACTTGTAGTTTTAGCTGAACACTGTGAGCAGGACGCACTGCACTAACTTGTAGCTTTAGATGAACACTGTGCAGAGGTCTCACTACACTAACTTGTAGTTTTAGCTGAACACTGTGAGCAGGACGCACTGCACTAACTTGTAGTTTTAGCTGAACACTGAGCAGGATGCACTGCACTAACTTGTAGCTTTAGATGAACACTGTGCAAAGCTCGCAAAAAAATAACTTGTAGGTTTAGCTGAACACTGTGAGGAGGAGGCACTACACTAACTTGTAGCTTTAGATGAACACTGAGCAGGACGCACTACACTAATTTGTAGCTTTAGATGAACACTGTGAGGTGGACGCACCACACTAACTTGTTTTTTTACGTGAACACTGTGAGCAGGACGCACTACACTAACTTGTAGCTTTAGATTAACACTGTGCAGAGATCGCAAAAAAATAACTTGTAGGTTTAGCTAAACACTGTGAGGAGGACGCACTGCACTAACTTGAAGCTTTAGATGAACACTGTGCAGAGGTCTCACTACACTAACTTGTAGTTTTAGCTGAACACTGTGAGCAGGACGCACTACACTAACTTGTAGCTCTAGATGAACACTGCGCAGAGCTCACAAAAAAATAACTTGTAGGTTTAGCTGAACACTGTGAGGAGGACGCACCACACTAACTTGTAGTTTTAGCTGAACACTGTAAGCAGGACGCACTGCACTAACTTGTAGCTTTAGATGAACACGGTGCAGAGGTCTCACTACACTAACTTGTAGTTTAACTGAACACTGTGAGGAGGACGCACCACACTAACTTGTAGTTTTAGCTGAACACTGTGAGCAAGATGCACTGCACTAAATTATAGCTTTAGATGAACACTGTGCAGAGGTCTCACTACACTAACTTGTAGTTTAGCTGAACACTGTGAGCAGGACGCACCGCACTAACTTATAGCTTTAGATGAACACTGTGCAGAGGTCTCACTACACTAACATGTAGTTTTAGCTGAACAATGTGAGTAGGACGCACCACACTAACTTGTAGTTTTAGCTGAACACTGTGAGCAGGACGCACTGCACTAACTTGTAGCTTTAGATGAACACTGTGCAGAGGTCTCACTACACTAACTTGTAGTTTTAGCTGAACACTGTGAGCAGGATGCACTGCACTAACTTGTAGCTTTAGATGAACACTGTGCAGAGGTCTCACTACACTAACTTGTAGTTTTAGCTGAACACTGTGAGCAGGATGCACTGCACTAACTTATAGCTTTAGATGAACACTGTGCAGAGGTCTCACTACACTAACTTGTAGTTTTAGCTGAACACTGTGAGCAGGACGCACTGCACTAACTTGTAGCTTTAGATGAACACTGTGCAGAGGTCTCACTACACTAACTTGTAGTTTTAGCTGAACACTGTGAGCAGGACGCACTGCACTAACTTGTAGCTTTAGATGAACACTGTACAGAGGTCTCACTACACTAACTTGTAGTTTTAGCTGAACACTGTGAGCAGGATGCACTGCACTAACTTGTAGCTTTAGATGAACACTGTGCAGAGCTCGCAAAAAAAAATAACTTGTAGGTTTAGCTGAACACTGTGAGGAGGACGCACAACACTAACTTTTAGCTTTAGATGAACACTGTGAGCAGGACGCACTACACTAACTTGTAGCTTTAGATGAACACTGTGAGGTGGACGCACCACACTAACTTGTAGTTTTAGCTGAACACTGTGAGCAGGACGCACTGCAGTTACTTGTAGCTTTAGATGAACACTGTGCAGAGGTCTCACTACACTAACTTGTAGGTTTAGCTGAACACTGTGAGGTGGACGCACCACACTAACTTGTAGTTTTAGCTGAACACTATGAGCAGGACGCACTGCACTAACTTGTAGTTTTAGCTGAACACTGAGCAGGACGCACTGCACTAACTTGTAGCTTTAGATGAACACTGTGAGCAGGACGCACTGCACTAACTTGTAGCTTTAGATGAACACTGTGCAGAGGTCTCACTACACTAACTTGTAGTTTTAGCTGAACACTGAGTAGGACGCACTGCACTAACTTGTAGCTTTAGATGAACACTGTGCAGAGGTCTCACTACACTAACTTGTAGGTTTAGCTGAACACTGTGAGGAGGACGCACCACACTAACTTGTAGTTTTAGCTGAACACTGTGAGCAGGACGCACTGCAGTAACTTGTAGCTGTAGATGAACACTGTGCAGAGGTCTCACTACACTAACTTGTAGTTTTAGCTGAACACTGTGAGGAGGACGCACTACACTAACTTGTAGTTTTAGCTGAACACTGTGAGCAGGACGCACTGCAGCAACTTGTAGCTTTAGATGAACACTGTGCAGAGCTCGCAAAAAAATAACTTGTAGGTTTAGCTGAACACTGAGGAGGACGCACCACACTAACTTGTAGCTTTAGATGAACACTGAGCAGGACGCACTACACTAACTTGTAGCTTTAGATGAACACTGTGAGGTGGACGCACCACACTAACTTGTAGTTTTAGCTGAATACTGTGAGCAGGACGCACTGCACTAACTTGTAGTTTTAGCTGAACACTGTGAGCAGGACGCACTACACTAACTTGTAGCTTTAGATGAACACTGTGCAGAGGTCTCACTACACTAACTTGTAGTTTAGCTGAACACTGTGAGCAGGACGCACTGCACTAACTTGTAGTTTTAGCTGAACACTGTGAGCAGGACGCAGTACACTAACTTGTAGTTTTAGATGAACACTGTGAGCAGGACGCACTACACCAACTTGTAGTTTTAGCTGAACACTGTGAGCAGGACGCACTGCACTAACTTGTAGCTTTAGATGAACACTGTGCAGAGGTCTCACTACACTAACTTGTAGGTTTAGCTGAACACTGTGAGGAGGACACACCACACTAACTTGTAGTTTTAGCTGAACACTGTGAGCAGGATGCACTACACTAACTTGTAGCTTTAGATGAACACTGTGCAGAGGTCTCACTACACTAACTTGTAGTTTTAGCTGAACACTGTGAGCAGGACGCACTACACTAACTTGTAGCTTTAGCTGAACATTGTGCAGAGGTCTCACTACATTAACTTGTAGTTTTAGCTGAACACTGTGAGCAGGACGCACTGCATTAACTTGTAGTTTAGCTGAACACTGTGAGCAGGACGCACTGCACTAACTTATAGCTTTAGATGAACACTGTGCAGAGGTCTCACTACACTAACTTGTAGTTTTAGCTGAACACTGTGAGCAAGACGCACTGCACTAACTTGTAGCTTTAGATGAACACTGTGCAGAGCTCGCAAAAAAATAACTTGTAGGTTTAGCTGAACACTGTGAGGAGGACGCACTACACTAACTTGTAGTTTTAGCTGAACACTGTGAGCAGGATGCACTACACTAATTTGTAGCTTTAGATGAACACTGTGCAGAGGTCTCACTACACTAACTTGTAGTTTTAGCTGAACACTGTGAGCAGGACGCATTACACTAACTTGTAGCTTTAGATGAACACTGTGCAGAGGTCTCACTACATTAACTTGTAGTTTTAGCTGAACACTGTGAGCAGGACGCACTGCACTAACTTGTAGCTTTAGATGAACACTGTGCAGAGGTCTCACTACACTAACTTGTAGTTTTAGCTGAACACTGTGAGCAGGACGCACTACACTAACTTGTAGCTTTAGATGAACACTGTGCAGAGCTCGTAAAAAAATAACTTGTAGGTTTAGCTGAACACTGTGAGGAGGGGGCACTACACTAACTTGTAGCTTTAGATGAACACTGTGAGCAGGACGCACTACACTAACTTGTAGCTTTAGATGAACACTGTGAGGTGGACGCACCACACTAACTTGTAGTTTTACGTGAACACTGTGAGCAGGACGCACTACACTAACTTGTAGCTTTAGATGAACACTGTGAGGTGGACGCACCACACTAACTTGTAGTTTTACGTGAACACTGTGAGCAGGACGCACTGCACTAACTTGTAGCTTTAGATGAACACTGTGCAGAGGTCTCACTACACTAACTTGTAGTTTTAGCTGAACACTGTGAGCAGGACGCACTGCACTAACTTGTAGCTTTAGATGAACACTGTGCAGAGGTCTCACTACACTAACTTGTAGTTTTAGCTGAACACTGTGAGCAGGACGCACTGCACTAACTTGTAGTTTTAGCTGAACACTGTGAGCAGGATGCACTACACCAACTTGTAGTTTTAGCTGAACACTGTGAGCAGGACGCACTGCACTAACTTGTAGCTTTAGATGAACACTGTGCAGAGGTCTCACTACACTAACTTGTAGTTTTAGCTGAACACTGTGAGCAGGACGCACTGCACTAACTTGTAGTTTTAGCTGAACACTGAGCAGGATGCACTGCACTAACTTGTAGCTTTAGATGAACACTGTGCAAAGCTCGCAAAAAAATAACTTGTAGGTTTAGCTGAACACTGTGAGGAGGAGGCACTACACTAACTTGTAGCTTTAGATGAACACTGAGCAGGACGCACTACACTAATTTGTAGCTTTAGATGAACACTGTGAGGTGGACGCACCACACTAACTTGTTTTTTTACGTGAACACTGTGAGCAGGACGCACTACACTAACTTGTAGCTTTAGATTAACACTGTGCAGAGATCGCAAAAAAAATAACTTGTAGGTTTAGCTAAACACTGTGAGGAGGACGCACTGCACTAACTTGAAGCTTTAGATGAACACTGTGCAGAGGTCTCACTACACTAACTTGTAGTTTTAGCTGAACACTGTGAGCAGGACGCACTACACTAACTTGTAGCTCTAGATGAACACTGCGCAGAGCTCACAAAAAAATAACTTGTAGGTTTAGCTGAACACTGTGAGGAGGACGCACCACACTAACTTGTAGTTTTAGCTGAACACTGTAAGCAGGACGCACTGCACTAACTTGTAGCTTTAGATGAACACGGTGCAGAGGTCTCACTACACTAACTTGTAGTTTAACTGAACACTGTGAGGAGGACGCACCACACTAACTTGTAGTTTTAGCTGAACACTGTGAGCAAGATGCACTGCACTAAATTATAGCTTTAGATGAACACTGTGCAGAGGTCTCACTACACTAACTTGTAGTTTAGCTGAACACTGAGCAGGACGCACCGCACTAACTTATAGCTTTAGATGAACACTGTGCAGAGGTCTCACTACACTAACATGTAGTTTTAGCTGAACAATGTGAGTAGGACGCACCACACTAACTTGTAGTTTTAGCTGAACACTGTGAGCAGGACGCACTGCACTAACTTGTAGCTTTAGATGAACACTGTGCAGAGGTCTCACTACACTAACTTGTAGTTTTAGCTGAACACTGTGAGCAGGATGCACTGCACTAACTTGTAGCTTTAGATGAACACTGTGCAGAGGTCTCACTACACTAACTTGTAGTTTTAGCTGAACACTGTGAGCAGGATGCACTGCACTAACTTATAGCTTTAGATGAACACTGTGCAGAGGTCTCACTACACTAACTTGTAGTTTTAGCTGAACACTGTGAGCAGGACGCACTGCACTAACTTGTAGCTGTTGATGAACACTGTGCAGAGGTCTCACTACACTAACTTGTAGTTTTAGCTGAACACTGTGAGCAGGACGCACTGCACTAACTTGTAGCTTTAGATGAACACTGTGCAGAGGTCTCACTACACTAACTTGTAGTTTTAGCTGAACACTGTGAGCAGGAAGCACTGCACTAACTTGTAGTTTTAGCTGAACACTGTGAGCAAGATGCACTGCACTAAATTATAGCTTTAGATGAACACTGTGCAGAGGTCTCACTACACTAACTTGTAGTTTAGCTGAACACTGTGAGCAGGACGCACCGCACTAACTTATAGCTTTAGATGAACACTGTGCAGAGGTCTCACTACACTAACATGTAGTTTTAGCTGAACAATGTGAGTAGGACGCACCACACTAACTTGTAGTTTTAGCTGAACACTGTGAGCAGGACGCACTGCACTAACTTGTAGCTTTAGATGAACACTGTGCAGAGGTCTCACTACACTAACTTGTAGTTTTAGCTGAACACTGTGAGCAGGACGCACTGCACTAACTTGTAGCTTTAGATGAACACTGTGCAGAGCTCATAAAAAAATAACTTGTAGGTTTAGCTGAACACTGTGAGCAGGACGCACCACACTAACTTGTAGTTTTAGCTAAACACTGTGAGCAGGACACACTGCACTAACTGTAAATAGTCTTTTTTTTAACAAAACAAAGGTGCTTTATTGTCAAAGAAGGCATAATTACAGAATACCGATTGACACAATACACAGCTCTACATAATAGGTGTACATGCTTTACCACAATATGTTCTACTTAGTATATATAACAATATGGCATTGTAAAAAGAAATTTCAAAACTAATAACCAAGTACTTCTGAGTTTCCGCCCACTAGATCCACCCCCCACCCACCAAATACATTTAGGAAACAGGATGGAGTGTATATCCCTAAGAGGCCATCCACTGAGCCCAAACTTTTTCAAATTTCCATGGACACCCACAGTTTATATATGTCATTCTGTACATGGGGATGGCTGCTTCAATCTGTGCCTCCCAGGCCGCAACCGACGAAGGGGAAGAATCAATCCACTTCATAAGGATTTCCTTTTTTGCATAAAAAAGAAGATAGGAAATTAGGAGTTTAAGATGATAGGGCCTTTGTTCATCATCAAACACCCCCAACAGAGCTAGCGCAGGCAGAACCGGAAGGGATACTTCCAATCTGGAATTCATTTCTCCAAAAATCGCAGACCAAAATGTCACTATGATGGGGCACTCCCAGAACATATGAAAAAAAGGTACCAATTTGCATCTTGCATTGAGGACATACAGGATCTCTCTCAGGGAATATGCGATGGAGTCTCTGCGGGGTGTAGTAAACCCTATGTATAAATTTGACCTGTATCAGTTTATCCCTAGACGCTATCACTAATTTAGGGCCGTAATCTAGACAATCGTCCCAACCCTCCTTGTCCAACGATGGGATATCCGCCTGCCAACTTTCCCACAGCTTTTCTATTTTGGGGGAGTCCTTGCCCAACAGCGCATTATAGAGATAGGATAGAGGTTTCAATAGATCGCAGGGGACAAGAGTTCTTCAATGGGGTCGGCTTGTAGGATAGGGGGTTGTGGGAATTGAGCCCTAGTCACCTGTCTAAGCTGGAGATACCGAAATCTCATCCATTGCGGTAGCCCAAATTTAGTCATCAACTCCTGAAAAGAGAGCAGTTCTCCTCTAGGCATTATATGCTCCAGTGGTAATACCGTATCTAGCCCAGACTTGAGGATCTGGAATTGTACGGAAATGGTGTAGTGCTGGGTTTCCCCACAATGGATGAGCCGAGGATAGCTGCCCCGGCTTATGGAACCTCCGTCTAGCAGCCACCCATACCTTCCAGGTTGCCCGAGTAGGTCCGGGTACCTCAGGGTAAGCCCCCGGCCCTCTATAAGGGAAGTTACAGAGGTCAGTCAGGGAGCCCAAACTGTTGGCTTCAAGACAGACCGCAGCATTAGATCTTGAGCCCTGATACCACCAATGCACTGTTACTAGCATGGCTGCCCAGAAATAGGTTTGAAAATTGGGTAGAGCCAGCCCCCCCAAACTACAATGTGGATCGAGCCAGCCTAGGGGTTCCCCCGGCCCAAATAAACAAACTCACTAGCCAATCAATCTCCCTAAATAATGCAATAGGAACCCAAACTGGGCAATTTCTGAATAGATAGTTGAACTTAGGTAATATCATCATTTTAAGGAGATTGATGTGTCCAAGAAGATTAAGTGGTAAGTTCCCCCATGCAGAGCATTTTGTGCGCAGTGTATGTATTACAGGGGTTAGATTTTTGGCAATGAATTCAGAGGGGTTTCTTGTGATCACTATCCCTAAATATTTAAACTCCTTTACCATTTGCAGCGGGAAGGATTGGGGTCCAGAGGTAACGCCTGCCTCTAAAGGGAATATAACAGATTTGGTCCAATTTATTTTAACCCCCGACAGTCCACCAAAATTATCAAATATACGCAGAGCAGCTTGCAGAGAGGGCCCGTCGTCGTTCAAATATAAAAGTGCATCATCGGCATAGAGGGAGAGGCGCTCTTCCAACATACCCACCCGCAAGCCCCGGACATCCGAAGCACCCCTAATAGCAATAGCCAGGGGCTCCAGTGCCAGGGCAAACAGGCTGGGGGAGAGCGGACATCCCTGCCTCGTACCACAATATAAATTGAAGGGGTCCCAGACCCAATTATTAGTGCGTACGCAAGCTCTGGGGGTTTGGTATAGTAATTGTACACCATTGATAAATTTGGGTCCAAATCCGAATCTGCGCAAGGTTTCCCACAAAAAGTTCCATTCAACCGAGTCAAACGCCTTTTCGGCGTCAAGAGAGGCAATAACTCTGGACCCCAGAATGTCATGCGAGACAGTTAGATTGAGTAACAGGCATCGAATATTGATGTCAGTTCCCTTACCCGGCATAAAACCCGTCTGATCAATGCTAATCAGATCTTCAATAACATGAGATAGACGGATAGCCAAGACCTTAGCAAAAATCTTCGCATCCACATTAATTAAAGATATGGGCCTGTAGGATGCACAGTCAAGTGGATCCTTACCGGGTTTAGGAACCAGTACAATAATTGCCTCGTTCATGGTATCAGGCAGAGTCTCCAATGTCGCAAATTTAGAGAGTAGTGAGGTTAATTTGGGAGCCAGGAGCTCAGAAAAACTGGAATAAAATTCAGATGGTAACCCATCTGCCCCAGGGGCCTTCCCTCCCCGGAGATGCCCCATGGCTACCTGAATCTTCTCCAGTGTAATATCTGCCTCTAGGCCCTCTCTTGCCTCATCAGACAAAACGGGAATGGATAGGGAATCAAGGAAGGAGGATATGGAGGAGTCAGAAGCAGCTGCTCTAGAGGAGTAAACCTCCCGAAAATAGTCACTAAATTGATCGTTAATTCTACTGGGAGTTGTAAGAATTTGATCCGACCCATCTTTAATGGAACCTATAGGGGTTGAGGGTATGCTTCCCCTAGCCAGCCATGCCAGCAACTTCCCATTCTTCCTCCCATGCTCAAACACCCTCTGTGCTGAATAAAGTAATGCTTTGTCTGTTTGAGTCATCCTTTCAGTGGATAGAGCTTGTAGAGCTCGCTTCCATGCCCTATACCGTTCATCATCAGGAGCAGAGACATATTCCGATTCCAGCCTAGCTGCCTGCTCTTCAAGATTTTCAAGGGAGTGAGTGGATTCCCGTTTCAATCTATTAATATTGACCCCATATTCCCCCCACATCCAAGCTTTAAAAGAATCCCAGAGAACAGGCGGGGAAACTGAACCCGCGTTGTCCGTCCAGAAATTGCAGATGGAGGCCGTGAGAGGTTCCAGTAATCTCTCATCATTGGCCCAAAATCTAGACAAGCGCCATAGGCGAGTTCCTGGAGGCACAGTCAGCGCTAGTGTCAAACATAATGGGGCATGATCCGAGATTCCCCTGGGAAGCACAGATAGGTCCTGAACAAATTGTAGGGCAGGACCAGAAGCGTAAGCCAGGTCAATTCTCGATAGAGTTTTGTGTGTAGCTGAGTGGCAGGTGAATACTTTGGACTGCGGGTAAATGTGCTTCCAGATATCAGTGAGGGCGAACATGTCCACCCACTGCCTGAGATCCGGAGTGTCTCGTGCCGAGCAATGCAGTCGATCCAACTCTACCGAGGGGACCATATTGAAATCCCCCATGAGATAAACCAAAGCGGTGTCAAATTGCACGACTATTTGCATAATCTCATGAAGGATTCTGCCAGTAGCCGGCGGTGGAACATAGATACCAACTAACACCACATTTTTATCGTAGACATTAGCATGTATAATAACAAATCTCCCTTCCTTGTCAGTTCTGACTTCTTCCTTGTGGACCAGGATGCTGACCCCACGGGCATACGTGGAGAAAGTGGACTGGTAATTTGGGCCAACCCAGGCTTTCCTAAGGCAAGGTGTTCTGCTGCTCTGCATATGTGTCTCCTGAAGAATACAGATCTGCGGCCTGTGTTTATGCAGGAAACAAAACACTAGGGGACGCTTCACAGCGGTATTAAGTCCCTGCACGTTCCATGATACTACTCTAAACTCAGTCATTGGATATGGGGTAAATTAGAAATATGAATATGGGCCAATCCGTGAGGGCAGCATCCAAGTCCAGCAACACACTCATTACTATGGATAGCACTATGTCATTAGATCCCAATAGTAAAATAGACAATTTTAAGCACCTGAAAAGAAAAAAACCAGTGAACAAAAACAACCCTTCAACCAATCCCCCCCCTCCCCGCATCCCCCACCCCAACACAGGAATGCTTTGTTCCCCAAACATCAAAAACCCCACAGTCAGGGAGCGTGGACCAGTGGGTGCAGACACTTAGTGGAAAAACACGTCCACGTAGAGCAATGAGAAGCTCCGCCGCCACTAAAAAATAGGAGATGGAGTTCCAGCAAAAGAAAAAATATGGTTTGTCAGACTGTTCCATTTCTTGTCAGTGTGTACTTCCTTCTTATTATGCGGAGCACTGGATTTGGTACAGTGCCTTCAGGATGAGCAAGGTTCCCAAACAACATGTCTGGAAGGAAAGCAATCATCTAGGCAGTAGTAAACAACTTGCAAACGTAAAAGATGGAATGGTTAAGCTTGCAGTACCTTACATGAGCACTAGAGTTTGCCAGTGCCCAGTCCAGGGAGTCAGTCTATCAAGGTATAATGTAGAACTGAGAGGGAGTATTATAATAAGCTATCACTGTTTCTTCTCTCCCTCATCCCAATCCCACAGGCACTCAAATCACGGGATGGATGAATAAACCACTGAATAAGCAATAAAATGGCAGGCTTAGAGGCAAGGGGCACAGTACTTAAAGTTCTTGCAGGCAGGCTTTGCAAAAGGAACAACAGGTGCAACATTAGTCCACCTAGCATTGAGAGGAATATTCGCTACAGAGCATTGAATAGTCATGCAACAGATCCCTCCAGCAGCCTTCAGCGATTAGGAGGCAATGACTCCAGCCAAGCAGTGGCATCCCTGGGGGACGTAAAAAACTTGGTTGTCTCCAGATCCTGAACACGGAGCCGTGCAGGAAATAGTATGCTATAACGAATGCCATTAAGACGCATGGCTGCCTTACCTGGTCAAAAGAGCGTCTAATCTTTTGTGTCTCAACAGAATAGTCAGGGAAGATAAGCAGTCTGCTGTTCTGGTGCTTCAATTCTCCTTTTACCCTGGCAGCCCTGAGCACTTCATCCCTGTCACGGAAATTAAGAAACTTTAGAATAAAAGTGCGTGGTGGTGCTCCAGGAGGGCCCGGTTTAGGAGGTATCTGATGGGCCCGCTCAACAGCGTAGAATGGCGAAAATTGGGCCTCAGGGAGAAGGTTCCAGAGTAGCTCTTCAATAAATTCAGTCGGCCGCTGACCCCCTAACCCCTCTGCTAGGCCTACAATACGGAGATTGTTCCTCCTGTTGCGGTTTTCTGCATCCTCGGATTTATATTCCAGGGCTCTGATTTTAGTATGGAGGGCACACAGATCCGCCCATGATTCTCCACAGTATCTTCCACATACCCCAGGCGCTGCTCAGCCTCAGACAGTCTGGAGCGGATTTTGTCCATATCAAGTCTTATTAGCCTCACATCTATCTGCATCGCTTCCACCTTAGTGGTTAGGGTGGTGAGAGAGGCCTGGCAATTACCTATGGCAGCCAGCACCTCAGCCAGGCCTGGCTGTATGGAGGAGGATTGCTCTGGCTGCAGTGTTTGAGTGGCCATATTGATTAGAGCGTGCCGCTTGGTTCCCACGTGGTCTGTACAGGCCGCCGCTGTTTCCTTAGTCACAGGGGGGAATTTAAGTTTCTTACCCCTTCCTTTTGATGTCCAGGACGAGCGGCGGTACATGTATAGGGTTCTGCCGGCATTTGGTGCCTCTCAGCCGCCTTTTAGAGGAAGACAGTCCCGGATTGCAGCGGAGCTCTCACAGACACGTCCGCTCACAGCGCCATCTTGGCCACGCCCCCAACTGTAAATAGTCTAGCTGCCTGACTGTGGTACTAATAGGATCAAAAGAACACCAGTAATTTTCTTCAGGTAGCTGTAAATACTGTAACAAGACAAGCCTGCCTGTCAGTAAGAAGATAACAGGAACGGATCTAGCTAAACTGAATACAGTGTATATATATATATATATATATATATATATATATATATATATATATATATATATATATATGCGCAACACCTGGGATGCATATATATACACAATACACTGTAAGTGCAGCTAACTCACTCATTGTCCTGCCTAATCTATCTAACTCAAATGAAATGACACTGTCTCTTTGTCTATCTCTCTTTCAACGCTGGAACACACACTACACAGGGCCGCCGTGCAGGCGGCCTTATATAATGTGGGGACGTGTTCTAAACCCCCTGAGCCATAATTGGCCAAAGCCACCCTGGCTTTTACCAATAACAGCTCTCTCTACCGACGGCGCTGTGATTGGCCAAGCATGCGGGTCATAGTGCATGCTTGGCCAATCATCAGCCAGCAATGCGAATTATGGGCCGTGAC
The DNA here is from genome assembly GCF_042186555.1 of Aquarana catesbeiana. Classification (NCBI taxonomy): domain Eukaryota; kingdom Metazoa; phylum Chordata; class Amphibia; order Anura; family Ranidae; genus Aquarana; species Aquarana catesbeiana. Next base: position 207,399,390 of record NC_133336.1, read on the forward strand.
GCGCCACACGAATTTGGCGTGAATGGCCAATAACGTTCAGAATTCAGCGAAGGACCAAACAGCCAATGTTCGAGTCGAACATGGGTTCGACTTGAACGCGAAGCTCATCCCTATTGATCAGTATTGGTGGAGTTATCACATCTACATTAGAAGTGTTGGATTGCAGATTTCTCATTTGTCTCATCACACATTTTATCACTAAGTGTAGGGCTCTATACATAGAATTATATTATACTATTTGTACTTCTATATCAGACTTCCTGCTGGCGGCTGGTTTTCATTCATTCGATTTGCACAAAGTTGTTCATGTTTTTTAGTGCAGATATTAAATGTTTTATATTTTTATATCCAGCTTTAGAGAACTGTCTGATATTGGTGATATATAGAGACAACCAGGAGATGAAATATATCTCCATTATTATTAGGTTTATGTAGTTTAGACATACACTATATTATCAAAAGTATTGTGACGCCTGCTTTTACAAGCACATAAACTTTAATGGCATCTCAGTCTTAATCCTCGTACACACGATCAGATTTTTGGATGACCGTTCGTCCATTTTTTTGTGGCATGCTAGTCTCATATCGAAAGTGAAGAGGTTACTCTCCATATGAAAATTCCCTTCTGACAGAATACAACTTCAGAAGTGACGTGATGTGTTGAATAGTTTTGTATGTATTCTTTCGTTTCTTAGCATGCATAGTCTTGCTCTCACAATTTATTTTGGATTAAACAAAAATCAGATGCTGAGTTCATGTACGATAAAAATTTTATAGCCTGCACATCCAGCTTTTGTCGGACGAAAAATCGGAATTGGCTGTCAAAAGCACCATACTAACGATCATGTTGGATTAGAAGGCCTGGCTTGCAGTCTCCACTCTAAATAATACCAAAGATGTTCTATCGGGTTGAGGTCAGGACTCTGTGCAGGCCAGTCAAGTTCCTCCACCCCAAACTCACTCATCTATGTCTTTATGGACCTTGCTTTGTGCACTGGCAAATCATTTGGTGGAGGGGCGATTATGGTGTGGGGGGGTATTATGGAGTGGGGGGAGGGGGGATTATGGTGTGGGGGGTGTTTTTCAGGGGTTGGATTTGGCCTCTTAATTCCAGTGAAGGGAACTCTCAAGGCATCAGCATACCAAGACATTTTGGACAATTTCATTCTCTCAACTTTGTGGGAACAGTTTGGGGACGGCGCCTTCCTGTTCCAAAATGACTGTGTACCAGTGCACAAAGCAAGGTCCATAAAAACATGGATGAGCGAGTTTGGGGTGGAGGAACTTGACTGGCCTGCACAGAGTCCCGACCTCAACCCGATAGGACACCTTTGGGATGAATTAGAGCAGAGTCTGCGAGCCAGGCCTTCTCATCCAACATTAGTGCCTGACCTCACAAATGTGCTTCTGGAAGAATGGTCAAACATTCCCATAGACACACTCCTAAACCTTGTGGACAGCATTCCCAGAAGAAATTAAGCTGTTATAGCTGAAAAGGGTGGGCCAACTCCATATTGAACCCTACAGACTAAGACTGGGATGCCATTAAAGTTCATGTGTGTGTAAAGGCAGGTGTCCCAATACTTTTGGTAATCTAGTGTAATAGTCCAGTATTGGATATTTAGGCTCCATGCACACTGGCTTGATACATTGCTGCTACTATAGGAGTTTTGTATTCTGCCTGTAGAAGCAGCTCCATGTTCCAAGACATACTTTGAGCTCAATGTTTAGAGGCAGGAAAAAAAAACTTCTGGTTCATGTTTCTGATTGGAGCTTTCTGGCAGAAAAAATGCAAAACTCTCCTAAACTCGTCTAAACTTTGTACAATAAAATCTCTATATGAAAGTTTTTTCTGCCAAGGGAACTGACATTTTTTAAGCCCAGTGTGCATGGAGCCTTAAGGAGTCTAAAGATGGAATTTGAAGACATTTTCATATTTCTATATTATTTATGTGGTTTAGATATAAAACTGTCCCAGAATATTATTGTCTCAGTCAGTCCTGTTATACTCACTGTAATTTCTCTATCCGGCTTGTTGTCAGAGCTTCCATCAGATCCCTGAAATGAGGACCCTCCAGATTGTTCCCAGACAGGATCAGTGTCCTCAGTGTCTGGTTATTTCTTATTCCAGATGCCAGGTGGGGGCAGGAACTGTCTGTCAGGTGATTATTATACAATCTGTAGAAGAAGAGAAGAATGTTACCAGAAGAAAATGAATTTCTCCCCCAGGAATGAATGTAACTATTCTCTACATGAATGGAACTCATTTCTCTTTATTGAAATAATTAATATGAGATCACTTTATAAAACACGATCGATCATCTACACTATTGGAGGATTTCTCTTATTGTGGATCTCAATTACTAAATGTGACATGAGAAGTGGATGAGGTGGTGTGATCCATTCATTATTCCTGTATGGGGATTGGACCATACACACTCACACTGACCTCTAGGCTTTCACCTCCAACCTTCTGCTAAGTCTTGGATTCAGTTGTGGAGATTCACTTTGATGGTCACAGAAGTCTCACTCATGTTGTGGAAACTTCATTGACTAAAAGTGACACCATTGTACTTTGGGATTTCCTTAGAACATCATGGTGGAGGATTTGATCTTATGGTGTGGAGAAGCTTTTATTATTACCGTTCTTTATTTGGAACTTTTTTGAAAATGTTGTACTAATATTGCTGCACTAATTTTATATCTGCTGATTATAAATTCTCTTCATTCGTTATCAGTGAAATAGTCTCCATACCATTGTTATATATACACTTATAGGGAGTTTTGTGATGAGGAGTCTCACTTTTATTGTTATATTGTCACATTTATATTGTGTGAATGTTATATACTAGTGCTGCAGTCTTCCATATTATACTAGATGTGATAATTCCACCAATAGGGATCAGATATAACAATTCCATTCACTACAAAAATACACTTTCATACATGTGAGGAAGGGCAAATCTCCTGCAATCTATTCACAGATACTTCAATCTATATTTCATATAATATACAAAAATACATAAACATGAAGAGCAACAAAGTTATCTCATAAAATTACAAATATCAAGAGAAAGTTCATAAATGTGTAAAAGCAGATTTCCTACAACCCATTCACCACTACTTCCATCTCCAATCACCATACAGTGACTTGAGTAGTAAGACCCCTTTCACACTGCAGAGCCGATAAAACAGCCCTAAATCGCTGGTCATTTTTGCGGTGCTTTAGCTGCGCTTTTCGTGCGCTAGTGGGCCGGTGACAATGGGACCTTAAAGTGGAGCTCCACCCATATTTAAAGTAATTTCCATCCAAATCCGCTGTGTGTGCTGATAAAGAATTGGCATATTTTTCCCTTAAACTCACTTTTATATACTGTATAGTAGTCGGCACTTCCTGTCCTCGGCTGCGGCCCAGCATTTCCTCCCCTCTCTGCAATGCCTCCTGGGAGATATTTGTCATCAATCCCAGGAGACAATAGGCATCGCTGGGCCGTAGCATCGCTTTTGTTGCCATGGTTACCAAAGCTTCTTATACACAGTGATGGGCGGTGGGGGAGGCGGCTGGAGCATCTCAGCTCTGATTACATACAGAGCCCAGGGGAGGGGACAGACACACCATGTACTGATTTATAATAGAGGAATATGATGGGGCAGTTTTGATGGGGTAATTCTGATGGGGCAGTTTTGATGGTGGCAATATGATGGAGCAGTTTTGATGGGGCAATTCTGATGGGGCAATTCTGATGGAGCAGTTTTGATGAGGGCAATATGATGGGGCAGTTTTGATGGGGCAGATTTTATGGTAGCAATATGATGGGGCAGTTTTGATGGGGGCAGTTTTGATGGGGCAGTCTTGATGATGGCAATATGATGGGGTAGTTTTGGTGGGGCGATTCTGATGGGGCAGTTTTGATGGGGCAATTCTGATGGTGGCAATATGATGGGCAGTTTTGATGTGGCAGTTTTGATGGGGCAATTTTGATGGGGGCAATTTTGATGGGGCAGTTTTGATGGTGGCAATATGATGGGGCAGTTTTGAAGGGGGCATGTGATGGGTGTTATGATATGCTTTGCTGGGGGCAATGTGATGCGATTTGTGGGGGGTGTTGTGATGCGAATTGCGGGGAGTGATGTAATGCCATTTGCGGGGGATGTTGTGAAGCAATTTGCAGGGGGCTATGTGATGCGATTTGCGGGGGGCGATGTGATGCCATCTGTGGGGGTGTTGTGATACGATTTGTGGGGGGCTATGTGATGCGATTTGTGGGGGTGTTGTGATGCAATTTTTGGGGGGTGTTGTGATGCGATTTAGGGGAGCTGTATGATGTGATTTGCTGGGGGCAATGTGATGCAATTTTTTCGGGGGGTGTTGTGATACAATTTGCAGGGAGCGATGTGAAGCCATTTGTGGGGGGTGTTGTGATGCGATTTGCGGGGGGCTATGTGATGCGATTTGTGAGGGTGTTGTGATGCAATTTGCGGGGGGTGTTGTGATGTGATTTGTGGGGAGCTGTATGATGCGATTTGCAGTGGGTGTTGTGATGCGATTTGCGGGGGCTATGTGATGCGATTTGCGGGGGTGTTGTGATGCGATTTGCGGGGGTTGTTGTGATGCAATTTTCTCAGGACGATGTGATGTCATAGAAATTCATCTTTACTTGCTCTACGCCATTTGCAGGTAGGCAATGCAAGAAATAATGCAATTGTAATTTATTTCCTTATTCCTGGAGGGAGGAGGGGAGGAGAGGTTTGCATAGCTAAGGGGCAGTAACTTCCTCTGACACTGCCGTAGCTATGGAAACCTGACCTGAAACCTATCACGCTGCTTGTGCTGCACTGAGCATGTGCGAGATCTACAAGGATGAGATCCAGGAAGAAATACAGTCTGGCTTCAGATGCCCACACTTAAGATGACCACGGCCTGCTGGAAGTTTGTTATTTTATAAACTAATGCTATAATCTAACAAAACGGACCTTAGTTTACAGACTAACTTTACTAGAATACATTAAGCTTGTGTATTATAGGGCTATTTTTATTTAAAATGTATACATTCGGCCGGAACACAGCTTTAAAAAAAGAAAAAAGACCAGTTTTGCGGCGCGTTCAAAGTGCTTGGAAGTGCTGCCCATTCATTTCAATGGGTAGGGGCATTTTGGGTGCGCTATTTATAATGCTCATAACCCGCCCCAAAGATGCTGCTTGCAGGACTTTTTCTAATGTCCCACAAGCACACCGCCCGAGTGTGAAAGCACTCATACAAATAAATGGGAGGCAGTTTTCAGGTGCTATTTCTAGTGCTAAAATGTCTGAAAACTGCCTCAGTGTGAAGGGGGTCTAACAGAAATACCAGAGATTCATCCAGATGGATTAAATCAATGCTGATCAACTTCCACCTCTTTGCAGCAACTTCAATCAACCTCCCCCACACCGGTGAGCAAACAGGTCACTTACCAAAAGGTTTGTCCCCATAAGGCCCAGACACGCTTGTTTATATCCTTCCAGCAGCGCCACTCCGCTCAAGCCGGCTTCCGATGAGAACAGACTGTGCCACGGAATGTCAGACCTCCAGGTAGTATCTCCAATATCACCCGAGATATCAAGACAATGGCCGCAATCACATTACATAGAAAAGAAAAAGCCTCCATAGTGCATAATCCTTAAATATATATAGAATCACAGATTGTACACTTCCATCATATACACGAGTATACACAGAACTCAGAGCACACAGCGCTCCGGACTGCAGCCGTGTATGATGGAGTCCAGGCAGTGACATGGAGGCTTTTCCTTTTCTATGTAATGTGATTGCGGCCATTGTCTGGATACCTCGGGTGATATTGTATTTTTGCACATTATATGTTAACAGACTGAAGTAGCTGTGAATTTGTATTATTGATCACTATTGGTGGAGTTATCACATCTACATTAGAAGTGTTGGTATTCGGACACATTGTAGGTTGCAGATTTCTCATTTGTCTCATCACACATTTTGTCACTAAGTGTAGGGCTCTATACATAGAATTATATTATACTATTTGTACTTCTATATCAGACTTCCTGCTGGCGGCTAGTTTTCATTCATTCGATTTGCACAAAGTTGTTCATGTTTTTTAGCGCAGATATTAAATGTTTTATATTTTTATATCCAGCTTTAGAGAACTGTCTGATATTGGTGATATATAAAGACAACCAGGAGATTAAATATATCTCCATTATTATTAGGTTTATGTAGTTTAGACATACACTATATTACCAAAAGTATTGAGACGCCGCCTGCCTTTACAAGCACATGACCTTTAATGGCATCTCAGTCTTAAGCCTCGTACACACGATCAGATTTTTGGATCACCGTTCGTCCATTTTTTGTGGCATGCTAGTCTCATATCGAAAGTGAAGAGGTTACTCTCCATATGAAAATTCCCTTCTGACAGAATACAACTTCAGAAGTGACGTGATGTGTTGAATAGTTTTGTATGTATTCTTTTGTTTCTTAGCATGCATAGTCTTGCTCTCACAATTTATTTTGGATTAAACAAAAATCAGATGCTGAGTTCATGTACGATAAAAATTTTATAGCCTGCACATCCAGCTTTTGTCGAACGAAAAATTGGAATTGGCTGTCAAAAGCACCATACTAACGATCATGTTGGATTAGAATGTCTGGCTTGCAGTCTCCACTCTAAATAATACCAAAGATGTTCTATCGGGTTGAGGTCAGGTCTCTGTGCAGGCCAGTCAAGTTCCTCCACCCCAAACTCACTCATCTATGTCTTTATGGACCTTGCTTTGTGCACTGGCAAATCATTTGATGGAGGGGCGATTATGGTGTGGGGGGGTATTATGGAGTGGGGGGAGGGGGGATTATGGTGTGGGGGGAGGGGGGATTATGGTGTGGGGGGTGTTTTTCAGGGGTTGGATTTGGCCTCTTAATTCCAGTGAAGGGAACTCTTAAGGAATCAGCATACCAAGACATTTTGGACAATTTCATTCTCTCAACTTTGTGGGAACAGTTTGGGGATGGCTCCTTCCTGTTCCAAAATGACTGTGTACCAGTGCACAAAGCAAGGTCCATAAAAACATGGATGAGTGAGTTTGGGGTGGAGGAACTTGACTGGCCTGCACAGAGTCCTGACCTCAACCCGATAGGACACCTTTGGGATGAATTAGAGCAGAGTCTGTGAGCCAGGCCTTTTCATCCAACATTAGTGCCTGACCTCACAAATGTGCTTCTGGAAGAATGGTCAAACATTCCCATAGACACACTCCTAAACCTTGTGGACGGCCTTCCTAGAGGAAATTAAGCTGTTATAGCTGAAAAGGGTGGGCCAACTCCATATTGAACTCTACAGACTAAGACTGGGATGCCATTAAAGTTCATGTGTGTGTAAAGGCAAGTGTACCAATACTTTTGGTAATCTAGTGTAATAGTCCAGTATTGGATATTTAGGCTCAATGCACACTGGCTTGATACATTGCTGCTACTATAGGAGTTTTGTATTCTGCCTGTAGAAGCAGCTCCATGTTCCAAGACATACTTTGAGCTCAATGTTTAGAGGCAGGAAAAAAAAACTTCTGGTTCGTGTTTCTGATTGGAGCTTTCTGGCAGAAAAAATGCAAAACTCTCCTAAACTCGTCTAAACTTTGTACAATAAAATCTCTATATGAAAGTGTGTTTCTGCCAAGGGAACTGACATTTTTTAAGCCAGTGTGCATGGAGCCTTATGGAGTCTAAAGATGGAAAGTGATGACATTTTCATATTTCTATATTATTTATGTGGTTTAGATATAAAACTGTCCCAGAATATTATTGTCTTAGTCAGTCCTGTTATACTCACTCTAATTCCTCTATCCGGCTTGTTGTCAGAGCTTCCATCAGATCCCTAAAATGAGGACCCTCCAGATTGTTATCAGACAGGTCCAGTGTCCTCAGTGTCTGGTTATTTCTTATTCCAGATGCCAGGTGGGGGCAGGAACTGTCTGTCAGGTGATTATTATGCAATCTGTAGAAGAGAAGAATGTTACCAGAAGAAAATGAATTTCTCCCCCAGGAATGAATGTAACTATTCTCTACATGAATGGAACTCATTTCTCTTTATTGGAATCATTATTATGTGATCACTTTATAAAAGAGGATCGATCATCTGCACTATTGGAGGATTTCTCTTTTTGTGGACCCCAATTACTAAATGTGACATGAGAAGTGGATGAGGTGGTGTGATCCATTCATTATTCCTGTATGGGGATTGGACCATACACACTCACACTGACCTCTAGGCTTTCATCTCCAACCTTCTGCTAAGTCTTGGATTCAGTTGTGGAGATTCACTCTGATGGTCACAGAAGTCTCACTCATGTTGTGGAAACTTCATTGACTAAAAGTGACACCATTGTACTTTGGGATTTCCTTTGAACATCATGGTGGAGGATTTGATCTTATGGTGTGGAGAAGATTTTATTATTGTTCTTTATTTGGAACTTTTTTGAAAATGTTGTACTAATATTGCTGCACTAATTTTATATCTGCTGATTATAAATTCTCTACATTAGTTATCAGTGAAATAGTCTCCATACCATTGTTATATATACACTTATAGGGAGTTTTGTGATGAGGAGTCTCACTTTTATTGTTATATTTTCACATTTATATTGTGTGAATGTTATATACTAGTGCTGCAGTCTTCCATATTATACTAGATGTGATAATTCCACCAATAGGGATCAGATATAACAATTATATTCACTACAAAAATACTTTCATACTGGTGAGGAAGGGCAGATCTCCTCCAATCTATTCACAGCTACTTCAATCTATATAACATATAATGTACAAAAATACATAAACATGAAGAGCAACAAAGTTATCTCATAAAATTACAAATATCAAGAGAAAGTTCATAAATGTGTAAAAGCAGATTTCCTACAACCCATTCACCACTACTTCCGTCTCCAATCACCATACAGTGACTTGTGTAGTAAGACCCCTTTCACACTGCAGAGCCGATAAAACAGCCCTAAATCGCTGGTCATTTTTGCGGTGCTTTAGCTGCGCTTTTCGTGCGCTAGTGGGCCGGTGACAACGGGACCTTAAAGTGGAGCTCCACCCATATTTAAAGTAATTTCCCTCCAAATCCGCTGTGTGTGCTGATAAAGAATTAGCATATTTTTCCCTTAAACTCACTTTTATATACTGTATAGTAGTCGGCACTTCCTGTCCTCGGCCGCGGCCCAGCATTTCCTCCCCTCTCTGCAATGCCTCCTGGGAGATATTTGTCATCAATCCCAGGAGACAATAGGCATTGCTGGGCTGTAGCATCGCTTTTGTTGCCATGGTTACCAAAGCTTCTCATACACAGTGATGAGCGGTGGGGGAGGTGGCTGGAGCATCTCAGCTCTGATTACATACAGAGCCCGGGAGAGGGGACAGACACACCATGTACTGATTTATAATAGAGGAATATGATGGGGCAGTTTTAAGGGGGCAATTCTGATGGGGCAATTCTGATGGGGCAGTTTTGATGAGGGCAATATGATGGAGCAGTTTTGATGGTGGCAATATGATGGGGCAGTTCTGATGGAAGCAATTTTGATGGGGCAGTTTTCATGGTGGCAATATGATGGGGCAGTTTTCATGGTGGCAATATGATGGGTCAGTTTTTTATTAGGCAATTTTGATGGGGCAGTTTTGATGGGGGCAGTTTTGATGGGGCAGTCTTGATGATGGCAATATGATGGGGTAGTTTTGGTGGGGCAATTCTGATGGGGCAGTTTTGATGTGGGCAATTCTGATGGGGGCAGTTTTGATAGGGGTATAATGGGGCAGTTTTGATGGTGGCAATATGATGGAGCCGTTTTGATGGGGGCAGCTTTGATGGGGCAGTTTTGATGGGGTAGTTTTGATAGTGGCAATATGATGGGGCAGTTTTGATGGGGACAGTTTTGATGGGGTATTTCTGATGGGGGCAGTTTTGATGGGGGCAATATGATGGGGCAGTTTTGATGGGGCAATTCTGATGGTGGCAATATGATGGGGCAGTTTTGATAGGGTAATTATGATAGGGGCAATTTTGATGGGGACAGTTTTGATGGGGCAGTTTTTATGGGGCAATTCTGATGGGGGCAATTTTGATGGGGCAGTCTTGATGATGGCAATATGATAGGGTAGTTTTGGTGGGGCAATTCTGATGGGACAGTTTTGATGGGGCAATTCTGATGGGGGCAATTCTGATGGGGCAATTCTGATGGGGGGCAATTCTGATGGGGCACTTTCGATGGTGGCAATATGATGGGGCAGTTTTGATGGGGACAGTTTTGATGAGGCAATATGATGGGGCAGTTTTGATGGGGCAATTCTGATGGTGGCAATATGATGGGGCAGTTTTGATGGGGCAATTCTGATGGGGGCAATTTTGATGGGGCAGTTTTGATGGTGGCAATATCATGGGGCAGTTTTGATGGGGCAATTCTGATGGGGCAATTTTGATGGGGCAGTCTTGATGATGGCAATATGATGGGGTAGTTTTGGTGGGGCAGTTTTGATGTGGGCAATTCTGATGGGGCAGTTTTGATGGGGCAATATAATGGGGCAGTTTTGATGGTGGCAATATGATGGAGCAGTTTTGATGGAGGCAGTTTTGATGGGGCAGTTTTGATGGGGCAATTCTGATGGTGGCAATATGATGGGCAGTTTTGATGGTGGCAGTTTTGATGGGGCAATTCTGATGGGGGCAATTTTGATTGGGCAGTTTCGATGGTGGCAATATGATGGGGCAGTTTTGATGGGGGGATGTGATGGGTGTTATGATACGCTTTGCTGGGGGCAATGTGATGCGATTTGTGGGGGGTGTTGTGATGTGATTTGCAGGGAGCGATGTGATGCCATTTGTGGGGGTGTTGTGATACGATTTGTGGGGGACTATGTGATGCGATTTGTGAGGGTGTTGTGATGCGAATTGCGGGGAGTGATGTAATGCCATTTGCGGGGGATGTTGTGAAGCAATTTGCAGGGGGCCATGTGATGCGATTTGTGGGGGGTGTTGTGATGTGATTTGCAGGGAGCGATGTGATGCCATTTGTGGGGGTGTTGTGATACGATTTGTGGGGGGCTATGTGATGCGATTTGTGGGGGTGTTGTGATGCAATTTCCGGGGGGTGTTGTGATGCGATTTAGGGGAGCTGTATGATGTGATTTGCTGGGGGCAATGTGATGCGATTTTTTCGGGGGGTGTTGTGATACAATTTGCAGGGAGCGATGTGAAGCCATTTGTGGGGGGTGTTGTGATGCGATTTGCGGGGGGGCTATGTGATGCGATTTGTGAGGGTGTTGTGATGCAATTTGCAGGGGGTGTTGTGATGTGATTTGTGGGGAGCTGTATGATGCGATTTGCAGGGGGTGTTGTGATGTGATTTGCGGGGGCTATGTGATGCGATTTGCGGGGGTGTTGTGATGCGATTTGCGGGGGTGTTGTGATGCGATTTGCGGGGGTTGTTGTGATGCAATTTTCTCAGGACGATGTGATGTCATAGAAATTCATCTTTACTTGCTCTACGCCATTTGCAGGTAGGCAATGCAAGAAATAATGCAATTGTAATTTATTTCCTTATTCCTGGAGGGAGGAGGGGAGGAGAGGTTTGCATAGCTAAGAGGCAGTAACTTCCTCTGACACTGCCGTAGCTATGGAAACCTGACCTGAAACCTATCATGCTGCTTGTGCTGCACTGAGCATGTGCGATATCTGCAAGGATGAGATCCAGGAAGAAATACAGTCTGGCTTCAGATGCCCACACTTAAGATGGCCACGGCCTGCTGGAAGTTTATAAAATAACAAACTAATGCTATAATCTAACAAAACGGACCTTAGTTTACAGACTAACTTTACTAGAATACATTAAGCTTGTGTATTATAGGGCTATTTTTATTTAAAAAGTATACATTCGGCCGGAACACAGCTTTAAAAAAAGAAAAAAGACCAGTTTTGCGGCACGTTCAAAGTGCTTGGAAGTGCTGCCCATTCATTTCAATGGGAAGGGGCGTTTTGGGAGCGCTATTTATAATGCTCATAACCCGCCCCAAAGATGCTGCTTGCAGGACTTTTTCTAATGTCCCACAAGCGCACCGCCCGAGTGTGAAAGAACTCATACAAATAAATGGGTGGCAGTTTTCAGGTGCTATTTCTAGCGCTAAAATGTTTGAAAACTGCCTCAGTGTGAAGGGGGTCTAACAGAAATACCAGAGATTCATCCAGATGGATTAAATCAATGCTGATCAACTTCCACCTCTTTGCAGCAACTTCAATCAACCTCCCCCACACCGGTGAGCAAACATGTCACTTACCAAAAGGTTTGTCCCCACAAGGCCCAGACATGCTTGTTTATATGCTTCCAGCAGCGCCACTCCGCTCAAGCCGGCTTCCGATGAGAACAGACTGTGCCACGGAATGTCAGACCTCCAGGTAGTATCTCCAATATCACCCGAGGTATCCAGACAACGGCCGCAATCACATTACATAGAAAAGAAAAAGCCTCCATAGTGCATAATCCTTAAATATATATAGAATCACAGATTGTACACTTCCATCATATACATGAGTATACACAGAACTCAGAGCACACACCGCTCCGGACTGCAGCCATGTATGATGGAGTCCAGGCAGTGACATGGAGGCTTTTTATCTTCTATGTAATGTGATTGCGGCCATTGTCTGGATACCTCGGGTGATATTGTATTTTTGCACATTATATGTTATACAGACTGAAGTAGCTGTGAATTTTTATTATTGATCAGTATTGGTGGAGTTATCACATCTACATTAGAAGTGTTGGTATTCGGACACATTGTAGATTGCAGATTTCTCATTTGTCTCATCACACATTTTATCACTAAGTGTAGGGCTCTATACATAGAATTATATTATACTATTTGTACTTCTATATCAGACTTCCTGCTGGCGGCTGGTTTTCATTCATTAGATTTTCACAAAGTTGTTCATGTTTTTTAGTGCAGATATTAAATGTTTTATATTTTTATATCCAGCTTTAGAGAACTGTCTGATATTGGTGATATATAGAGACAACCAGGAGATGAAATATATCTCCATTATTAATTTTATGTAGTTTAGACATACACTATATTATCAAAAGTATTGTGACGCCTGCCTTTACAAGCACATCAACTTTAATGGCATCTCAGTCTTAATCCTCGTACACACGATCAGATTTTTGGATGACCGTTCGTCCATTTTTTTGTGGCATGCTAGTCTCATATCGAAAGTGAAGAGGTTACTCTCCATATGAAAATTCCCTTCTGACAGAATACAACTTCAGAAGTGACGTGATGTGTTGAATAGTTTTGTATGTATTCTTTCGTTTCTTAGCATGCATAGTCTTGCTCTCACAATTTATTTTGGATTAAACAAAAATCAGATGCTGAGTTCATGTACGATAAAAATTTTATAGCCTGCACATCCAGCTTTTGTCAGACGAAAAATCTGAATTGGCTGTCAAAAGCACCATACTAACGATCATGTTGGATTAGAAGGCCTGCCTTGCAGTCTCCACTCTAAATAATACCAAAGATGTTCTATCGGGTTGAGGTCAGGTCTCTGTGCAGGCCAGTCAAGTTCTTCCACCCCAAACTCACTCATCTATGTCTTTATGGATCTTGCTTTGTGCACTGGCAAATCATTTGGTGGAGGGCCGATTATGGTGTGGGGGGGTATTATGGAGTGGGGGGAGGGGGGATTATGCTGTGGGGGGAGGGGGGATTATGGTGTGGGGGGTGTTTTTCAGGGGTTGGATTTGGCCTCTTAATTCCAGTGAAGGGAACACTTAAGGCATCAGCATACCAAGAATTTTTGGACAATTTCATTCTCTCAACTTTGTGTGAACAGTTTGGGGATGGCTCCTTCCTGTTCCAAAATGTCTGTGTACCAGTGCACAAAGCAAGGTCCATAAAAACATGGATGAGCGAGTTTGGGGTGGAGGAACTTGACTGGCCTGCACAGAGTCCTGACCTTAACCCGATAGGACACCTTTGGGATGAATTAGAGCAGAGTCTGCGAGCCAGGCCTTCTCATCCAACATTAGTGCCTGACCTCACAAATGTGCTTCTGGAAGAATGGTCAAACATTCCCATAGACACACTCCTAAACCTTGTGGACAGCATTCCCAGAAGAAATTAAGCTGTTGTAGCTGAAAAGGGTGGGCCAACTCCATATTGAACCCTACAGACTAAGACTGGGATGCCATTAAAGTTCATGTGTGTGTAAAAGCAGGTGTCCCAATACTTTTGGTAATCTAGTGTAATAGTCCAGTATTGGATATTTAGGCTCCATGCACACTGGCTTGATACATTGCTGCTACTATAGGAGTTTTGTATTCTGCCTGTAGAAGCAGCTCCATGTTCCAAGACATACTTTGAGCTCAATGTTTAGAGGCAGGAAAAAAAAACCTTCTGGTTCATGTTTCTGATTGGAGCTTTCTGGCAGAAAAAATGCAAAACTCTCCTAAACTCGTCTAAACTTTGTACAATAAAATCTCTATATGAAAGTTTTTTCTGCCAAGGGAACTGACATTTTTTTTAAGCCCAGTGTGCATGGAGCCTGATGGAGTCTAAAGATGGAATGTGATGACATTTTCATATTTCTATATTATTTATGTGGTTTAGATATAAAACTGTCCCAGAATATTATTGTCTCAGTCAGTCCTGTTATACTCACTGTAATTCCTCTATCCGGCTTGTTGTCAGAGCTTCCATCAGATCCCTGAATTGAGGACCCTCCAGATTGTTCTTATACAGGCCCAGTGTCCTCAGTGTCTGGTTATTTCTTATTCCAGATGCCAGGTGGGGGCAGGAACTGTCTGTCAGGTGATTATTATGCAATCTGTAGAAGAAGAGAAGAATGTTACCAGAAGAAAATGAATTTCTCCCCCAGGAATGAATGTAACTATTCTCTACATGAATGGAACTCATTTCTCTTTATTGGAATCATTAATATGAGATCACTTTATAAAAGACGATCGATCATCTACACTATTGGAGGATTTCTCTTTTTGTGGATCCCAATTACTAAATGTGACATGAGAAGTGGATGAGGTGGTGTGATCCATTCATTATTCCTGTATGGGGATTGGACCATACACACTCACACTGACCTCTAGGCTTTCACCTCCAACCTTCTGCTAAGTCTTGGATTCAGTTGTGGAGATTCACTTTGATGGTCACAGAAGTCTCACTCATGTTGTGGAAACTTCATTGACTAAAAGTGACACCATTGTACTTTGGGATTTCCTTTGAACATCATGGTGGAGGATTTGATCTTATGGTGTGGAGAAGATTTTATTATTACCGTTCTTTATTTGGAACTTTTTTGAAAATGTTGTACTAATATTGCTGCACTAATTTTATATCTGCTGATTATAAATTCTCTTCATTAGTTATCAGTGAAATAGTCTCCATACCATTGTTATATATACACTTATAGGGAGTTTTGTGATGAGGAGTCTCACTTTTATTGTTATATTTTCACATTTATATTGTGTGAATGTTATATACTAGTGCTGCAGTCTTCCATATTATACTAGATGTGATAATTCCACCAATAGGGATCAGATATAACAATTCCATTCACTACAAAAATACTTTCATACATGTGAGGAAGGGCAGATCTCCTCCAATCTATTCACAGCTACTTCAATCTATATAACATATAATGTACAAAAATACATAAACATGAAGAGCAACAAAGTTATCTCATAAAATTACAAATATCAAGAGAAAGTTCATAAATGTGAAAAAGCAGATTTCCTACAACCCATTCACCACTACTTCCATCTCCAATCACCATACAGTGACTTGTGTAGTAAGACCCCTTTCACACTGCAGAGCCGATAAAACAGCCCTAAATCGCTGGTCATTTTTGCGGTGTTTTAGCTGCGCTTTTCGTGCGCTAGAGGCCGATGACAACGGGACCTTAAAGTGGAGCTCCACCCATATTTAAAGTAATTTCCCTCCAAATCCGCTGTGTGTGCTGATAAAGAATTAGCATATTTTTCCCTTAAACTCACTTTTATATACTGTATAGTAGTCGGCACTTCCTGTCCTCGGCCGCGGCCCAGCATTTCCTCCCCTCTCTGCAATGCCTCCTGGGAGATATTTGTCATCAATCCCAGGAGACAATAGGCATCGCTGGGCCGTAGCATCGCTTTTGTTGCTATGGTTACCAAAGCTTCTTATACACAGTGATGGGCGGTGGGGGAGGTGGCTGGAGCATCTCAGCTCTGATTACATACAGAGCCCGGGGAGGGGACAGACACACCATGTACTGATTTATAATAGAGGAATATGATGGGGCAGTTTTAAGGGGGCAATTCTGATGGGGCAATTCTGATGGGGCAGTTTTGATGGTGGCAATATGATGGGGCAGTTTTGGTGGGGCAGTTCTGATGGAAGCAATTTTGATGGGGCAGTTTTGATGGTGGCAATATGATGGGGCAGTTTTTTATTGGGCAATATTGATGGGGCAGTTTTGATGGGGGCAGTTTTGATGGTAGCAATATGATGGGGCAGTTTTGATGGGGCAGTCTTGATGATGGCAATATGATGGGGTAGTTTTGGTGGGGCGATTCTGATGGGGCAGTTTTGATGTGGGCAATTCTGATGGGGCAGTTTTGATAGGGGTATAATGGGGCAGTTTTGATGGTGGCAATATGATGGAGCAGTTTTGATGGGGGCAGCTTTGATGGGGCAATTTTAATGGGGCAATTTTGATGGGGTAGATTTGATAGTGGCAATATGATGGGGCAGTTTTGATGGGGACAGTTTTGATGGGGTATTTCTGATGGGGGCAGTTTTGATAGGGGCAATATGATGGGGCAGTTTTGATGGGGCAATTCTGATGGTGGCAATATGATGGGGCAGTTTTGATAGGGCAATTCTGATGGGGGCAATTTGGATGGGGGCAGTTTTGATGGGGCAGTTTTGATGGGGCAATTCTGATGGGGGCAATTTTGATGGGGCAGTCTTGATGATGGCAATATGATAGGGTAGTTTTGGTGGGGCAATTCTGATGGGGCAGTTTTGATGGGGCAATTCTGATGGGGGCAATTCTGATGGGGCACTTTCGATGGTGGCAATATGATGGGGCAGTTTTGATGGGGGCAATATGATGGGGCAGTTTTGATGGGGCAATTCTGATGGTGGCAATATGATGGGGCAGTTTTGATGGGGCAATTCTGATGGGGGCAATTATGATGGGGCAGTTTTGATGGTGGCAATATCATGGGGCAGTTTTGATGGGGCAATTCTGATGGGGGCAATTTTGATGGGGCAGTCTTGATGATGGCAATATGATGGGGTAGTTTTGGTGGGGCAGTTTTGATGTGGGCAATTCTGATGGGGGCAGTTTTGATGGGGCAATATAATGGGGCAGTTTTGATGGTGGCAATATGATGGAGCAGTTTTGATGGAGGCAGTTTTGATGGGGGCAGTTTTGATGGTGGCAGTTTTGATGGGGCAATTCTGATGGGGGCAATTTTGATGGGGCAGTTTTGATGGTGGCAATATGATGGGGCAGTTTTGATGGGGGCATGTGATGGGTGTTATGATACGCTTTGCTGGGGGCAATGTGATGCGATTTGTGGGGGGTGTTGTGATGTGATTTGCAGGCAGAGATGTGATGCCATTTGTGGGGGTGTTGTGATACGATTTGTGGGGGGCTATGTGATGCGATTTGTGGGGGTGTTGTGATGCGAATTGCGGGGAGTGATGTAATGCCATTTGCGGGGGATGTTGTGAAGCAATTTGCAGGGGGCCATGTGATGCGATTTGCGGGGGGTGTTGTGATGTGATTTGAAGGGAGCGATGTGATGCCATTTGTGGGGGTGTTGTGATACGATTTGTGGGGGGCTATGTGATGCAATTTGTGGGGGTGTTGTGATGCAATTTTCGGGGGGTGTTGTGATGCGATTTAGGGGAGCTGTATGATGTGATTTGCTGGGGGCAATGTGATGCGATTTTTTCGGGGGGTGTTGTGATACAATTTGCAGGGAGCGATGTGAAGCCATTTGTGGGGGGTGTTGTGATGCGATTTGCGGGGGGGCTATGTGATGCGATTTGTGAGGGTGTTGTGATGCAATTTGTGGGGGGTGTTGTGATGTGATTTGTGGGGAGCTGTATGATGCGATTTGCAGGGGGTGTTGTGATGTGATTTGCGGGGGCTATGTGATGGGATTTGCGGGGGTGTTGTGATGCGATTTGCGGGGGTTGTTGTGATGCAATTTTCTCAGGACGATGTGATGTCATAGAAATTCATCTTTACTTGCTCTACGCCATTTGCAGGTAGGCAATGCAAGAAATAATGCAATTGTAATTTATTTACTTATTCCTGGAGGGAGGAGGGGAGGAGAGGTTTGCATAGCTAAGGGGCAGTAACTTCCTCTGACACTGCCGTAGCTATGGAAACCTGACCTGAAACCTATTGCGCTGCTTGTGCTGCACTGAGCATGTGCGAGATCTACAAGGATGAGATCCAGGAAGAAATACAGTCTGGCTTCAGATGCCCACACTTAAGATGGCCACGGCCTGCTGGAAGTTTATAAAATAACAAACTAATGCTATAATCTAACAAAACGGACCTTAGTTTACAGACTAACTTTACTAGAATACATTAAGCTTATGTATTATAGGGCTATTTTTATTTAAAAAGTATACATTCGGCCGGAACACAGCTTTAAAAAAAGAAAGAAGACCAGTTTTGCGGCGCGTTCAAAGTGCATGGAAGTGCTGTCCATTCATTTCAATGGGAAGGGGCGTTTTGGGAGCGCTATTTATAATGCTCATAACCGGCCCCAAAGATGCTGCTTGCAGGACTTTTTCTAATGTCCCACAAGCGCACCGCCCAAGTGTGAAAGAACTCATACAAATAAATGGGTGGCAGTTTTCAGGTGCTATTTCTAGCGCTGAAATGTCTGAAAACTGCCTCAGTGTGAAAGGGGTCTAACAGAAATACCAGAGATTCATCCAGATGGATTAAATCAATGCTGATCAACTTCCACCTCTTTGCAGCAACTTCAATCAACCTCCCCCACACCGGTGAGCAAACAGGTCACTTACCAAAAGGTTTGTCCCCACAAGGCCCAGACATGCTTGTTTATATCCTTCCAGCAGCGCCACTCCGCTCAAGCCGGCTTCTGATGAGAACAGACTGTGCCACGGAATGTCAGACCTCCAGGTAGTATCTCCAATATCACCCGAGGTATCCAGACAACGGCCGCAATCACATTACATAGAAAAGAAAAAGCCTCCATAGTGCATAATCCTTAAATATATATAGAATCACAGATTGTACACTTCCATCATATACAAGAGTATACACAGAACTCAGAGCACACACCGCTCCGGACTGCAGCCGTGTATGATGGAGTCCAGGCAGTGATATGGAGGCTTTTTATTTTCTATGTAATGTGATTGCGCCCATTGTCTGGACACCTCAGGTGATAGTGTATTTTTGCACATTATATGTTATAAAGACTGAAGTAGCTGTGAATTTTTATTATTGATCAGTATTGGTGGAGTTATCACATCTGCATTAGAAGTGTTGGTATTCGGACACATTGTAGGTTGCAGATTTCTCATTTGTCTCATCACACATTTTATCACTAAGTGTAGGGCTCTATACATAGAATTATATTATACTATTTGTACTTCTATATCAGACTTCCTGCTGGCGGCTGGTTTTCATTCATTCAATTTGCACAAAGTTGTTCATGTTTTTTAGTGCAGATATTAAATGTTTTATATTTTTATATCCAGCTTTAGAGAACTGTCTGATATTGGTGATATATAAAGACAACAAGGAGATGAAATATATCTCCATTATTATTAGGTTTATGTAGTTTAGACATACACTATATTACCAAAAGTATTGTGACGCCTGCCTTTACAAGCACATGAACTTTAATGGCATCTCAGTCTTAATCCTCGTACACACGATCAGATTTTTGGATGACCGTTCGTCCATTTTTTTGTGGCATGCTAGTCTCATATCGAAAGTGAAGAGGTTACTCTCCATATGAAAATTCCCTTCTGACAGAATACAACTTCAGAAGTGACGTGATGTGTTAAATAGTTTTGTATGTATTCTTTCGTTTCTTAGCATGCATAGTCTTGCTCTCACAATTTATTTTGGATTAAACAAAAATCAGATGCTGAGTTCATGTACGATAAAAATTTTTATAGCCTGCACATCCAGCTTTTGGCGGACGAAAAATCGGAATTGGCTGTCAAAAGCACCATACTAACGATCATGTTGGATTAGAAGGCCTGCCTTGCAGTCTCCACTCTAAATAATACCAAAGATGTTCTATCGGGTTGAGGTCAGGTCTCTGTGCAGGCCAGTCAAGTTCTTCCACCCCAAACTCACTCATCTATGTCTTTATGGATCTTGCTTTGTGCACTGGCAAATCATTTGGTGGAGGGGCGATTATGGTGTGGGGGGGTATTATGGAGTGGGGGAGGGGGGATTATGCTGTGGGGGGAGGGGGGATTATGCTGTGGGGGGTGTTTTTCAGGGGTTGGATTTGGCCTCTTAATTCCAGTGAAGGGAACTCTTAAGGTATCAGCATACCAAGACATTTTGGACAATTTCATTCTCTCAACTTTGTGGGAACAGTTTGGGGATGGCTCCTTTCTGTTCCAAAATGACTGTGTACCAGTGCACAAAGCAAGGTCCATAAAAACATGGATGAGCGAGTTTGGGGTGGAGGAACTTGACTGGCCTGCACAGAGTCCTGACCTCAACCCGATAGGACACCTTTGGGATGAATTAGAGCAGAGTCTGCGAGCCAGGCCTTCTCATCCAACATTAGTGCCTGACCTCACAAATGTGCTTCTGGAAGAATGGTCAAACATTCCCATAGACACACTCCTAAACCTTGTGGACAGCATTCCCAGAAGAAATTAAGCTGTTATAGCTGAAAAGGGTGGGCCAACTCCATATTGAACCCTACAGACTAAGACTGGGATGCCATTAAAGTTCATGTGTGTGTAAAGGCAGGTGTCCCAATACTTTTGGTAATCTAGTGTAATAGTCCAGTATTGGATATTTAGGCTCCATGCACACTGGCTTGATACATTGCTGCTACCACAGGAGTTTTGTATTCTGCCTGTAGAAGCAGCTCCATGTTCCAAGACATACTTTGAGCTCAATGTTTAGAGGCAGGAAAAAAAAAACCTTCTGGTTCATGTTTCTGATTGGAGCTTTCTGGCAGAAAAAATGCAAAAAACTCTCCTAAACTTGTCTAAACTTTGTACAATAAAATCTCTATATGAAAGTTTTTTCTGCCAAGGGAACTGACATTTTTTTTAAGCCCAGTGTGCATGGAGCCTGATGGAGTCTAAAGATGGAATGTGATGACATTTTCATATTTCTATATTATTTATGTGGTTTAGATATAAAACTGTCCCAGAATATTATTGTCTCAGTCAGTCCTGTTATACTCACCCTAATTCCTCTATCCGGCTTGTTGTCAGAGCTTCCATCAGATCCCTGAAATGAGGACCCTCCAGATTGTTATCAGACAGGTTCAGTGTCCTCAGTGTCTGGTTATTTCTTATTCCAGATGCCAGGTGGGGGCAGGAACTGTCTGTCAGGTGATTATTACACAATCTGTAGAAGAAGAGAAGAATGTTACCGGAAAAAAATGAATTTCTCCCCCAGGAATGAATGTAACTATTCTCCACATGAATGGAACTCATTTCTCTTTATTGGAATCATTAATATGAGATCACTTTATAAAAGACGATCGATCATCTACACTATTGGAGGATTTCTCTTTTTGTGGTCCCCAATTACTAAATGTGACATGAGAAGTGGATGAGGTGGTGTGATCCAGTCATCATTCCTGTATCGGGATTGGACCATACACACTCACACTGACCTCTAGGCTTTCACCTCCAACCTTCTGCTAAGTCTTGGATTCAGTTGTGGAGATTCACTTTGATGGTCACAGAAGTCTCACTCATGTTGTGGAAACTTCATTGACTAAAAGTGACCCCATTGTACTTTGGGATTTCCTTTGAACATCATGGTGGAGGATTTGATCTTATGGTGTGGAAAAGATTTTATTACCGTTCTTTATTTGGAACTTTTTTGAAAATGTTGTACTAATATTGCTGCCCTAATTTTATATCTGCTGATTATAAATTCTCTTCATTAGTTATCAGTGAAATAGTCTCCATACCATTGTTATATATGCACTTATAGGGAGTTTTGTGATGAGGAGTCTCACTTTTATTGTTACATTTTCACATTTATATTGTGTGAATGTTAAATACTAGTGCTGCAGTCTTCCATATTATACTAGATGTGATAATTCCACCAATAGGGATCAGATATAACAATTCCATTCACTACAAAAATACTTTCATACATGTGAGGAAGGGCAGATCTCCTGCAATCTATTCACAGCTACTTCAATCTATATAACATATAATGTACAAAAATACATAAACATGAAGAGCAACAAAGTTATCTTATAAAATTACAAATATCAAGAGAAAGTTCATAAATGTGAAAAAGTGGATTTCCTACAAGCCATTCACCACTACTTCCATCTCCAATCACCATACAGTGACTTGTGTAGTAAGACCCCTTTCACACTGCAGAGCCGATAAAACAGCCCTAAATCGCTGGTCATTTTTGCGGTGCTTTAGTGGTGATTTAGCTGCACTTTTCGTGCCCTAGTGGGCCGATGACAACGGGACCTTAAAGTGGAGCTCCACCCATATTTAAAGTAATTTCCCTCCAAATCCGCTGTGTGTGCTGATAAAGAATTGGCATATTTTTCCCTTAAACTCACTTTTATATACTGTATAGTAGTCGGCACTTCCTGTCCTCGGCTGCGGCCCAGCATTTCCTCCCCTCTCTGCAATGCCTCCTGGGAGATATTTGTCATCAATCCCAGGAGACAATAGGCATCGCTGGGCCGTAGCATCGCTTTTGTTGCCATGGTTACCAAAGCTTCTTATACACAGTGATGGGCGGTGGGGGAGGTGGCTGGAGCATCTCAGCTCTGATGACATACAGAGCCCGGGGGAGGGGACAGACACACCATGTACTGATTTATAATAGAGGAATATGATGGGGCAGTTTTAAGGGGGCAATTCTGATGAGGCAATTCTGATGGGGCAGTTTTGATGAGGGCAATATGATGGAGCAGTTTTGATGGTGGCAATATGATGGGGCAGTTTTGATGGGGCAGTTCTGATGGAAGCAATTTTGATGGGGCAGTTTTGATGGTGGCAATATGATGGGGCAGTTTTTTATTAGGCAATTTTGATGGGGCAGTTTTGATGGGGGCAGTTTTGATGGGGGCAGTTTTGATGGGGGCAGTCTTGATGATGGCAATATGATGGGGTAGTTTTGGTGGGGCGATTCTGATGGGGCAGTTTTTTTTTTTAATAATCAAAATTTGTATTCATTTATATGATACATAATACATAATTATTCATTTATATGATACATAATACATTAACATTCATACAACATACTATACCCCTACTTTCAACCCAAAATCCAATAACCAGACACCAATTACCCCATGTATCCCATTTAACCAGGGTAGAGAAAAAAAAAGAAAAAAAAACAACACAATCTTCCTCTTTGTTAGAATCTCCATCCATCCCTATCCTTATATTACTCCACCTCCCTCTCCCCAACATACAAACGTGATTAACAATATTATAAGTTGTAAGTGACTTCCACAGACTATAACACAGAGAAAAAAAAAAAATCCCAAAACGTGTATTCATATTTATTTAACATTAGTGATTTCCCCCTTATTCTAATTTGTATTGTGAACCCCTAAAATTCATAGTTGCATAATTTGTGCATATGTGAGAGAGAGAAAAAAAAAACCCTTTCCCCTTCCCTTTCCCTTTCCCTCTCTCCCCCCCTCTCTCCCTCCTCCCCCCTCCCCCTCCCTTTCCTCTCCCTTCCCTTCCTTAATCTTCTGTGATTCTTCCCCCTCATCTTTAATATCACTTTACTCAACTCCTCCCCCCATATCCAAACGTGCTTAACTAGATTTATACAGTAAGTTTCCCCTTCATTCAATACGTGTCTTAGGTCACTATAGACCAGGGGTCTCAAACTCAAATTACCTGAGGGCCACAGGACGAGTTTTCATATTCCATGGGGGCCGCATGCAAACTTTCAAGCTTCAAAAAGAACATTAAACTAGTATATATAGTGGTAGTTACTGCTTGCTACCAGTCACTGCTTACTGTCTGATGCTTGGCAGTGTTTGCTCTGCAGCATCCAGCAGCCAAGCTGTGGGTCCTGCTGGGAGCTGGCTGGGAACCTGTTTGTCCTTCTGGCCTGTAGGCCATGGTCAACAGGACCCGCAGGTCAGCAGGACCCATAGCCCATGGCCAGAGGCTAGCAGGACCCCACAGGTCAGCAGCCAGCAGGACCCCACAGGTTCGCAGCCAGCTCCTAGCAGGATACACCGGCCATGGGCACTTGGGCAGCTCCCAGTGTTGAAGGCTATTTTGAGGTTACTGGATGGGCACAGGGGCAGGGTAAATGAGGTGTATAGGGGGGATAGATGGGATGATCATGTGGAGGTCAGCTGGGGGTGTCAGGGTCTCTTACCGTGACCTCAGCGATGGGCCGATGTCAGTTGCCAGCTCAGGCTTAGCAGGAGAGGTCCTCCTCCTTGCACACCAAGCCAGTGAGTCAGACTCAGCCATGACGGTGTCCAAGAAGATCCCACTGGGAATTGTAGTTTGGCTGTAGTCAGTGGCGTCACTAGGGTTGGTGTCACCTTGTGCGGTAAAACATGGTGTCACCCCCCCTGTCTAGGTTGCACAGAACCATGCAGGCAGCGCACTGTCATGGGGCGCACCCCAAACCAGCCCCTGTAAATGATAGTATAGGGTGGTATAGTGGCAGGTTAGGGCGGTATATGGCATGTTGGGGTGGTATAGGGCATGTTGGGGTGGTATAGGGCAAGTTAGGGTGGCATAGGGCAGGTTGGGGTGACACAGAGTAGGTTGGGGTGGCACAGGGCAGGTTGGGGTGGCACAGGGTAGGTTGGGGTGGTACAGGGCAGGCGGGGGTGGCGCAGAGCAGGTTGCGGTGGCACAGGGTAGGTTGGGGTGGTACAGGGCAGGTTGGGGGGGTACAGGGCAGGTTGGGGTGGTACAGGACAGGTTGGGGTGGTACAGGACAGGTTGTGGTGGTACAGAGTAGGTTGGGGTGCTACAGGGCAGGTTGGGGTGGCACAGTGTAGGTTGGGGTGGCACAGGGCAGGCTGGGGTGGCACAGGGCAGGTTGGGGTGGCAAATGGCAGGCTGGGGTGGTACAGGGCATCTTAGAACTCTATGTAGTGACAGTGTGCAGAGTAACTTACGTAGCATGCCTCATGCCTGCAGATGAAGACCCGGGCGGGTGGGCGGGGCTGCTGTGTCTTTCCTCGCCTCTATCTGCTTCAGCTGCGGCATCATGCATAGTGAAGTGGTC
Organism: Aquarana catesbeiana; assembly: GCF_042186555.1. Taxonomy (NCBI): domain Eukaryota; kingdom Metazoa; phylum Chordata; class Amphibia; order Anura; family Ranidae; genus Aquarana; species Aquarana catesbeiana. The sequence goes on from NC_133336.1 coordinate 207,424,911, forward strand.
TGTGGGAGGGGTGGAGGAGGCAGCCACACCCCCAGCCCTTCCCGCACCCCCCATAGCAATGCTAATGGCTGTATTTAGGCTGGCTGCGCTCGCTTCTCTCCAGACTCCACCCACCAGGTGCAGGGAGCTTGAGCGCACAGCCGTGGACTACAACTCCCAGAAGCAACAGCGGCGGACGTCACGTGATGTCCCTGACGTCAGCTAGCCCGACTTACTCCGAGTAAACCAGGAAGAGAAAAAAAACCATTGTAAGCAAACGGCCGTTGCTTACCTGGAAATGTATCAGTATGCAACGGCCCTGCGGGCCAATTGTAACCACTCCGCAGGCCGTAAATGGCCCGCGGGCCGGTACTTTGAGACCCCTGCTATAGACCATAATCAATAAATTGTGCCTTCTTCCCTCCCCCTTTTCTTTAGTATTGGTTTACCTCTACTCTTCCCCCCGATGTGCAAACCTAATAGACTAAATTATACAGTGAAATCCCCCTTCTTCTGAATCGTGTTATAAATCATTGTAATCATTATAATTCCTATTTATTTAATAAAAAAGAGAAGAAAAAAAAAAAAGGAGAAAAACAAACCCCCTACCCCACATCACCCTCACCACTCAGTGTTAATTAAGGGAATCAGGGTGAATGGAAGACAAAAAAAAAAAAAAAAAAAAAAAGGAAAACCTCCCTCGGAAAAATGAGACCATATATCCATACATTATCTTGCCCCCCACCCCCTTTACTTAATTGGCATTGGAGAAGTCATGTTAATGTTTAACTCTTTCTTTCTGGGCTTATCTTATTTCTTAATGACTATACCATTTCTACTTCCATTATCCATTATTATTTCCCTCTTCCGTTATTTCCCTGGCGCACTGTTCCCATTTTGCCCATATAATTTCAAATTTCTCTTTTTGGTTTTTGACCACATGAACCCACCTCTCCGCTTCCTTTATTATGTTAACCTCATTTCTCCACTCCATGACTGACGGGCTCCAATCCCACCTCCAGTACTTCGGGATCAGTTTTTTTGCTGCGTTTAATAAATGTGGGGTTATGCTTTCCCTATACTTTTTAACAGATCCAGGGTTCCCATGGAACAAATATTGTATGAGCCCGAATTCCAAGGAATCCACTGTTAGTTTCTCAATCCATATGGCCACTGATTCCCAAAATGATTTAATTATTGGGCATGTCCACCAAAGATGGAGAAATGTTCCCCTCTGTCCACACCCCCTCCAACATCTATCGCTAGATGCTGAGAAGATTTGTGCTAGTTTTACTGGTGTCCTATACCATCTCGCCAGGAACTTATATGCTATCTCCTGCACTTTTGAGCTCATGGATGTTGTGAATGTTAACAATATCATTCTATTAATTTGTTTATCTGTTCAGACTTGGCCTAGCTCCCTCTCCCACTCTTTTACAAAGTATGGGGGTGTCCTTTCTTGTTCCCTTAAAATCATTCTATACATTCGAGATAGCATATGTCCAGATTCTGAAGTCTGTACACACTGCCTCTCAAATGTTGTGAGTGAGTTCATGGGTCTTAATGGTTTAGATTTCTTGAGAAAACTCTTCATTTGGTGATGTTTCCATTCTGCCATTCGTATCTTACCGAATTTCATGACCATTTCTGTCAGTGATAAAAGGGCTCCATTGGGAGCAAACTTGCCACATCTAGTATTCCCATCCTGGCCCCATGCCCCCAGACTACCCGTCTCCTCCCCCGGGGGGAACCAAGGAAATCCCTCCAGAGGAGCCAGAGGGGAGGTCTGGGGGGCATATCTACCCTTACTATTCACTCTATCCCATACTTCCAATGAATTCAGGGTCATCGGTGATGTCCATTGTGACAGCCCCCTCGATGACCCTTGGATCCATGGTGCTCCTGCCAGGTTTCTTCCCGCCATTGACATTTCTGCCTGTACCCATGGTTTCCTCTTTAGGTCCTGGCACCAGTCTACTATTCTTACTAGAGTCATGGCCTTATAGTAGGAGGATATATCCGGGAGTCCTAAGCCTCCCTCACCTCTGCTTCTTCTTAAAAAATCATAGGCTAATCTAGGCCTCCTATCATTCCATACAAAGGACACAAACAGCCTACGCACTTGCCTAAAAAGAGTCACTGGCAACTTGATTGGCACTGTGCGCAGTACATAAACCATTCTGGGCAGTATACTCATTTTTATGGCACTGATTCTTCCGAACCAGGTCAAAAATTTACCCTTCCATTGCTTTAGCTCTTCTGTTATTTCTTTCAGTAGTGAGCCATAGTTACGTTCATACAATAGTTCATAGTCTGCGCTAATTTGTACCCCCAAGTATGTCAGTGACTCCTTATTCCATATAAATGGATACATCTCTTTCAGTGACCTCTCCATCTCCACTGATATATTACTAGGAAGGATGACTGATTTCTCAAAATTAATCTTGAAACCAGACACCCCTCCGAATCTCTGTACCTCCGCCATCAGTGCGGCTATAGATGTCTGGGGAGCGGAGAGAAAAAATAACAGATCATCCGCATATGCTGCTACTTTATGTTCCATATGTCCTATGTATGTCCCCACTATGTCCTCATTCTTTCTAACTCTGCGTAAAAATGGTTCCATCACTATCGCAAATATCAAGGGGGACAGTGGACACCCTTGCCTAGTACCGTTTTGTATGTTGAAGCATTCGGATACTGTCCCATTGACCTTAATTCTTCCTCTTGGTTTCCCGTATAGTGACATGATCCATCCTAGCATTTTTCTCCCCAGACCTATCTTACCCAGTACTGCTCTCATAAAGCCCCAGGTCACTCTGTCGAAGGCCTTCTCGGCATCCATCGACAGAGTGATACCTGGGGCTCTATCCGGACCATGTCGCGTCCAATGCAATACATGGAGAGCGCGGATGGTATTGTCCCTGGCTTCCCGTCCTTTTATAAACCCCATTTGATCTGGATGTACCAGATCACCTACGTATTCCCGAAGTCTCGATGCCAGGATTTTTGCCAGTAGTTTTGTATCGGAGTAGTACACACACAACTGGGGATCTTTTCCCTCTTTTGGTAATACCGTTATATATGCCAAATGCTTCTGGAGAGAGTGGGTTCGCAGCATTAATGGAGTTAAAATAACTGCAGAGTGGTTTTACCAGAACTGGGAGAAATTTCTTATAATATGAGTTTGTCAGCCCGTCTGGCCCTGGGCTTTTCCCGAGGGGCAAGTTTGCCATCGCTCTGCTCAACTCTTCAACCGTGATTGGACGCTCCATATCCTCTGATATCTCTTTAGGTATTGTAGGCATGACAGCGCTCTTCATGTATTCATCTATCTCATTCCTCCTTTGATCCTCGCTTTCCCCTCCCTCAGATGGTTCCGTTATAGCAATGTTATATAGTGCTTCATAAAATTTACCAAATTCTTTAGCTATAGCTTTTGTGTCCAGTATCTTCTTGCCTTGCACTAATAAGCTATGCACGTGTCTAGAGTCCTGTTGTTTTTTAAGTTGTTTTGCTAACAGCTTTCCACATTTATTTCCTTGTTCGTATGCTCTGTTAGCAAAAAACTGATCTTGTTCTTTGCTCTATATTCTAGGCATTGTGAAAGCTCTACTCGTAAGCTTTCCAAACACCTACCATCTGTTTTGTTGAGATTTTCCTTATGCTTTATCTCTAGGGCCTTAATCTTCTCTAGTAGTTCGTCTATCTCTCTTTTACCTTCCTTTTTCTTGTGCGCACCAATGGTGATTAGTTCCCCTCTTTCAACTGCCTTATGGGCTTCCCACACCACTTGATCTGACATTCCTTCTGTTTTATTTATTTCAAAATATTCCTTTATCTTAATGCTTAAATTCTCCACTGTTTCCTCCTTATCTAGCAATGACTCGTTCAGCCGCCATATTCGTTCTGCACGAGCCATTTGAGTTGGTCTGATGGTCAGAATTATTGGAGCGTGGTCGGATATAGTTATTGGTTCAATTGTACTTGTGTTAACATTTCCCAGGTAGTATTGATCCACCAGAAAATGGTCCAGCCGTGAGTACATATCATGTGTTTTAGAGTAGTAACTAAAGTCCCTAGTCCCTGGATGTAAAGCTCGCCAGCTGTCCACAAGATGTTGTGCGCATAGGGTTTGTTTAACTCGTTTTATGGCTCCAAAAGATAAAGCGGATCTACCCGTGGATGTATCTGTACTTGGATCTAGCACCATATTGAAGTCTCCTCCAACCACTACACATCCCTCCTTAAATTCTTCGAGTTTTTTAAACATTTTAACCAAAAAATTAACAGTCCCTTCATTGGGTGCATATATCGAAGCAAAGGTATATCGTCTCCCCTGTATTACTCCTTTTACAAACAAATACCGACCTTCTGGGTCGCATTGTACGTTCTCCAATATCCAGGGGCATGATTTCTTAAATGCAATTGAGACCCCTCTTGCCCTTGCTACTGGGGATACCGCATGATACCATTGCTTCAGTATATTCTGGGGCAGGCCTGAAATCGAGCCGCCCCCGAAGTGGGTCTCCTGCAGGAGAATCACATCAGCTCCCAGATGTTGCAACTCCACCCATAGTCTCCCTCTCTTATTTGGTGAGCTCAACCCCCTCACATTATATGAAAGTATTTTCAATATTGCTGTCATTTCCTTTTATCCCAGGAACCCCCTGCTCCCTTGCCCTTAATCTCTGTCTTCCCCTCTGCCACTCCCACCCCCCCTATTACCTCCCCATTCCCAACATTCAGTACCCCATTAAACACACACTTATGCATAACATAACAAAAAAGAAAAAAATACATCACATTTGTGTTATAAACATAACCCTTACATACTCTTCCCCCATACAAAAAACCTCTCTTTAGGGGTATATCTAAAAATCGGGCGGGGAGCCTGCGCATATCGACACCTCCCATGCGCATGCTACCCCCCTTCCCTGCATTCCGCAGGATTACTCTCCCCTTTAATTGGGGTTGACCTATTGACCTACACAAGGTCCTCATTTTCCCTCAAGTCCCCCCTCTTTTCCCCCCTCCTCCCGGGCTTCACCCTGTAGAACTCTTCCCAGAGAAAAAAAAAAAAAAAGGAAAAAAAATAGTCCTTTAAGTCCTTCTTTGGGCTCCACCCCTGTTAACCCTTGCCGGTACTTCCTGCCACTTTTCTGTTCGTTGCAGCGGGGGCCTTGAAGAGTTTATTCTCCAGTCCATAAAGTCCACCTGTGGGAGGTCTAATTTCTCTATAAATGAATTTAAATCATCCTTTGTTCGCAGGGTTGCAGTTTTCCCGTCCCTAGAAGCTGTTAGGCTAAAGGGGAACCCCCACCGGTATTTAATCTCGGCCTTTCGTAGGGTTTCTAGCAGTGGGCGGACCGACCCTCGTTTAAAAAGAGTTCTTTTTGAGATATCTGGATACAGCGCTATGTTTGAGCCTTCAAATGTAATTGTGGGAATATTACGAGCTGTCTTCATTATGTTTTCTTTCACGGTGTATTTGTGAACTTTACAAATTACATCTCTAGGTGTGTCAGCTTTTGTGTTCTGGGGAGGGACCCGATGTGCCCGATCTATTTCAATAATGCTTGGAGCTTGATCCCCCAGAATCTGTCCAAAAATTTTTTGCACTGCTGGGGCTAGTTCTGTCGCTGTAATTGATTCCTTTAATCCTTTTATACGTATATTTTGTCTCCTGTCCCTATTCTTATACTCGTCCAGCTGATCTCTGTATGAGTTTAATATCTCTTCATATTTTTTCATGGACTCTTGTACATCAACCACTGCCTGCGTGATGGTTTCTTGTTCTTTTTCTGCCCCTTCTACTCTGTATCCCAGATCCCTGACGTCCTCTTTTAAACTTGCCACAGCTTGCATACATGATTGTTCAACTGCTTTTATTAATTGCTGTATGTCATTTTTTGGTGGGGAGGGCCTTCAACAACTCCCAGATGTCCCTTTCTGGTTCTGCATTTGGTCCATTCCACCCTTGTGGGTTCCCCTCGCCATCCTGAGCGTTCTCCTGGTCATGCTCATATCCATGTGGTACCCCTCTTACTCCCATGTCCCACCTTGTTATTTCTATATGTTCCTGTCTGGTGCTTTGGTCCATATCAGGGCCTGGGTCTTCTCCTCCTCTTCCAATCATGGTCTCTGTGTCTATGGGCTGTGACTCTTCTAGTGACCACCTGCTATTTTCCCATTGCGCCATAGTATCCCGGCTTTCTACTAGTGGGCTTTGTATGCCCCCTGGTTGATGTCCATTATCAAGTATGTGTTGGCCCTTGTTCTTAGCACCAACTACCTTGGGGCTCCCATCACTTCCGGGGGGGCTTGGCTCTGGGGTCTTCCTCCCTCTCCCTGTTGTAGGGGATCTATTGTCCATGATATTACCTCCGCTTCGCTTCTTTGTATCCGACCTTCCTATTTGCTCAGGTATGCGGGGGGATAGGTACGCTTTAATGCCTTCTGTCGATTTTCTGCCTCTCCCTGCTGTTGGTTGCAGGGCTGCTTGTCTGCGTGTTGTCATCTTAAGAAAAAGAAAATGTTCTTTCCTTTTTTCCTTTCCCTTCTCCTTCTTCCCTCTTCACACTCCACTCAAATAGAATAGAGCAGGGAGTTGGGGGGTGGGGGAGGGGTTGCAGCCCGTCAGAGCAGCCGCTCTTCTCACTACCTCTCTCTCTTTCCCACTCCAACTAGCCTCCCTTCTGTTTTCTGAGGAATGCCAGTGTGTCTTTACTTTACTGTACGGAGGGGCTGTGAACCGGCATACAGCCTACCAGAGACCTCTCTCTCTTACACCGCTTTTTTACACTGTGAAGTTTGCCTGGGTGAGGTAAGGTGATGAAGTGCAACAGTGGCAGTTTCCTTTTCTCTCCCCACCTCAGCTGTCCACACGTCTGCTATTAGGGAGAATGTCAGTGTGTGGCTGTCTTGTTATACGCAGAGGTTTGTAGGCAGGTAACCAGGCTAACAAAACAAATGAAGCCCTCTCCCCCGTACTCTGCTTTTTCAGCTTATTCAGCTCCCAGCTTTAATCAAGTTTGCTTTACCTTGCCGCGCCGTCCAGCCATCCGTCCGCTATCAGAGAAGCTCCGGGATGTAATCACTCTCCTGTACCGCAAAGCCGGGTACAGCTAGACACCGATGTGGGTAGAGCAGGTGGAACAGCCAGTGGGTAGAGCAGATGGAACAGCCAGAAGTTGGAGTAGATAGAACAGTAAGTGGGCAGAGCAGATGGAACAGCCAGTGAGTAGAGCAGGCGTAACAGCCAGTGGGTATAGCAGATGGAACAGCCAGTGGGTACAACAGCCAGTAAAATCCGATGTTTTTTCCTTCCCGAGTGCCAGCGTATCCTTACTGCACTAAGACGACTGAAGACACGCGGCAGGCGAGGTGAGCTCTTTCATGTGTGCAGCCTCTCAGCTGTCGGCCGAATGATTGTCCATTAGCCCGGGATTTGGAGGAGGGGGGAGGAGCACTCACTTACTCACTCTCACACACACCCACACCCATCCCCGCAGCGACACTTCTGCACCATTTGGTTAACAGAACATGGAAATCTTCTTCCTCCTGATGGGGCAGTTTTGATGTGGGCACTTCTGATGGGGGCAGTTTTGATAGGGGTATAATGGGGCAGTTTTGATGGTGGCAATATGATGGAGCAGTTTTGATGGGGGCAGCTTTGATGGGGCAATTTTGATGGGGCAGTTTTGATGGGGTAGTTTTGATAGTGGCAATATGATGGGGCAGTTTTGATGGGTACAGTTTTGATGTGTACAGTTTTGATGGGGTATTTCTGATGGGGGCAATATGATGGGGCAGTTTTGATGGGGCAATTCTGATGGTGGCAATATGATGGGGCAGTTTTGATGGGGACAGTTTTGATGGGGACAGTTTTGATGGGGTATTTCTGATGGGGGCAGTTTTGATGGGGGCAATATGATGGGGCAGTTTTGATGGGGCAATTCTGATGGTGGCAATATGATGGGGCAGTTTTGATGGGGCAATTCTGATGGGGCAATTTTGATGGGGCAGTTTTGATGGTGGCAATATCATGGGGCAGTTTTGATAGGGCAATTCTGATGGGGCAATTTTGATGGGGGCAGTTTTTATGGGGCAATTCTGATGGGGGCAATTTTGATGGGGCAGTCTTGATGATGGCAATATGATAGGGTAGTTTTGGTGGGGCGATTCTGATGGGGCAGTTTTGATGGGGCAATTCTGATGGGGGCAATTTTGATGGGGCAGTTTCGATGGTGGCAATATGATGGGCCAGTTTCGATGGGGACAGTTTTGATGGGGGCAATTCTGATGGTGGCAATATGATGGGGCAGTTTTGATGGGGCAATTCTGATGGGGGCAATTTTGATTGGGCAGTTTTGATGGTGGCAATATCATGGGGCAGTTTTGATTGGGCAATTCTGATGGGGGCAATTTTGATGGGGCAGTCTTGATGATGGCAATATGATGGGGTAGTTTTGGTGGGGCAGTTTTGATGTGGGCAATTCTGATGGGGCAGTTTTGATGGGGCAATATAATGGGGCAGTTTTGATGGTGGCAATATGATGGAGCAGTTTTGATGGAGGCAGTTTTGATGGGGCACTTTTGATGGGGCAGTTTTGATGGGGCAGTTTTGATGGGGCAATTCTGATGGTGGCAATATGATGGGGCAGTTTTGATGGGGCAATTTTGATGGGGGCAATTTTGATGGGGCAGTTTTGATGGTGGCAATATGATGGGGCAGTTTTGATGGGGACATTCTGATGGGGTCAATTTTGATGGGGCAATTCTGATGGTGGCAATATGATGGGGGAAGTTTTGATGGGGCAATTTTGATGGGGCAGTTTTGATGGTGGCAATATGATGGGGCAGTTTTGATGGGGAAAATTTTGATGGGGGCAGTTTTGATGGGGGCAGTTTTGATGGGGCAGTTTTGATGGGGCAGTTCTGATGTGGCAATATGATGGGCAGTTTTGATGGTGGCAGTTTTGATGGGGCAATTCTGATGGGGGCAATTTTGATGGGGCAGTTTTGATGGTGGCAATATGATGGGGCAGTTTTGATGGGGGCATGTGATGGGTGTTATGATATGCTTTGCTGGGGGCAATGTGATGCGATTTGTGGGGGGTGTTGTGATGCGAATTGCGGGGAGTGATGTAATGCCATTTGCCGGGGGGTGTTGTGATACAATTTGCAGGGAGCGATGTGATGCCATTTGTGGGGGTGTTGTGATACGATTTGTGGGGGGCTATGTGATGCGATTTGTGGGGGTGTTGTGATGCAATTTCCGGGGGGGGGTTGTGATGCGATTTAGGGGAGCTGTATGATGTGATTTGCTGGGGGCAATGTGATGCGATTTTTTCGGGGGGTGTTGTGATACAATTTGCAGGGAGCGATGTGAAGCCATTTGTGGGAGGTGTTGTGATGCGATTTGTGGGGGGCTATGTGATGCGATTTGTGGGGGTGTTGTGATGCAATTTGCGGGGGGTGTTGTGATGTGATTTGTGGGGAGCTGTATGATGCGATTTGCAGGGGGTGTTGTGATGCGATTTGCGGGGGCTATGTGATGCGATTTGCGGGGGTGTTGTGATGCGATTTGCGGGGGTTGTTGTGATGCGATTTGCGGGGGTTGTTGTGATGCAATTTTCTCGGGGTGATGTGATGTCATAGAAATTCATCTTTACTTGCTCTATGCCATTTGCAGGTAGGCAATGCAAGAAATAATGCAATTGTAATTTATTTACTTATTCCTGGAGGGAGGAGGGGAGGAGAGGTTTGCATAGCTAAGGGGCAGTAACTTCCTCTGACACTGCCGTAGCTATGGAAACCTGACCTGAAACCTATCACGCTGCTTGTGCTGCACTGAGCATGTGCGAGATCTACAAGGATGAGATCCAGGAAGAAATACAGTCTGGCTTCAGATGCCCACACTTAAGATGGCCACGGCCTGCTGGAAGTTTATAAAATAACAAACTAATGCTATAATCTAACAAAACGGACCTTAGTTTACAGACTAACTTTACTAGAATACATTAAGCTTGTGTATTATAGGGCTATTTTTATTTAAAAAGTAAACATTCGGCCGGAACACAGCTTTAAAAAAAGACAAAAGACCAGTTTTGCGGCGCGTTCAAAGTGCTTGGAAGTGCTGCCCATTCATTTCAATGGGTAGGGGCGTTTTGGGAGCGCTATTTATAATGCTCATAACCCGCCCCAAAGATGCTGCTTGCAGGACTTTTTCTAATGTCCCACAAGCGCACCGCCCGAGTGTGAAAGCACTCATACAAATAAATGGGAGGCAGTTTTCAGGTGCTATTTCTAGCGCTGAAATGTCTGAAAACTGCCTCAGTGTGAAGGGGGTCTAACAGAAATACCAGAGATTCATCCAGATGGATTAAATCAATGCTGATCAACTTCCACCTCTTTGCAGCAACTTCAATCAACCTCCCCCACACCGGTGAGCAAACATGTCACTTACCAAAAGGTTTGTCCCCACAAGGCCCAGACACGCTTGTTTATATCCTTCCAGCAGCGCCACTCCGCTCAAGCCGGCTTCCGATGAGAACAGACTGTGCCACGGAATGTCAGTCCTCCAGGTAGTATCTCCAATATCACCCGAGGTATCCAGACAATGGCCGCAATCACATTACATAGAAAAGAAAAAGCCTCCATAGTGCATAATCCTTAAATATATATAGAATCACAGATTGTACACTTCCATCATATACACGAGTATACACAGAACTCAGAACACACACCGCTCCGGACTGCAGCCGTGTATGATGGAGTCCAGGCAGTGACATGGAGGCTTTTTCTTTTCTATGTAATGTGATTGCGGCCATTGTCTGGACACCTCGGGTGATATTGTATTTTTGCACATTATATGTTAACAGACTGAAGTAGCTGTGAATTTGTATTATTGATCACTATTGGTGGAGTTATCACATCTACATTAGAAGTGTTGGTATTCGGACACATTGTAGATTGCAGATTTCTCATTTGTCTCATCACACATTTTATCACTAAGTGTAGGGCTCTATACATAGAATTATATTATACTATTTGTACTTCTATATCAGACTTCCTGCTGGCGGCTGGTTTTCATTCATTCGATTTGCACAAAGTTGTTCATGTTTTTTAGTGCAGATATTGAATGTTTTATATTTTTAAATCCAGCTTTAGAGAACTGTCTGATATTGGTGATATATAAAGACAACCAGGAGATGAAATATATCTCCATTATTAAGTTTATGTAGTTTAGACATACACTATATTACCAAAAGTATTGGGACGCCTGCCTTTACAAGCACATGAACTTTAATGGCATCTCAGTCTTAATCCTCGTACACACGATCAGATTTTTGGATGACTGTTCATCCATTTTTTGTGGCATGCTAGTCTCATATCGAAAGTGAAGAGGTTACTCTCCATATGAAAATTCCCTTCTGACAGAATACAACTTCAGAAGTGACGTGATGTGTTGAATAGTTTTGTATGTATTCTTTCGTTTCTTAGCATGCATAGTCTTGCTCTCACAATTTATTTTGGATTAAACAAAAATCAGATGTTGAGTTCATGTACGATAAAAATTTTATAGTCTGCACATCCAGCTTTTGTCGGACGAAAAATCGGAATTGGCTGTCAAAAGCACCATACTAACGATCATGTTGGATTAGAAGGCCTGCCTTGCAGTCTCCACTCTAAATAATACCAAAGATGTTCTATCGGGTTAAGGTCAGGTTTCTGTGCAGGCCAGTCAAGTTCCTCCACCCCAAACTCACTCATCTATGTCTTTATGGACCTTGCTTTGTGCACTGGCAAATCATTTGGTGGAGGGGTGATTATGGTGTGGGGGGGTATTATGGAGTGGGGGGAGGGGGGATTATGGTGTGGGGGGAGGGGGGATTATGGTGTGGGGGGTGTTTTTCAGGGGTTGGATTTGGCCTCTTAATTCCAGTGAAGGGAACTCTTAAGGCATCAGCATACCAAGACATTTTGGACAATTTTATTCTCTCAACGTTGTGGGAACAGTTTGGGGATGGCTCCTTCCTGTTCCAAAATGACTGTGTACCAGTGCACAAAGCAAGGTCCATAAAAACATGGATGAGCGAGTTTGGGGTGGAGGAACTTGACTGGCCTGCACAGAGTCCTGACCTCAACCCGATAGGACACCTTTGGGATGAATTAGAGCAGAGTCTGCGAGCCAGGCCTTCTCATCCAACATTAGTGCCTGACCTCACAAATGTGCTTCTGGAAGAATGGTCAAACATTCCCATAGACACACTCCTAAACCTTGTGGACGGCCTTCCCAGAAGAAATTAAGCTGTTATAGCTGAAAAGGGTGGGCCAACTCCATATTGAACCCTACAGACTAAGACTGGGATGCCATTAAAGTTCATGTGTGTGTAAAGGCAGGTGTCCCAATACTTTTGGTAATCTAGTGTAATAGTCCAGTATTGGATATTTAGGCTCCATGCACACTGGCTTGATACATTGCTGCTACTATAAGAGTTTTGTATTCTGCCTGTAGAAGCAGCTCCATGTTCCAAGACATACTTTGAGCTCAATGTTTAGAGGCAGGAAAAAAAAACCTTCTGGTTCATGTTTCTGATTGGAGCTTTCTGGCAGAAAAAATGCAAAACTCTCCTAAACTCGTCTAAACTTTGTACAATAAAATCTCTATATGAAAGTGTTTTTCTGCCAAGGGAACTGACATTTTTTAAGCCCAGTGTGCATGGAGCCTTATGGAGTCTAAAGATGGAAAGTGATGACATTTTCATATTTCTATATTATGTATGTGGTTTAGATATAAAACTGTCCCAGAATATTATTGTCTCAGTCAGTCCTGTTATACTCACTCTAATTCCTCTATCCGGCTTGTTGTCAGAGCTTCCATCAGATCCCTGAAATGAGGACCCTTCAGATTGTCCTCAGACAGGTTCAGTGTCCTCAGTGTCTGGTTATTTCTTATTCCAGATGCCAGGTGGGGGCAGGAACTGTCTGTCAGGTGATTATCATACAATCTGTAGAAGAAGAGAAGAATGTTACCAGAAGAAAATGAATTTCTCCCCCAGGAATGAATGTAACTATTCTCTACATGAATGGAACTCATTTCTCTTTATTGGAATCATTAATATGAGATCACTTTATAAAAGACGATCGATCATCTACACTATTGGAGGATTTCTCTTATTGTGGATCCCAATTACTAAATGTGACATGAGAAGTGGATGAGGTGGTGTGATCCATTCATTATTCCTGTATGGGGATTGGACCATACACACTCACACTGACCTCTAGGCTTTCACCTCCAACCTTCTGCTAAGTCTTGGATTCAGTTGTAGAGATTCACTTTGATGGTCACAGAAGTCTCACTCATGTTGTGGAAACTTCATTGACTAAAAGTGACACCATTGTACTTTGGGATTTCCTTTGAACATCATGGTGGAGGATTTGATCTTATGGTGTGGAGAAGATTTTATTATTACCGTTCTTTATTTGGAACTTTTTTGAAAATGTTGTACTAATATTGCTGCACTAATTTTATATCTGCTGATTATAAATTCTCTTCATTAGTTATCAGTGAAATATTCTCCATACCATTGTTATATATACACTTATAGGGAGTTTTGTGATGAGGAGTCTCACTTTTATTGTTATATTGTCACATTTATATTGTGTGAATGTTATATACTAGTGCTGCAGTCTTCCATATTATACTAGATGTGATAATTCCACCAATAGGGATCAGATATAACAATTCCATTCACTACAAAAATACTTTCATACATGTGAGGAAGGGCAGATTTCCTGCAATCTATTCACAGATACTTCAATCTATATAACATATAATGTACAAAAATACATAAACATGAAGAGCAACAAAGTTATCTCATAAAATTACAAACATCAAGAGAAAGTTCATAAATGTGTAAAAGCAGATTTCCTACAACCCATTCACCACTACTTCCATCTCCAATCACCATACAGTGACTTGTGTAGTAAGACCCCTTTTCACATTGCAGAGCCGATAAAACAGCCCTAAATCGCTGGTCATTTTTGCGATGCTTTAGTGGTGCTTTAGCTGCACTTTTCGTGCGCTAGTGGGCCGGTGACAACGGGACCTTAAAGTGGAGCTCCACCCATATTTTAAAGTAATTTCCCTCCAAATCCGCTGTGTGTGCTGATAAAGAATTGGAATATTTTCCCCTTAAACTCACTTTTATATACTGTATAGTAGTCGGCACTTCCTGTCCTCGGCCGCGGCCCAGCATTTCCTCCCCTCTCTGCAATGCCTCCTGGGAGATATTTGTCATCAATCCCAGGAGACAATAAGCATCGCTGGGCCGTAGCATCACTTTTGTTGTCATGGTTACCAAAGCTTCTCATACACAGTGATGGGCGGTGGGGGAGGTGGCTGGAGCATCTCAGCTCTGATAACATACAGAGCCCGGGGAGGGGACAGACACACCATGTACTGATTTATAATAGAGGAATATGATGGGGCAGTTTTGATGGGGCAATATGATGGGGCAGTCTTGATGGGGGCAGTTTTGATGGGGCAATTTTGATGGGGCAGTTTTGATGGGGTAGTTTTGATGGGGGCAATATGATGGGGCAGTTTTGATGGGGCAATTCTGATGGTGTCAATATGATGGGGCAGTTTTGATGGGGGAAGTTTTGATGGGGGAATTCTGATGGGAGCAATTTTGATGGGGCAGTTTTGATGGGGGCAACATGATGGGGCAGTTTTGATGGGGCAATTCTGATGGGGTCAATTTTGATGGGGCAGTTTTGGTGGGGGCAACATGATGGGGCAGTTTTGATGGGGCAATTCTGATCGTGGCAATATGATGGGGGAAGTTTTGATGGGGGCAATTTTAATAGGGGCAGTTTTGATTGGGGCAGTTTTGATGGGGCAATTCTGATGGTGGCAATATGATGGGCAGTTTCGATGGGGGCAGTTTTGATGGGGCAATTCTGATGGGGAAATATTGATGGGGCAGTTTTGATGGTGGCAATATGATGGGGCAGTTTTGATGGGGGCATGTGATGGGTGTTATGATACACTTTGCTGGGGGCAATGTGATGCGATTTGCTGGGGGTGTTGTGATGCAAATTGAGGGGACTGATGTGATGCCATTTGTGGGGGATATTGTGAAGCAATTTGCAGGGGGCTTTGTGATGCGATTTGTGGGTGGTGTTGTGATGTGATTTGCAGGGAGCGATGTGATGCCATTTGTGGGGGTGTTGTGATATGATTTGTGGGGGGCTATGTGATGCAATTTGTGGGGGTGTTATGATGCAATTTTCGGGGGGTGTTGTGATACGATTTGGGGGATCTGTATGATGCAATTTGCTGGGGGCAATGTGATGCGATTTGTGGGGGGGGTTGTGATACGAATTGCGGGGGGTGTTGTGATGCGATTTGCGGGGGGTGTTGTGATGCTATTTGCGGGGGTTGTTGTGATGCAATTTTCTCGGGGTGATGTGATGTCATAGAAATTCATTTTTACTTGGTCTACGCCATTTGCAGGTAGGCAATGCAAGAAATAATGCAATTGTAATTTATTTCCTGGAGGGAGGTGGGAAGGAGAGGTTTGCATAGCTAAGGGGCAGCAACTTCCTCTGACACTGCCGTAGCTATGGAAACCTGACCTGAAACCTATCTCACTGCTTGTGCTGCACTGAGCATGTGCGAGATCTGCAAGGATGAGATCCAGGAAGAAATACAGTCTGGCTTCAGATGCCCACACTTAAGATGGCCACGGCCTGCTGGAAGTTTATAAAATAACAAACTAATGCTATAAACTAACAAAACGGACCTTAGTTTACAGACTAACTTTACTAGAATACATTAAGCTTGTGTATTATAGGAATATTTTTATTTAAAAAGTATACATTCGGCCGGAACACCGCTTTAAAAAATAAAAAAGATCAGGATCATAACAACAGCAATTGTCTTCAGGTAGCTTTAGGTGCACACTGTGCAGAGGACACAGTACACTAATTGTAAATACTGTAGCTGTCTGCCTGTGGTATTAATAGGATCAGAAGAACACCACTAATTTTCTTCAGGTAGCTTTAGGTGCACACTGTGCAGAGGACACAGTACACCAACTGTAAATACTGTAGCTGCCTGCCTGTGGTATTAATAGGATCAGAAGAACACCACCAATTTTATTCAGGTAGCTTTAGGTGCACACTGTGCAGAGGACACAGTACACTAACTGTAAATACTGTAGCTGCCTGCCTGTGGTATTAATAGGAGCAGATCAACAGCAATTGTCTCCAGGTAGCTTTAGGTGCACACTGTGCAGAGGACGCACTACACTAACTGAAAATACTGTAGCTGCCTGCCTGTGGCATTAATAGGATCAGAAGAACACCACTAATTTTCTTCAGGTAGCTTTAGATGCACACTGTGCAGAGGACACAGTACACTAACTGTAAATATTGTAGCTGCCTGCCTGTGGTATTAATAGGAGCAGAACAACAGCAATTGTCTCCAGGTAGCTTTAGGTGCACACTGCAGAGGACGCACTACACTAACTGTAAATACTGTAGCTGCCTGCCTGTGGTATTAATAGGAACAGAAGAACACCACTAATTTTCTTCAGGTAGCTTTAGGTGCACACTGTGCAGAGGACACAGTACACTAATGCCCTGTACACAAGATAGGATTTTGGAAAATGGAAATGGATGGAAAATGTGTGATAGGACCTCGTTGTCAGAAATTCTGACCGTAAGGCTCATCACACATTTTCCATAGGAATTTCCGACGCACAAAGTTTGACAGCTTGCAATAAAATTTTCCGACAACAAAATCCGTTGTCGGAAATTCCTATCGTGTGTACACAAATCCGACGCACAAAGTGCCACGCATGCTCAGAATAAATTAAGAGACAAAAGCTATTGGCTACTGCCCCGTTTATAGTCCTGACATATGTGTTTTACGTCACCGCGTTCAGACCGATTGGATTTTCCGACAACTTTGTGTGACCGTGTGTATGCAAGACAAGTTTGAGCCAACATCCGTCGGAAAAAATCCTAGGATTTTGTTGTCAGAATGTACGATCAATGTCCGACCGTGTGAATGGGCCATAACTGTAAATACTGTAGCTGCCTGTCTGTGGTATTAATAGGAGCAGAACAACAGCAATTGTCTTCAGGTAGCTTTAGGTGCACACTGTGCAGAGGACACCGTACACTAACTGTAAATACTGTAGCTGCCTGCCTGTGGTATTAATATAGGATCAGAAGAACACCACAAATTTTCTTCAGGTAGCTTTAGGTGCACACTGTACAGAGGGCGCACTACACTAACTGTAAATACTGTAGCTAATAGGACTAATAGGATCAGAAGAAGACCAGCAATTTTCTTTAAGTAGCTGTAAATACTGTAAAAACACCTGCCTGCCTGTCAGTAGTAGGGATGAGCCGAACACCCCCCTGTTCGGTTCGCACCAGAACATGTGAACAGGAAAAAAGTTTGTTCGAACACGCGAACACCGTTAAAGTCTATGGGACACGAACATGAATAATCAAAAGTGCTAATTTTAAAGGCTTATATGCAAGTTATTGACCTGGGTCCTGCCCCAGGGGACATGGATCAATGCAAAAAAAAGTTTTAAAAATGGCCGTTTTTTCGGGAGCAGTGATTTTAATAATGCTTAAAGTGAAACAATAAAAGTGTAATATCCCTTTAAATTTTGTACCTGGGGGGTGTCTATAGTATGCCTGTAAAGGGGCACATGTTTACCGTGTTTAGAACAGTCTGACAGCAAAATGACATTTCAAAGGAAAAAAAGTAATTTAAAACTACTCGCGGCTATTAATGCATTGCCGGTCCGACAATACACATAGAAGTTCATTGATAAAAACGGCATGGGAATTCCCCACAGGGGAACCCCGAACCAAAGTTTTAAAAAAAAATGACGTGGGGGTCCCCCTAAATTCCATACCAGGCCCTTCAGGTCTGGTATGGATATTAACCACTTGACCACTGGGCACTTAAACCCCCTTAATAACCAGACCAATTTTCAGCTTTTGGTGCTCTCACATTTTGAATGACAATTACTCAGTCATGCAACACTGTATCTATATGAAGTTTTTGTCCTTTTTTCACACAAATATAGCTTTCTTTTGGTGGTATTTAATCACCGCTGGGTTCTTTATTTTTTGCGCTATAAAAGAAAAAAGACTGAAAAATCTGTAAAAAAATGCATTTTTCTTCGTTTCTGTTATAAAATTTTGCAAATTAGTAAATTTTCTTCATATATTTTGGCCAAAATTTATACCGTTACATATCTTTGGTAAAAATAACCCAAATTAGTGTATATTATTTGGTCTTTGTGAAAGTTATAGCATCCACAAGCTATGGTGCCAATATCTGAAAATTTATCACACCTGAATTACTGACGGCCCATCTCATTTCTTGAGACCCTAACATGCCAGAAAAGTACAAATACCCCCCAAATGACCCCTTTTTGGAAAGAAGACATTTCAAGGTATTTAGAAAGATGCATGGTGAGTTTTTTGAAGTTGTAATTTTTTCCCACAATTCCCACAAATCAAGGGTTTTTTTTCTGGTTTTTTTTCACAAAATTGTCATATTAGCAGGTTATTTCTCACACACAGCATATGCATACCACAAATTACACCCCAAAACACATTCTGCTATTACTCCCAAGTATGGCGATACCACATTTGTGAGACTTTTAAACAGCGTGGCCACATACAGAGGCCCAACATGCAGGGAGCACCTTCAGGCGTTCGAGCACCCAGGCCAATTCTGACATTTCTCTACTACATGTAAAAATCATGATTTATTTGCTAGAAAATTACATAGAACCCCAAAACATTATATATGTTTTTTTAGCAAAGACCCTAGAGAATACAATAGTGGTCATTGCAACTTTTTATCTCGCAAGATATTTGCGCAACAATTTTTCAAACGCATTTTTTTTGGGGAAAAAAACTGTTTTGTGCTTTAAAAAACCAAAACAGTAAGGTTAGCCCAATGTTTTTGCATAATATGAAAGATGAATTTATGCCGAGTAAATAGATACCTAACATGTCACCTTTCAAAATTGCACACGCTTGTGGAATGGCGCCAAACTTCGCTACTTAAAAATCCCCATAGGCGACGATTTAAAATTTTTTACTGGTTACAAATTTTGAGTTACAGAGGAGGTCTAGGGCCAAAATTATTGCTCTCACTCTACCGATCGCAGCGATACCTCACATGTGTGGTTTGAACACCGTTTTCATATGTGGGCGGGACTTACATATGCGTTCGCTTCTGCATGCGAGTACACGGACAGGGGCGCTTTAATTTTTTTTTTTAATTGTTCATTTTACTTTATTTATTTTAGTTTGACACTTTTTTCCAAAAAAATAAATTTTTGATCACTTTTATTCCTATTACAAGGAATGTAAATATCCCTTGTAATAGGAATATGGCATGACAGGTCCTCTTTACAGTGAGATATGGGGTCAATAAGACCCCACATCTCACCTCTAGGCTGTGCCTGAAATTAAAAAAAAAAACGATCCTGGCTTTGATTGTAGCGGTGAGTCGGTAGAAGCACCGGAGGGCAGCGGGAGGGGGGATGTCCCCTCTCGCCTCCCGTAAGAATGATCAAGCAGTGTAACAGCCGCTATGATCATTCTTATGGCGTAGGGTATCGCCAGCTGAAAAAGCTGATATCTGAATGATGCCTGTAGCTGCACCCATCATTCAGATATCCCCGCACAAAGTCAAGGACGTCGTATGACGGCAGGAGGGAAGTGGTTAAAATGCTTTTTTTAAAACACAAAGTTGTCCATTTAAACAATATTTCTAACACATAGCATGTACATACCAAAAATGACACCCCAAAATAGATTCTCCTACTCCTCCTGAGTACGGTGATACCACATGTGTGAGACTTCCACAGCCTGGCCACATACAGAGGCAGAGTATGGCTGAGCATGGCCGAGTATGGCTGAGCATGGCCGAGTATGGCTGAGCATGGCTGGGTATTGCAGAGTATCGCCGAGTATGACTGGGTATGGCAGAGTATGGCTGGGTATCACTGAGTATTGCAGAGTATGGCTGGGTATTGCGGGGTATTGCAGAGTATGGCTGGGTATGGCAGAGTATTGCGGGTTATGGCAGAGT
The DNA here is from genome assembly GCF_042186555.1 of Aquarana catesbeiana. Classification (NCBI taxonomy): domain Eukaryota; kingdom Metazoa; phylum Chordata; class Amphibia; order Anura; family Ranidae; genus Aquarana; species Aquarana catesbeiana. The sequence continues at coordinate 207,445,048 of NC_133336.1, forward strand.
ATTGCAGATTTTTGCGGGGTATTGCAGAGCATGACTGGGTATGGCAGAGTATGGCAGAGTATGACAGAGTATGGCTGGGTATCACCGAGTATTGCAGAGTATGGCTGGGTACTGCGGGGTATTGCAGAGTATTGCGGGATATTTCGGGGTATTGCAGGGTATGGCAGAGTATTGCGGGGTATTTTGGGGCATTGTAGGGTATGGCAGAATATTGCGGGGTATTGCAGAGTATTGCGGGGTATTGCAGAGTATTGCGGGGTATTGCAGGGTATGGCAGAGTATTGCGGGGTATTGCAGAGTATTGCGGGGTATTGCAGGGTATGGCAGAGTATTGCGGGGTATTGCATGGTATGGCAGAGTATTGCGGGGTATTTCGGGGTATTGCAGGGTATGACAGAGTATTGCGGGGTATTTCGGGGTATTGCAGGGTATGGCAGAGAATTGCAGGGTATTGCAGGGTATGGCAGAGTATTGCGGGGTATTGCAGAGTATTGTGGGGCATTGCAGAGTTTTGTGGGGCATTGCAGAGTATTGTGGGGTATTGTGGGGCATTGCAGAGTATTGTGGGGTATTGTGGGGCATTGCAGAGTATTGTGGGGCATTGCAGAGTATTGCACAGCATTGCAGGGCATTGCAGAGTAGTGAGGGATGGCTGAGCATGGATGGATGGATGGCTTGATGCCTCTATGCAGCGCTGTGGGCACTACAGATGCAGCCCACAGCACTGCTACCATCCATCCATCCCCCTCTCCGCTCACAGTGTACCGATCGGTACACAGGAGGGGAGGAGAGGAACCGGCGTCATGAGATGACGCCGGTTCGTTTACATGTGATCGCTCCGTCATTTGACGGAGCGATCACATGGTAAACGGCCGCGATTAGCGGGGGGGGCACGCGAGAGCAGAATTCTGGCAGGACGTCCCTGGATGCCCTCCCAGAGTTAAGCAACCGCCCTATAGCCTTCATTTGGCTATGGGCTGGTTGTTAAGTGGTTAAGGGGAACCACGCACCAAAATTTAAAAAAAAAACGGCGTGGGGTCCCCCAAAAATCCATACCAGACCCTTATCCGAGCACGCAACCTGACAGGCCACAGGAAAAGAGGGGGTGACGAGAGAGCACCCCCCCTCTTGAACCATACCAGTCCACATGCCCTCAACATTGGGAGGGTGCTTTGGGGTAGCCCCCAAAACACCTTGTCCCCATGTTGATGAGGACAAGGGCCTCATCCCCACAACCCTGGCTGGTGGTTGTGGGGGTCTGCGGGCGGGGGGCTTATCGGAATCTGGAAGCCCCCTTTAACAAGGGGACCCCCAGATCCTGGCCCTCCCCCCTGTGTGAAATGGTAGGGGGGTACAAAAGTACCCCTACCATTTCACTAAAAAAGTGTCAAAAATGTTAAAAATGACAAGAGACAGTTTTTGACAATTCCTTTATTTAAATGCTTCTTCTTTCTTCTATCTTCCTTCATCTTCTTCTTCTTCTTCTGGTTCTTCTGGCTCTTCTGGTTCTTCCTCTGGTGTTCTCGTCCAGCATCTCCTCCGCGGCTTCTTCTTCCCTTCTTCTCCTCGGGCCGCTCCACACCCATGCTGGCATGGAGGGAGGCTCCCGCTGTGTGATGCTTCTCCTCTTCTGACGGTTCTTAAATAACGTCACTGGGTGGCCCCACCCCCTCTGACACACGGGGACATGACGGGACTTCCCTGTGGCATTCCCCATGATGCCACAGGGAAGTCCCGTCAAGTCACCGTGCGTCAGCCCCCGTTATTTAAGAACCGTCAGAAGAGGATAAGCGTCACACAGCGGGAGCCTCCCTCCATGCCAGCATGGGTGCGGAGCGGACCGGAGAAGAATATGAAGAAGAGAAGAAGATGAAGAGAAGAGCGGGAGCCTCCCCCCATGCCATGGATGCAGAGTGGCCCGAGGAGAAGAAGGGAAGAAACGCCGTGGAGGAGATGCTGGACGAGAACACTGGAGGAAGAACCAGAAGAGCCAGAAGAACCAGAAGAAGAAGAAGATGAAGGAAGATAGAAGAAAGAAGAAGCATTTAAATAAAGGAATTGTTAAAAACTGTCTCTTGTCATTTTTAACATTATTGACACTTTTTTAGTGAAATGGTAGGGGTACAAACCCCCTTACCATTTCACACAGGGGGGAGGGCCGGGATCTGGGGGTCCCCTTGTTAAAGGGGGCTTCCAGATTCCAATAAGCCCCCCACCCGCAGACCCCCACAGCCAGGGTTGTGGGGATGAGGCCCTTGTCCTCATCAACATGGGGACAAGGTGTTTTTGGGGCTACCCCAAAGCACCCTCCCAATGTTGAGGGCATGTGGCCTGGTACGATTCAGGAGGGAGGGCGCTCTCTTGTCCTCCCTCTTTTCCTGCGGCCTGCCAGGTTGCGTGCTCAGATAAGGGTCTGGTATGGATTTTTCGGGGGACCCCACGCCGTTTTTTTTTTTAATTTTGGTGCAGGGTTCCCCTTAATATCCATACCAGACCTGAAGGGCCTGGCATGGAATTTAGGGGGACCCCCCACGTCATTTTTAAAAAAAAAAAAATTGGCCAGGGTTCCCCTTAATATCCATACCAGACCTGAAGGGCCTGGTATGGAATTTAGGAGGACCCCCACGTCATTTTTACCCTGTGGGGAATTCCCATGCTGTTTTTATCAATGAACTTCTATGTGTATTGTTGGACCGGCAATTCATTAATAGCCGCAAGTAGTTTTAAATTACTTTTTTTCCTTTGAAATGTCATTTTGCTGTTACACTGTTCTAAACACAGGAAACATGCGCCCCTTTACAGGCATACTATAGACACCCCCCAGGTACGAAATTTAAAGGGATATTACACTTTTATTGTTTCACTTTAAGCATTATTAAAATCACTGCTCCCGAAAAAACTGCCTTTTTAAAACTTTTTTTTGCATTGATACATGTCCCCTGGGGCTGTCCCCAAACACTTTTGATGACAATACCATGCATATAAGCCTTTAAAATTAGCACTTTTGATTTCTCCCATAGACTTTTAAAGGGTGTTCCGCGGCATTCGAATTTGCCGCGAACACCCCAAATTGTTCGCTGTTCGGTGAACTTGCGAACAGCCGATGTTCGACTCGAACTCGAAGCTCATCCCTAGTCAGTAGTAGGGAGAGAATAACAGGAACGGATCTAGCTAAAATGAATACAGTATATATATATATATATATATATATATATATATATATATATATATATATATATATATATATTGTAATAGTGAGAGTCCCTGTCCCTGTGTTTGGAGATTCCATAGTGTCTTGGGTGGAACGGGATCTCCAACCCTGTGTCCAGACTTTGTAGATTACCAGCAGGGTGTGTGCTCAGGTGAGCACAGCACTTATAATGAGGATATGGGAAGACCTCATGGCTCCCAGTTGGAGACTGCTCCACACCCAGAGAGACAGGAGGTCTTCAGGAGTCAGAGGGGCTGCAGGAGGCAGCCAGAACATGTGACTGAAAGAGGCAGTGGAACGGCCTGAGGACTAAGGCCAAAGCAGAGCTGTGGGCGCTAAAGTGAAGCCATCCACATTGAGGAATCCTGTGGTCTGTGTGACCAGGATAAAGAGCAGAGGTACTGCTAAAGAGAGCCAGGTGGGCTAGCATTTTCTATTGTGTTTATTTGCTGGAGATGAACCCCTGCGTGGGAACCCTTTATGTTACGGACTTTTATTTGCCTTTTTAATAAAAATGGGCTACTATGCCCTTAAATATAGTTCCTGACTGGCTTGATTCACTGACAAACGCATCTGCCACGAGAGCTAATGGTCCCCGATATTACAAGTGGTTGTTGGATGCGGGCACGAGACGGTGGAATCCGTGTCCTTGCTCCACAGTGATTTCAAGTCAGTAACTATTGTCTGTGTGTGGAAGTGCAGCCAGGCAAAAGGCATTGCGTGTTGCAGGTGGTGTACCTGTGAATGAAAAGTCAAACTTATTTTTTTTGCTATGAACTGTGTTTGTGTGCATGAGACAGCACAATCTGTGTGTGCACTGTGCAGGTGAGGAAAGCTTGCATGAAGTGAAAAGCAACTTGCTTTAAAGTGATAGTGCTTCATTTTTTGCTGGAGGCCGCAAACTTGCAGTGGAGTGACTGCGAATATGGAAAGTCCACCAGTGTTTGAATCGGCTGTGGACTGGTGCAAGCGGCACCTGGCAGTGCTGAACCAAGCTACAGAGGAAAGAAAGCCAACCCTCAGTGTAAGGGGAGAGCGGCTGGATGTCCATAACTGGAAGAGGGGTGTTGTTGGCCCTGGCAACGCTGCTGCAGTTAAAACAGTAGCTATTGTGAAAAATGTCAGTGTCAGGATCCAGCAGAGAGAAGCCCATGCTATTTACAAAGAGAAAGGCTGAGACCAAGAGTGGTTGCCTATAGCAACACAGAGCAAGCCAGTCAGGCTGTCTGTGTACCATGGGGTATGTCTAACCAGGATCGTGGCAAGTAGCTTCAGGAGAAGCCGATACATCATGTTGGAGAGAGCCAGCAAAGTTCTGCTGGGAGAGCGTGATCTCCCATGGCGACGAGAGTGAAAGTGGTGCCAGACAGGAGGAGCTGCGGTGGAGATTTGGCTCAGCGTCCCCGCAAAGAGGCTTGTGTGTTCCAGCCAGCTGGGAATCACCAGGAGAGAAGCGCTCTGGGAAAAAGTCATCCAGTACCATGCCTGGAATGTGGCCAGCTGGGGCGTGTCATGTTTTCTTGTCCTAGGTTCTGGAATTCAGCTGGAGATAATATTGCTGAGAAAGTCTTTATCTGCGGGCCCAGATTCCTGTGAAAATATGTTTGCAGTCACCCCTAGCAACAAGAAGGAGTTTCCTGTTGTGTCGGCAGGTGGTGCTAAACAGTGGGAGATGCCTGCTGTAGTTTCATCCCGTGGCCACCAGGGTGAGTTGGCCAGTAAACGTGCAGCAGAGGATTGGTTCATAAGACAACGTACTCAAATGAAGATGGTGACCCCAACTACTGCGGTGGGTAAGACTGTCTTTAATGAAATGATGGCTGGAACTGCTGATTTCCGGTATAAAAGGACTGGTTACAAGACTGTCCCTGATGATGTGAGAGTGACCCCAGTTAGTGGGGCCACTGAATGTGTTCTTGAGGGTGACTTGTCCCTTTGCAGTACCTAGAGTTGCCACCTCATCCCTTTAAACCCGAACACCTATGAATTACACACGTTCTGAGGCTAATTAAATGCAGATAAGGCACCAAGTGAGTTTAATTACCACCTTAATCAGCCACAGAACCTGTGTAATTAATATGTGTTCGGGTTTAAAGGGATGAGGTGGCAACTCTAGCAGTACCCTGTGCAGTGGGGAGGCAGGGGTTAAAGTCAAACCTGCACCTGTGTGTGCATCTCAAGAGGAAAATAGTGATGTGTCTAATGTCTGCCAGTCTCAAGTTGGCAGTGGGCTAGGACAGCCTGCAAGAGGTACAAATGCTATCAATGTTGATGATTATGGAAAATGTATTGCTGTTGGGAAACCCCCAGGTTCTTGCAGAGCAAAAGCTGTAATCAAAAATGGGCCATTGCCCATAGCAACTGGTGGTAAGACAGCACAGTTGTCCCTAGACATCTCCAGGGAACTTCATTTATTGGAGCCGGAGGTTGCCCTGGACAACTGCGATGTCACTCTGGTGGGACAGTGTGGAACTGTACCGTGTAATGGTAATGTCTTAGTGCAAACTGCTAGTACTAAAAATGTGCAGGTAAATGGTGGGTTAACACAACCTGTGAAAAATGCAAAGGTGTGTGAGGTTTATGAAGCGCCAGCCGAGCAAGGTGGTGAATATGATATATTGCAACCTGCTGTGTTAAAACATGTATTACCACAGTCTGACATGATTCACAATGATTTGTGTAATGAGCCTGAGCCCATCTGTTATGTGTCCCCTTGGGCGGATGAATCGGTTCTGAGGAGTACAGGTGAATGGAGCGCACAAACAATGGATTGGGGAAGTTGGGGTAAAAATCTTATCTCCATGATAGATAAGGTTTTTATGCACAAAAATAAGGTGGACACTGGTTCTGCTGTGCCAGCAGGAGGAACTGCAGAACAGCTTGTACCAGAGTGTGCAGTGGCTGCTGCAGGGGTTAACCCTTGTTCTGACTCAACTACAAGGCTATAAATGTTATCCTCAGCTTCACATAGAGCTTACATGACCTGGTGATCTATTTATCCCTTGCATCAATTCAGGCAGCTTAACTCAATGAATAACTCACTGTTTGGAAAGACAGACGATGAATCCTCTCGAATGTTCCGTTTAATGATGGATATTCATAGGTAGAAAAACGTTGCAGTTGTAAGCCACATGTAAGATGTTACAGCAATGAGGTATACTGTGCACAATGAATCAGAGAGAGGAAGGGGAGGAGAATATACAGAACTACGGTGAGAGAAAGAGTTCAGATAGACAGAGGGAACAAATCTTAAAGACACAGAGCATAATAAATCACCTAGTGTAACACAACACTCCCCGTCTGAAATCTTTAGATTTCATAACCATAAACAATTATATATATATATTCAATAAGTCCAATACTGTTAAATGTCCTGGAACCTGTAATGAAAAACATGCAACAAGCAAGTATAAACAATAAGTCCAACAGGATTGAAGAACATGTAGTCCGAAGTATGACGTCTTCAAAGAATTCCAAAGTCCAAGGTAGAACCTGCAGATAGCAGCAATGTACTCCCCGCCGTGCCAACAGCATAGCTAGTCCTTGCATAAGTCACTCACCTGGCAAAAGGAGTACTAACTCAGTAATTGGTCGAGTGAAGGTTCGTGTGGATCCTCCCTTGGTTACCTTGACTTCTACCTTCCGGACCTTGTTATCGTCACTGGGCATAACCTTGGTAATAAGACCCATAGGCCACTCATTCCGACAAACTTCCTTGTCTTTTAGAAGGATGAGATCTCCAACCTTGAGGTCAGGCTTAGATGTTTGCTATTTGTTACGACCTTGAAGGTGATGAAGATACTCCTTCCTCCAGCGATGCCAAAACACATTGGCGAGATGCTGCACCTGCTTCCATTGACGCCTGTAGATATCCTTGGGTTCAATCTCACTTGAAGATATTACAGCAGCCCCAATCTTTTGAGTAAGGAGTGAAGCTGGAGTAAGGATCACTGGAGCATCAGGATCTGAAGATACCGGCACTAAAGGTCTTGCGTTCACTATAGCACACACTTCAGCGAGAAAGGTAGACAAAGTATCATGGGTGAGTGGTAAAGACTTGTGAGTCTGCAACATGGAGTCAACAGGGGGTGAGTGACTCCTCACACAAAAAGCTTGGAGGTGACAGCCATAAGCTGTCCTGAAGAACATCAGATGACACGGCTCTGGTCCCACAGTCAGCTGGATTGAGTTCAGTGGGAACGTAACGCCATTGACTTGGTAGGGAGAATCTCCTAATACGTTCAACCCTTTTGCTGACATACACATGAAACTGTTTTGGTTGTATATGTAACCAAGTACTACCTTACTGTCTGTATAGAAGGTGAAAGAATCAATTCTAGTGTCCATTTCACTTCGTATGACTTCGGCAATTTCTACCGCTAACACGGCTGCACAAAGTTCGAGTCTTGGTATGGTATGTGCAGGTTTGGGAGTGAGTTTTGCCTTGCCTAGGACAAAACTACAGTGTGATTCCCCATTCATTTCAGAGATCTTCAAATAGGCTACAGTAGCAATAGCTTCAACTGATGCATCAGAGAAAATATGAATTTCCCTCCTGTAAACAGTTGAAATAGAACCTGGAACATAGCAACGGGAAATCTGAAGTTTTCCTAGTGACTTCAAAGAATGTCTCCACCTTTCCCACTTGTGTTGATTCTCACTAGGTAAGGGAGTATCCCAGTCTATGTTCTCAGTAGATAACTGTCTTAGCAGAATTTTACCTTGAATGGTAACTGGAGCAAGGAAACCGAGTGGGTCATAGATGCTATTCACCACCGACAGGACTCCTCTCTTAGTGAAGGGTTTGTCACAAGTTGACACTTGGAAGGTGAATGTGTCTTGTTCGATGTTCCACAACAAACCCAGACTTCGCTGTACAGGAGGCACATCTGTACCCAAATCAAGGTTTTTTAGACTGGTGGCATAGTCCTCAGAGTGAAAGGCATTCATAAGTTCCTGGCTGTTGGATATAATCTTGTGCAGTCTAAGGTTTGCTGTAGCCAGCATCTCCTTTGTTCTGGTGAGGAGATCAATCGCTTCTTTAGCGGTTGGAAAAGACTTGAGTGCGTCATCAACGTAGAAGTTTCTTTCAACAAACTGATGAGCATCAGATCCATATTCTTCTTCTCCAGTCTGAGCTGTTCTCCTTAGCCCATAAGTTGCCACTGCAGGAGAAGGACTGTTACCAAAGACATGTACCTTCATTCGAAAGTCTATAACTTCCTTGTGGATGTCATTGTCTTTGTGCCATAGAAACCTGAGGTAGTTTCTGTTGTCTTCTCTGACAATGAAGCAGTGAAACATCTGTTGAATGTCTGCCATAACTGCTACAGGTTCTTGTCTGAAGCGAATCAAGACTCCTATTAGACTGTTGTTCAAGTTAGGCCCTGTAAGGAGCATGTTGTTAAGAGAAACACCTTCATGCTGAGCACTGGAATCAAAGACAACTCTGATTTGGTCTGGTTTACGTGGGTGATACACGCCAAAGGATGGAAGGTACCAGCATTCTTCTCCCTCCTTTAGTGGGGGTGCAGGCTCTGCATGATCTCTGTCAAATATATTTTGCATAAAGTCGACAAAGTGTCTTTGCATCTCTGGTTTCCTGCTTAAGTTGCGTTTTAAGGAGGAGAATCTACTGATGGCCTGTTGCAAGTTGTTGGGCAGTCTCTCTCTTGGGAGACGAAAAGGTAGGGGTGCTACCCAGTTATTGGAGTCGTCTTGAAAGAACTCATTGTCCATTACCTTGATGAATTCTTTGTCTTCCATTGAAGGAGCCAGTATGTCATCTTCACTGGTTGTATTAAACACTGTAGAGCCGAAGTCGTCATCGTGGCAGGAGAAAGGGCTTGTGTTACCTGAGATACCATGTTGCCATCCATGGCTGGCTATCTTCTCTTTCACCCAGTAGTGATGTGGGCATGGCTCAAAGTAAGTGTTTCGGCCATTTGGCAGAACATTTGTCTTGAATGACGAAATGTTGGTAGGTCTCTTCATTTTGCCTATACAGACGTTGCCTATGATGACCCACCCTAGATCCATGCGCTGAGCAAATGGGGCATCTGGGGGTCCACTGACTTGTCTGTGTACCTTGTGAATTCTTAGAATGTCTCTTCCTAACAGAAGAAGGATCTGAGCATCTTTGTCAAGCGGCGGTATCTCATTTGCTATTACCTTCAGGTGAGGGTGATGGAAAGCAGCAGCTGGAGTAGGGATTTCTTCCCTGTTAGCGGGTATCTGATTGCACTCGGCAAGAGTAGGTAGAGGTAATTGCAAGTTACCTTTCAGAGAAGATACCATGAGTCCATGAGCACTTCTTCCAGAAACCTCTGTAGTTCCACTACAGGTACCCAAGGTGTAGGGATGAGCTTCGCCTTTTATTTCAAATAGATTAAACAGTTCTGATTTTGCAAGCGATCTATTGCTCTGATCGTCTAAGATAGCATAGGCTTTTAGAGTCTTTTCTGGTTGGTCCTTGTGGTATATGTTCACCAAGCATATTTTAGCACAGGACTTATCGCAGCGGTCTTCTCCACAAACTTCAGTGCAGGATGAAGAAATGATGGTAGAATTAGGCACTTGGTCTGTATTCTCCCCGCCATGCGTTAACCTGGGAGGAGAGTTAGCAGGTTGTGCAGAGCTGGGCTCAAGCGGATGTAGGGCTTGCACATGCTCTTCGGAGCCACACTCTATGCACTTGATGGATACATTACAGTCCCTTGCAAAATGTTCGGTGGAAGTACAGCACCTGAAACATACCCTAAATGTCTTTAAAAGCTCCTTACGCTCTTCAAGAGGCTTTTTCCTAAAGCCGATACATTTTTTGAGGGGGTGTGGCTTCTTGTGAATGGGACACTCTCTGTTAGGGTTTTCAATCTTCCTACTCTGTCTGTCCGTGGTAACAACTGTGGTAGGAGTGGGAAGGATGTCAGTCTTTTTCACGGATACTGGGCCTCTACGGCTTCTATAGTTGCCCTGAAGACTGGTACTCTTAGGAAATGGTGAGAAGAGACTGTACTCACCGTAGGAAAAACTTGGATCATTCTTGGTCTCTGCAATTCTCCTGATGAAGTTGCAGAAGAAAGAGAATGGTGGGAAGGAAACCTTGTTCTCTTTTTTGTATGATGATCCTAGTGCAGACCATTTCTCTTGTACACCGTACGGGAGCTTGGAGACAATTGGGTTTACCCCTCTTGCAGTGTCAAGGTAACTGAGTCCAGGTAGTTTTGGGTCTGCCTTGGCTAGCTGAAGCTCAAAGGAGAAGGTCACTCAGTCTCTGGAACTCCTTGTTGTCCTTACCAGATATCTTTGGGAAAGATTCCAGGCACATGAACAAGGCATTTTCTATAGCTTCTGGACTGCCATAACTTTGCTCTAGTCGCTCCCATGCAGCTGTGAGGCCTGCTGTAGGATTGTCCATGAAAACTGATCTTAATGGCTTAACACGTGCAGCAGATAGAGGACCAAGCCATCTAATCAGGAGATCCAATTCTTGAGCCGTTGTAATGCCAAGATCGCTGATTGCAGTTCTGAAAGCACATTTCCAACTTCTGTAGTTCTCAGGTTGGTCATCAAAACTTGTAAGACCAGTCTTTGTGAGCTCTCTGCGAAGTATGTACCTCACAAACTCTGCTGTCTCAGTTGTCTCTGCTTTTATGTGAGATGCTGTTGGCTGAATGGTGCTGATTGCACTATCTTTGACATTATTGTTAAAGGACACAGGTAAATATGGTGCAGTAGATGCATTCAGGTGAGTTGCTTGCTTGAAGTCGGTTGTTCCAATGGTACGTTGACTCAATGCTGTACCGATAACAGGAAATTGATGACTTGCTTGCAGGTTGCTCTGATGCTCTGTGACATAAGAAGGAAGGTTAGGTAGGCAGGCAGGAAATGCATTGGAGTGATTTTGCATGCAGGAAGTTGCTGGAACCTCTTTAACTTGGAGCTGTGAAGGAGTTTCTAAGTTGCCAGGAGCATTGGAGACAATGGAGTGTATACTGCAGTGGCTTAGGACATAGTCTTTAGTGCGTTTGAGGGGATCTTCCATATCTGCTATGTTTAGGTTGATGCTGTCTTTCTCACTTGCACCTTCGTCTGCACTGATAGCTTGCTCTAAAACTCTTATGCCGCGTACACACGGTCGGACTTTTCGTCTACAAAAGTCCGACAGCCTGTCCGACAGACTTCCGACGTACCTTCGGCGGACTTGCGGCAGACTTTCTTACGAACGGACTTGCCTACACACGACCACACAAAAGTCCGACGGATTCGTACGTGATGACGTACACCGGACTAAAATAAGGAAGTTCATAGCCAGTAGCCAATAGCTGCCCTAGCATGGGTTTTTGTCCGTCGGACTAGCACACAGACGAGCGGATTTCGGGGTCCGTCGTACTTACGACGTAAAGATTTGAAGCATGTTTCAAATCTAAAGTCCGTCGGATTTGAGGCTAAAAAAGTCCGTTGAAAGTCCGGAGAAGCCCACACACGATCGGATTACCAGCCAGCTTTAGTCCGTCAGCGTCCGTTGGACTTTTGTAGACGAAAAGTCCGACCGTGTGTACGCGGCATTAGCCTTGCCATAGCTGCGTCATGTTTACACTGTTCATTTAAGATTTCTATAGTTGCTCTTTGACGTGCTGTGTGAGCTTCCAACTCTGCTCTTTGATGTGCGGTGTGAGCTTCCAACTCTGCTCTTTGACGTGCGGTCTGAAGCACTGACTCCGTTTCCAACTCTGCTCTTTGACGTGCTGTTTGAGCTTCCAATTCTGCTCTCTTTTCTGCATATGCGACCTGCACCTTGCTGGCTTCCGCTTCAGTGCGGGCACTAATAAGTCGCTCACTGAGTGTTGAGTATCTTGAACTATGACTTCTAGAAGACCTTTTAGAATGTCTGGTGGAAACAGATCTGTGAGATGCAGTGTCCTGTATCAGCTTTAACTTTGCTTCTGCCTTTAATTTGGTTTGCTGGATAAAACTGTCTCTTTCCAGATTAAGAGCCTTGAAATTCTTTAATTCCTCGAGTGAAAGTTCTGTGTTCATATTTTGTAAGACATTAATGAACTTGTCACTGGTAAGCTGATAGAGCTCATAAGAGATAGAGAGTTGTTTAATGGCGCCCTGTAGTGTCAGTAATTCACGTTCAACAGACACTGTATTTGATTCAGAAGTAATCTTTTCCCAAATTAGCTTCAAGCTATTAAACAATTCAGTTCTTAAGGCTTCATAATTCTCCATCACTTTCCAGGTGGGTTTGACTGAGCGTTTGGGTAAGTCAGTTGGCTCAGTGTCTTGTGTTGGAGTGGCTGTATATTCACATTGAGAGCTGTGGTGACTCATGGCTGACACAGGCAGACAATGTCTCAGTGATAAGCAGGCAGGATCTGTGTGCTGTAATATGACACCATGCAGCCTGGTCTCAGGTTATGAAGATTCCATGTGCTGCTGTCTCATTCTTTCTTGCAATGAGGGCAGTAAATCTTGTCTGTAACAGTACTATATGCAGAAATCTTGTAATTAGGCTGTGGAACTCCATTTTTCTACTGTTCTGACTCAACTACAAGGCTATAAATGTTATCCTCAGCTTCACATAGAGCTTACATGACCTGGTGATCTATTTATCCCTTGCATCAATTCAGGCAGCTTAACTCAATGAATAACTCACTGTTTGGAAAGACAGACGATGAATCCTCTCGAATGTTCCGTTTAATGATGGATATTCATAGGTAGAAAAACGTTGCAGTTGTAAGCCACATGTAAGATGTTAAAGCAATGAGGTATACTGTGCACAATGAATCAGAGAGAGGAAGGGGAGGAGAATATACAGAACTATGGTGAGAGAAAGAGTTCAGATAGACAGAGGGAACAAATCTTAAAGACACAGAGCATAATAAATCACCTAGTGTAACACAACAACCCTCATGAGCAGGATCAACCAAATAAGGGTGAGCGCACAGCAGACTGTCCGTGACCCACAAAACTGAGGTTGACATGGAGTGTCAAAGTGACGTTGTCACTGGTAACGTTCTGGAGCAGTTCACTGATGCTGAGCCCGAGAAGTTGGGTATGAGTCCAGCACCTGGCAGTGCTCTGGGTGAGCACCAGGCTGTGGTTACCTCCAGCTGGGAGGATGTTGGTTTGACAATTGCAACTTCTCAAGTCTCAGCAAATGAGTCTGTCTGCATTCCCAATGTAATGAAAGTCCCCAGAAAGGACTTGGGTCTGGGATTAAGGGTCTGGTCTGTAACCAAAGCATTAAAGGAGATGCTTAAACTTTGGGATGTACAGCCAATCTATATTGGGGTGTCTCCTCCACAGTCAGATGGCCTGGTACTGTGGAGTACCACTAGGTGGAGCACTAAATGGCAGGCTGTACAGAACAAAGGAGAACAAGACAGGAATGGTTTATTCTTGAATGTATTACTCTTGTTAAAAGTTGCTTCTGGGTATGCTGCTGGGTTAGTTCCTGAAAAAATGTTATATGGGAGATGCTTTGGAGAAACTAAAAATGAGTCCAAAATGTCTGAGGTTTCACCTCCTAACAGCCCGATGGGAAGCATTTCTGCGGCTATGGTCCAGGGTGGTGCTGGTCAGTTGTCGGTGAAGGGCGTGTATACTGCACCGGTGGACAAACCACGTGAGATGGAAGGGCCGAGCATGGACCAGAAAACAGCAGAAATCCTGACTGGGGCTCAGACAGAGGTGGTTAAAGAGACTGGGGTCACCAGTCCAATAATAGGTTTATGTGACAAACCTGATATGGTCCCTGAGACAGGCAAATGGGTAAAAAGTGCAATAAGGTTGGTACGCCGATCAGACGAGAGCTCGCCTGTTCCGGTTTTGGATAGAAATCCAGGTGGTATTAAAGGTCAAGTGGTAGGACAGCTGTCTGCAGAGTGGGTGAACCCAGGGGAGGTGACATCGTGTGAGGTTCCCGTGGGTGATGGCGGCCCTCCGGTATGTGTGCCCTCTGCAGACTCTGCCCTAGCAAATGCTGAAAAAAAAGGCATTGGTGACATGTGCAACATTGAGAGGTGTAAGGTTGGTTTTAAAATGTCTGTCAATGATGAACCAAGTAATGTGTTAATGGTACATTATAATGTGGTGTCCAAAGGTACAGGTAAACCTGGTAAACAATTAGTGACTGCTGAGTCAGGTACCAGAAATAAGAGGAGGGGTCCCGTTATAAACACCATAGAAATAGGCCCCCTACAGTCTCAGAACAGTAATGCTGAGAGAGGTTTTGGGAAACCAGGAAAATTGAAGCGTGGAGGCAAAAGAGTTGGTAAACCCAAGAGACCTATTGTGATGGGAAAACGGGTACCAGTGAGGGAAAAGGTGGTTACTCATCAGGCGTAGTGTCTGCAGCAGGTTCTCTACAGAATCAGGAAACTGAGTTGGAAGGAAGTAGCAGGAAAGGCAGGGGGCCAACAGAAAAGAAATATGAGCTCAGGAACCCCAAGGACAGAGGGAGTAGGCTGAGTATAGGGAAATGTAGGACCCTGTTAAGATCCAGGGTGGGACCTACCTGGAAGCGCACCCAAAAAAAAGGTTGGGCCTACGTGGCTGACAGCCAGCACAGAGGTGTCCCAACCATGACGGGTGCTGGTGTTCCTCCCTCTGGATCGAAACAAAGGGGGGGATATGTAATAGTGAGAGTCCCTGTCACTGTGAAAAGGGATGGAAAATGGACACAGAGTTTGCATGTCAGGTGACTGCAGTGCTACAAAGCATAGCTTTGAAAGGGAGAAAACTGTGTTGGCAGCTTTCTCCAGGTTTTGGTATTCGGTCATGGGGCTCTGTAGTTTGGAGATTCCATAGTGTCTTGGGTGGGACCGGATCTCCAACCCTGTGTCCAGCACTTATAATGAGCATATGGGAAGACCTCATGGCTCCCAGTTGGAGACTGCTCCACACCCAGAGAGACAGGAGGTCTCCAGGAGTCAGAGGGGCTGCAGGAGGCAGCCAGAATGTGTGACTGAAAGAGGCAGTGGAACGGCCTGAGGACTAAGGCCAAAGCAGAGCTGTGGGCGCTAAAGTGAAGCCATCCACATTGAGGAATCCTGTGGTCTGTGTGACCAGGATAAAGAGCAGAGGTACTGCTAAAGAGAGCCAGGTGGGCTAGCATTTTCTATTGTGTTTATTTG
The DNA here is from genome assembly GCF_042186555.1 of Aquarana catesbeiana. Taxonomy (NCBI): domain Eukaryota; kingdom Metazoa; phylum Chordata; class Amphibia; order Anura; family Ranidae; genus Aquarana; species Aquarana catesbeiana. The sequence continues at coordinate 207,460,402 of NC_133336.1, forward strand.
CTGGAGATGAACCCCTGCGTGGGAACCCTTTTATGTTAGACTTTTTTAGCCTTTTTAATAAAAATGGGCTACCATGCCCTTTAAATATAGTTCCTGACTGGCTTGATTCACTGACAAACGCATCTGCCACGAGAGCTAATGGTCCCCGATATTACAATATATATGTATAATGCCTAGGATGTGTGTGTGTGTGTGTGTGTGTGTGTGTGTGTGTGTGTGTGTGTATATATAATATATATATATAGTTACTGTAAGTGCAGCTAACTGACTCGCCTGCCTACTCTATCTAACCTAAATCAAATGACACTGTCTCTCTGTCTATCTCTCTCTCAATGCCGAAACACACTACACAGGGCCGCCGTGTAGGCGGCCTTATATAGTGTGGGGCGTGTACTATACCCCCTGAGCCATAATTGGCCAAAGCCACTGTAACTTTGGACAATTACGGCTCTCTGTACAGGCGGCGCTGTGATTGACCAAGCATGCGGGTCATAGTGCATGCTTGGCCAATCATCAGCCAGCAATGCACTGCGATGCCGCAGTGAATTATGGGCTGTGATGTGCCACTCACATTTGGCGCGAACGGCCCATATCTTTCGTAATTCGGCGAACGGCCGAACACACGATGCTCATCCCTAGTTTACACACACAGATCCATGGTCCTGCTGTGTTACCAGGCAATCGCGGGTGCCCCGCTGGACATTGCGGCCACCGGGCACGCGCATCGGTTCCCCAGTGACACGGTGTGTGTGATTGCTGTTGGCGGCACACACGCACCCCCTGGTGGGTCGGGAAGGCAAGGGCATCATATGACGGCCTCCCAGAATGAGAGCCGTGCCGCCTGGCCGTCATATGACAGCCAGTGGGCGGCAAGCGGCTAACTATGTTCGCGTGTTCAAACAAATTTTTTGCCTGTTCACATGTTCTGGTGCAAACCGAACAGGGAGGGGGTGTTCGGCCCATCCCTACTACATACTTGTTGGAAGATCGAACAGAGATTGTACAATCAGACTGTAATGTGTGTGATGAGAATTAGATATCCTGGAGGATTTCTCTTTTTGTGGATCCCAATTACTAAATGTGACATGAGAAGTGGATGAGGTGGTGTGATCCATTCATTATTCCTGTATGGGGATTGGACCATACACACTCACACTGACCTCTAGGCTTTCACCTCCAACCTTCTGCTAAGTCTTGGATTCAGTTGTGGGGATTCACTTTGATGGTCACAGAAGTCTCACTCATGCTGTGGAAACGTCATTGACTAAAAGTGACACCATTGTACTTTGGGATTTCCTTTGAACATCATGGTGGAGGATTTGATCTTATGGTGTGGAAAAGATTTTATTATTACCGTTCTTTATTTTGACTTTGACGATTTGTACTAATATTGCTGCACTAATTTTATACCTGCTGATTATAAATTCTCTTCATTAGTTATCAGTGAAATAGTCTCCATACCATTGTTATGTATACACTTATAGGGAGTTTTGTGTTGAGTCTCATGTTTATTGTTATATTTTCACATTTATATTGTGTGAATGTTATATACTAGTCCTGCATTCTTCCATATTATACTAGATGTGATAATTCCACCAATAGGGATCATATGTAACAAATACATTCACTACAAAAATACACTTTCATAAATGTGAGCAAGGGTAGATCTCCTCCAACCTATTCACAGCTACTTCAATCTATATAACAACATATAATACATAAGCATGACGAGCAACAAAGTTATCTTATAAAATTGCAAACAACAAGACTTTATACATGTTAAAAAAGCTGATTTCCTACAACCCTTTTACCACTACTTCCATCACCATACAGTGACTTGTACAGTAACAGAAAAGGGGAAGTCCCAGAGATTCATCCAGATGGTTTAAATCAATGCTGATCAGCTGCCGCCTCTTTGCAGAAAACTCAGTCATCCTCCACCACACCGATGAGCAAACAGGTCACTTACCAAAAGATTTGTCCCCACAAGCAAGGCCCAGATCAGCAGGCAGGAGCGTAGCTGGGACACAAGCCAAAAGGTCTTTACCAGCTGGGCAGCGAAGGTACAGGAACATAAGATAGAAGCAGAGTCAGGATAGGGGCCAGAGTCGGTACACAGTCAGGCAGAACGGCAGAGAAGCACAAGACAGGAAAAGAGTCAGAGTACAAGCCAAGGTCACAATAGGCAGGCAGGAATCCAGAGATTGGTCAAGGGCAAGCCGGGTCAAGCATGTGTAGGCAGATATAGAAGGTCAAGGCGCATTTAACCACTTCAGCCCCAGAAGGATTTACCCCCTTCCTGACCAGAGCACTTTTTACAATTTGGCACTGCGTCGCTTTAACTAATTGCGCAGTCATGCAATGCTGTACCCAAACGAAATTTGCGTCCTTTTCTTCCCACAAATAGAGCTTTCTTTTGATGGTATTTAATCAACTCTGCCTTTTTTTTATTTTTTGCGCTATAAACGTAAAAAAGACTGAAAATTTTGAAAAAAAAATATTTTCTACTTTTTGCTATAAAAAAAAATCCAATAAACTCAATTTTAGTCATACATTTAGGCCAAAATGTATTCGGCTACATGTCTTTGGTAAAAAAATGTCAATAAGCGTATATTTATTGGTTTGCGCAAAAGTTATAGCATCTACAAAAGGGTACATTTTCTGGAATTTACACAGCTTTTAGTTTATGACTGCCTATGTAATTTCTTGAGGTGCTAAAATGGCAGGGCAGTACAAACCCCCCCCCCAAATGACCCCATTTTGGAAAGTAGACAGCCCAAGGAAATTGCTGAGAGGCATGTTGAGCCCATTGAATATTTTTTTTTGTCCCAAGTGATTGAATAATGACAAAAAAAGAAAAAAAATACAAAAAGTTGTCACTAAATGATATATTGCTCACACAGGCCATGGGCCTATGTGGAATTGCACCCCAAAATACATTCAGCTGCTTCTCCTGAGTACGGGGATGCCACATGTGTGGGACTTTTTGGGAGCCTAGCCGCTTTCTAAGGGCGTAAATTTTTGATTTCACTCCTCCACTACCTATCACAGTTTTGAAGGCCATAAAATGCCAAGATGGCACAAACCCCCCCAAATGACCCCATTTTGGAAATTAGACACCCCAAGCTATTTGCTGAGAGGCATGGTGAGTATTTTGCAGCTCTCATTTGTTTTTGAAAATGAAGAAAGACCAGAATTTTTTTTTTTTTCAATTTTCAAAACTTTGACAAAAAGTGAGGTCTGCAATATACTCACTATACCTCTCAGCAAATAGCATGGGGTGTCTACTTTCCAAAATGGGGTCATTTGGGGGATTTTGTGCCACCTGGGTATTCCCTGGCCTCCAAAACTGTGATAGGCAGTTAAGAGTGAAATCAAAAATTTACGCCCTTAGAAAGCCTGAAGGCGGTGCTTGGTTTTCGGGGTCCCGTGTGCGGCTAGACTCCCAAAAAGTCCCACACATGTGGTATCCCCATAATCCCCCATCGATCGATACTGCACTTGGGTGGGCTGGGCTGGGCCGGGCGGAGGGGCAAAATACAGGTGCTAGCAGGTATCTGGGCTGATCCCGCTAATACTGCGTTTTTCGGAACCCTAAACTGCTGGGGACACTAGTATAGATATGATCAGATATTGATCCGTTCAGATACTAAACCACTAAGGGCGGTGTATGCTGCATGCGTGGGTGTTAGCGATACTGGCGCTAATCTGACGCTTCCTGGGGCGACGCATATCACCGCCGGGTGATCAGGGGGCTAAACCTTTATTCGATAATAAACGGTGGGTGCCCTGACACTATAAAAAATAAATGAACTAACCAGCATCACCCGTAACGGTTATACGGTGATCAGTGGTGAAAGGGTTAACTAGGTGCAATCAAGGGGTTAAAACATTGGGTAGTATAAAGGGGTCCCTGTCGCTATAAAACGCTGACGGCGAACCTAAATATTTAACTCCCTAGCTAGCGTCACCAGTGACACTAATACAGCGATCAGAAAAATGATCGCTTAGCGACACTGGTGACGGGGGGGTGATCAAGGGCTTAAAACTTTGTTAATGGGGTACCCTAGACCTAAAGGGGGCTAATACTAACTGCCCTAACACTTCTAACTGTCACAAACTGACATCATCCAGTAATCAGGAAAAAAAAAACCTGCTTGGTGTCAGTATGACTGGGGGGGGGGATCAGGGGTGTTTAGTGTGCCTGGCATGTTCTACTGTGTTGTGTGTTTTACACTTACTCAGATGTCTTCTCTCCTCGGCGCCGGAACGGAAACTGCCGAGCCGAGGAGAGATGACATCACATCCTCTGCCTCTGTGTACTATACAGAGGCAGGGGATGTTTCTCATTGGCTGGGAGCGATCGCGGGGGGGCCACAATCGGATGGCCTCCCCCTCACCTCTCAACACTCCCAGACAAATGCCGACCGCCGCTGGCACCGGGGGGGGTCTGATCGGACCCCCCGCTCGCGGGAAGGCAATCACGTACCAGGTACGTGATTTTGCCTGCCCGTGCCATTGTGATCACGTATATAGGCGGTTGGCAAGTGGTTAAACAGAAACTAGCTGAAAACCACTCAGCAATCTATTCATGCCATAGTTCAGCTTAAATTTGGCACCCGTGCACACACTTGTACGTGTGTGTGTGTGTGTGTGTGTGTGTGTGTGTGTGTGTGCTCATGCACATATGCACATTTATTCTTGTGTACATGCTAATACATTTACACATGTGCACTAATGCCCATTCTGTATTGAGCCTTTGCTCATAATTATGAGCATGTAATGGCCTTATGGTTCCAACTGAGCTTCTCTTACACACTACACTGACAAACTTCAATATACTGCAGTAAAACTGCATGGAAACACTACACTGACACTACAGTAAAACTGCATGGACGCACTACATTTAACGTTGCACTATCACTATATTCACACTACACTGACACTCTACTCTCACAACAGAATCACAATAGCAAACTATAGCACACTAACTCACTAGTAGCAATGAACAGCGCCCTGTTCTATATCTCACCACTCCAACATCGCACTGCAAATGGCTCCCCTGGGCAGGAACCTTTTATAGTGTGGGGTGAGTGTATGAGCAATGAGCCATGATTGGGCTAAGTCATCATGACTTTCTCCAATCATGGCTCTGACAATGCTCTGTGCCCTAATTGGGCAAAGCCTTTATTGCTTCAGCCAATCAGGGCTTAGAATTCACTGTGCGGTGTGCAGTGCATTGTGGGACATATGATGGGCGGAACAAACAGTTGAACCATTTGCCCAACACTAGTCTTTTACCCTACTACAGTACTTCCTCACAAACACATATTGCCTCTTAGGAATATCCATAAGCCAACTTTTTTATGACAGCAGGTATTCAGCATGTAACTGTTACAATCTACCTTCTCTCCATTTATGTGGGGTAAAATGCAGATTGGAAGAGTTAGTTTTCACATTTTCCAAAACAAATCCATTTATGCTATAGAGCCCTTGCATATACATATAGTGAATGTAATGGGGGTTTACATACTAAAACTGGAGAGGGCAAAATCTGGTGCAGCTCTGAATGGCAGCCAATCGGCTTCTAACTTCAGCTTGTTCGGTTAAGTTTTGATACAAAATACTGGAAGCTGATTGGTTTCTATGCAGAGCTGCAGCAGATTTTGCCCTCTGTTCTGGATTAAGCCGTTTCTATGTAGTGTGATCACAAAGGCTAACCGCCTACTGCAGTCTCTGCTGTTTGACAGTTCTTATATAGATAAGGGGCAGATCCACCTGGTGACGTCACCTGTTGCCCCCCTTGTGATGTCACTGATCCAGCATGCATCGGTTGGTGACATTGTAAGGGGGCAGGGTCACCTGCTGATATCATTGAGTGACTCCGCCCCTTAGCTATTCAAGAAATGTCAAGTGGAGAAGCTGGCATTCGGCAGGGAGCATTCAACAAGGCCGGAGGTTTTTTCTTTATACGGGTCCGTTGTTGCAGTGAGCGGCGTGATTGACGATGGAGCTACAGCGGGAGACATTGTTTTTTTTATTTGTTTTTTTTAATAAAGGAATTGTCAAACTTTTGTACTGTCTTTATTCTCTTTTTGCACTTTTTTGGTGAATGGGTAGGGGTAAGCAAAGTTAATTTGTGAAACTAGTCAACTCCTGCTGTGGTTCGTCTGTACCTGTGTTTGTCATGAACTGTTCATCTCTGCAATAAAGCAATTTGTTTATCCTCTATGTTGTGGAGTGTGGTCAATACATTTTTTGAGGGGTACTATGTATCCCATACTCATTCACATGGGGGGAACCAGGATCTGCCCCCCCCAGTTAAAGGGGACTTCCAGATTCCGATAAGCCCCCAGCCCGCAGAACCCCACAACCACAGCCCAGGGTTGTGGGAAAGAGGCCATTGTCCTCGTCAACATAGGGACAAGGTGCTTTGGGGTGTGGGGGGGCAGAGGCCCCCTGCCCCAAAACATTCTCCATGTTGAGGGCATGTGGCCTGGTATGGTTCAGGAGGGGGTGGCCACTCACTCGTCCCCCCCCCTTTCCTGACCTGCATGTTCAGATAAGGGTCTGGTATGGATTTTTTTTTAATAAATGGTGTGGAGTTCCCCTTAAAATCCATGCCAGACCCAAAGGGGGAGGGAAAATGTTCTATTGTTTTGTTTACATTTCAGCTGTCAGTGGGGAAGCCTGCTGACAGCTGATGAGTCATTGGTTGTTAAGGATGCAGTGGACGTCTGCTTAAAGAGGACCTTCAGTCATTTTTTTTTTTTTTTAAACTTTCCATCTATTAAATCTTCTGCCCTTGTTGTTTTAACTTTGGATGGTAAAACTTTTTGCCTGTAAATACCTTTTACAGCCCACTTCCTGTTTCTTTTCTGATAAAAAGCCTAGGCTTATGACATCATGCACAGCTCTCCCTCTCATGAGAGTTTGCCAGGAAGGGAGGGGGGATAAGTCATTGAAGGGCCAATGAGGGCTGCAGAGCTGTTGGTCTGACCCTGTGTAAATCCAGGAAGTGAACAGGCAGCAGCTTCAGCTGCCCACAGTTAAAATGGTTGCAGCCAGACTAAAGCCTCATACACACGGTATGATTGTTGGCAGGCGATTGTCTGTTGACAGACTGTTGTCCTAAAATCTTACCATTAGTATGCTCCTTTTGACAATTGTTGTCCAACTTTCGGCCAACAAATTTTGGATGACAGGCTAGTAAATTTTTGGTGGACAACGGTTTGACATCAGATTTTTGTGTCGTCAGTACACAAATTCGTCACACAAAAGTTGAAAGTAAAAACACGCATGCTCAGAATCAATGCTCACCAAACACAAAATTAGCAGAAAGGGCCCAAAGGGTGGCGCTCAAGAGCTGAATTCCTCGTAGTACATCACTACATTTACGCTTGTTGCACAATAATTGTGTACCGTTAGTATGCAAGACAAGGTCCTGGCACACACCCTTTTGACAAAAATCAGACGCCCGGCTGGCCAACAATCGTACCGTGTGTACGAGGCTTAAGTGGAGGGAGATTACTAATTGCACATGTCAAGTTATTAGCATTTTTTTCTGCTCCAAGAAGCTAAATAGTATTATCCTATGTGTGTAATAGTGTTATCCTATGCACACTTCATTAGGCTTATCAGCATTTTTTGAGCTTTAGCATCTAGGAGCAGAAAAAAATACTGAATGTTCCTAAACACTCCCAAATGCTTCTAACTGCTTTTAAATTCTACTAACAACTTTTTTTGTGAGCCTTTTTTTGCCTTCATGTACTGCAAAAAATGATAATGCTCTTCTAAAAGCTACTAAAATGCTACTAGAAGCTGGCACAAAAATGCTATTATCAACATTTTTTATCAACTGGTTTTTCCTAGCTTTTTTGAGTTTATGCTAGTGTTCATTGAGTACCAAGAGTTCAAGAGTAACTTCACTTTCGGAGGAAAAAAATCAAATCATAATGTAATTAAAAATTACCTTTCCTTTTACAAAAGGTTTATTGACAGTAAGCAAACTGAATATACAAAGAAAGCAAACAGGGCCATTTCAACATTTCAAAAAGTAGAAAATGTACACATCCACTAAATAAAATATTAAGGGCATAACCACGGATGGTACAAAAAAAAAAAAATATATATATATATATATATATATATGCAAACACATTTAAGCCACTACAAACGAATGAAAGGTTGCCATGTAGGATTCAGTGCTAAAAACACAAGTCAAATCAGGACCCAGGTGTAAATGGCATCAGAACGTCTCCATCACAAAAGGTAGGGAGAGACTACTTCTATTAAATTGGCAGTCTAAACTGGCTGATACCTAGGAATAGGCTGAACGACCCCCTGTTCGATTCACACCAGAACATTGCAAATGTTCGGAACAGAATAACAAACCCCATTGAAGTCTATGGACCCGAACTGGAAAAATCAAAAGCACACATTTTGAAGGCTTATATTCAAGTAATTGGGCAGTGGGCATACAATGATTATGAGGGTCTGGGTACTGCCCTGGGGGACATGTATCAATGAAAAAAATTTGTAAAAAACATCATTTTTAAATGAGCAGTGATTTACTGATGCTTAAAGTGAAAGCATAAAAATGAGAAAACAATAAAAATGAAAAATTCCTTTTCATATAGTGCCTAGGGAGTCCCCTTAGTCTACCTGTAAAATGGCACATCTGTACTGTGTATAGAAGCTGCTGCAGCAATAATTACATTTATAAAGCCAAAAAAAATTACATATTCCCTGCAAGCTTTCTTTAATTTATAAACAAAAGCTTGGGGAGCCAGTCTGTATGATGAGGCCGCGATATAGGGCACTGGAAACAAGATTAATAAGGAGGATAAATTCTGGCGTCTCTTCTGCAGACTTTAGATAGAAGTAACAGGTGCAGAAAAATTGGTCTTTGGGTGTTAAAGGTGCCTTCACACCGTAACCCTACAGAGGTACTTTTGATGAAAGAAAGAACTACCTTGCTGTCACAAATTGAAATGATATGCACCTGTCAAACAGGTGTAGAAAAATTGGCCTTTAAGGGTTAATTGTGCCCATGAAACCTATACCAAAAATTTCTTCCAGATGAAATCAGCACCCACAACACTATGCAGCCGAGAAGTCTTGCAGAGCTTCCACATCCCAAAAACACTTAATCAGTGACATCGGCATCAGGGGCTTCATAGCTGCTGGTAATACAGGACTGATTTCATTTTGATAAATGTCAGCCGCACAGTCTGTGGACAGATGCGCTCAATTTTCAGTAACAAAACCTCTGGCAGCACTGAATGCCTGTTCGGAAAGCACGCTGGATGCAGGGCAGCCCAGGATCTCAATATTGGGCAAGTTCTGGCAAGTGGTCTATTCTCATGACCCAGTAAAAAAACAAGAAAATGGAGGCGCCTCTGGGTGCAGACTTTAAAACAACTTTAATAGTTAAAGGCATCAACAAAGATTGCACTCACATTTAAGTTGAACTGATAAGGCATAGAAAAGTCCCAAAAGCAACCAAGGTGGTCTGTGAGGTCAGTCTCTCGTGGCCATGGATATGTCTCCCCTGACTGGTCTCTGGTACGCTGGATATATTGCGGCCGACAGCGATGGAGGAACACCAGAGTGAGGCTTGGAAAGCAAACAGTGATGCAGGTGAGGGGTGATGACGTCACAAACTATGCAACACGTTTCCTGAGCCGGCTAACCATGAGTGACATGACGGCTGTGCTCCTTTGTCAAGCTTGAGCTCTGGTGTTCCTCCATCGCTGTCGGCCACAATACATCCAGCGTACCAGAGACCAGTCAGAGGAGACATGTCCATGGCCGGGAGAGACTTACCTCACGGACCACCTTGGTTGCTTTTGGGACTTTTCTATGCCTCATCAGTTCAACTTAAATGTGAGTGCAATCTTTGTTGCTGCCTTTAACTATTAAAGTTGTTTTAAAGTCTGCACCCAGAGGCGCCTCTGTTTTCTTGTTTTTTTCAATGTCTTTTGGGAATATGGTTTCCACTCCCACTGGAAGGCTGCCATGAATGTGGACTCTTCACATCATCCTTACCATTCACTCCTCTGTGCTATTATTATGAACTTATTTTTGCATATTTACATGCACAACATTGTTGTTTATTCATTTTGGATTATTGCTTTTAATTTTTTGTGCCAAACACTTGTTTAATCGTGACCCAGTAACCCAGGGGATTTTTTTTCTCTTCTCCATGTGATTGAGCTTCTATAACAAGTGACCCGACCATCCCGCCAGCAAACAGATCCATTGTGTTGTATCCCGTGGGGAGATCCAGAGCCACAGATGATCCATTGATATATGCTTGTATTCCAGCTTGATCTGGTAAGATTCCAATGCATAGGGAGATTTATTCTCCATTATCCAGGACCATATATTGGAAGAAGGATTGATTAATTTATGTGACTGCTCTCACTCCTGGGATTATCAACATCAATTGCTCATTGATTATTGTATTATGAACTGTGATACCTACACTTTTGGCTACATTTAAAGGGACTATTTTCTTTTCATTTTTAATTATTCACGTTTTAATTCTAATTTCTAAGTGTTAGTTGACTATTCAGTTGACTACGGTCTTACATTCACCTTGAACATTCAGTTGTTGAGTGTTTAAATATGTAGCGCTGCTCACACAGAATATGTTTTTTGGTAATGAACCATAGATCTATTTTGTATATATAACACAGGGGATCGCCAACTGGAAAGCTCTCCATCTCTGTTTTTGCCCCTAGATAATCGTCCACCATATGATGCAGACGCTGCCAATGGGATGTTGAAGCTGGGCGCAGAGGACTAAAAAAATTGTGAAATGCATCAATTTGGTCAGCCCCCTTCTCCGCCGCTCCTATCTTGACCAACAGAAGCCTCAAAACTATGTTTTCCATGACACTGTAACCTATCAGGAAAGGCATTTGCTAAAATCCTCTTTAAGGTATCCTCAAGAGATTTCATCTTCTGCTCTCTCTCTGGGGATGGGGTAAGTTCTGAGACTTTTCCCTTATAACGGTGGTCAAGGAGGGTTGCCAACCGCGCTTGGAGGGAGGAGTCTGCTAATGGCGATGTGCAAGGGAGCGCTGTAAGATCCCGGGTCTCCCTCCCTGCAAACCCTCGCTGATGCAGTAGCTGCTGTCCAGCAGGCTGGAACCTCCAGCTGGTCGGCATCATTCCCCCTCCTCCCCCCCCCGGATATCGGACCCCTCCGAGTGGCAAGGTAAGAAAATTTCCCTTTGAAGATTGATGATTGAAGTGACTGAGGCGGTGATCTGAAGGCACATCGGCGGACTCCAGCGGCAGCGTGGATGGTCAAAGCAGTGTCTCCCCCCACTCCACTTTCCTCCAGAGAGCCCGGAGAAATCACACAGCCTGTAGGCATCGGTTCAATCAGTGGTGTGCAAGGCGAGGCGGTGTGAAGGGAACGAAGGGAAAGAGTGTTGGCTTGGGGGATCGTGAGTGCGGAGAGGCTCTCCGCTCCCCCTGCCCCTCTACAGAAGTCAGCGGGGAGGTGGTGTGAGAGAGTGGGGGGTCAGGTAGGAGCAGCGGGAATGCCGAGAAGTCTATCCCCCCCTCACCTCTCCGACACCAGTCTTCAGCCATCCAGCTGCACAGCTGAGCGGGACGTCCCAGGCATAGAAGGGGATCACTGACACTGGATCTAAAGCATCAGCTGGAAGTCCTCTAAGGAAAAAAGCAGAAGATACGCTAGAAAGGGTGGAAACAGAAAAGGACGCAAACACGCCCTTTAAGATAAGATAAGTGATTTATATTTTTCTGCTTGATATAAACTGTGTTTCTTCCTACAAAAAATTTGACTTAAAGTAAGATTTTGAAGCGGTGTGAGTGTACTTGGAAGACCTCCCCTTACTTATTGACTGTTACTGACTGTAGCTGCTGATGTTCATTAATAATGAAAGCATCATTACCTACTGTTGGAAGAATAAAAAGCGATAAATAGCAGCTAACAAGGATGGAAATAGTGACATTGTCGACTATTGCCCCCTAGTGCTTGAATATTGTTTGGAAGCAGGTAAAGGAGATTGACTCTGTACCCAGGTGAAGGGGAGGGAAGGGGAGAGAGAGGGAGGAGAGAGGGAATAAAAGAAAAGGTAACAATATGTAGGGGGCAAAAGTCTTAAAAGTCTGAAAAAATCCGAAGCTTCAATTCTTGGTAGTATATCGTTCCCCCCTATCCCCCCCTCCTCTCTTTTTTTTTTTCCTTCCCTCTCCTCCACCTTGATGAGGGGTAAGAGCGGAAGGGGTGGTGGGGTAGTGGAAAAATCCCCTCGCCCCAGTACAAGCCCCACTTCTGGCCCATTGCACAGATATGTAACCCATGGAGTAGCGATGGCAGGGGAAAAGCATCAAAATACTAAAGGAAAACTAGAGGAAACACAAGGAAAAAAAAGATAAAAAGTCTCAGATAAAAACAACATCAGAAAATAGAGTATATCCAGAAAATAGATTAGAACAGGAAGTTGATGCAGAAAATCCCCTGCAGAAAACGGCCCAGTTAACAACAATGACAGACATGGAAAGGATGTTTTCAGCGCTGGAAAATTCATTAAAATCGGAAATGACAAAACTCCATAAAGACATGGGACATACGCTTGTTAGAGTCGAGGAAGTGGAAAAAAGAGCTGACGCACACACAAAAAGAATAAAAGAGCTAAAAGGAGAGATTAAAACCCTAAAACAAGAGCAATTGGAACAGGCATATAGATTAGAAGATCAGTTAAATAAGGAGAAGAGGAAGAATGTAAGGATCCGCGGAGTTCCTGAAGCGCCCCAAACAGAGAACATAATAGAAGTAATTGGGCAAGTTCTCAACCTATCAAGCATAAATGAAGCAAGAAATTAAAGATTGAAAGGGCCTACAGAACAAGAAGGCCAATAGGTTTTTCAAATGAAACCCCAAGAGATATAATAGTCCGCTTCTGTAGCCTGGAAGGAAAAAACCTAGTATGGAAGAGTTTAAAGGAGAAACCACCAATTTTATTAGAAGGAAAGGAAATTCAGGTTTTTCAAGACTTATACTTCAATATAACTGGGGTTTCCCAGCATGCTTAATGGTTAAAAGAAATGGAAGAACTACAAAATTGAGATTCCTAGAAGAAATCCCAAACTTCTGTAAGACTCTGGAAATCCCTTTACCAAAAGACTTGGTTGAAGCAACTAAAAAACCAGATAAGCAAATGGAGGAAGAAACACAGTGGCAATTAGTTTATAGGAAATAGTCTAAGAGGGATGGGGGTGAGAAGTGGGGGAGATAAGGGGAAAGGTTAAAACATCAGAATAGGGGGGGTGCGGGGGGGACCTGGGGGAAAGGGCGTCCTTCATAGACATCATCCTAGCCTGTAAGGAGAGGGTGGGTCAAGGGACCAAACAGATTTCCACCTCAGGGATAGGAGTAGAGATAAAGAAACCCCTTTAATTATAGGTACCTACTCATGCCCTTGCGGGTAAATACGCAAGGGCTCGGGGTCTTGGGGGGGTGGTGGGAGGGGGAGTGGAGGAGTAGATAAGGGGAAAGAAACTGGGAAAATGGATGGGGAAAAAAATAGGGGGGATTCAAAACTGTCTCACCAAGAAGAAGTAGCTGCCCGATCCTGCCGATTGGACAGTTGGGGTTGTCCGGGTGCTGGTTCTCCCCCCCTGTGCCCCCGTTTTGGGGCACAGGGGGGAGGTCCTCCTGTAGGGGGTGAGGGAGTGATAATGAGAATTGTAAATGGAAGAAAAAGTCAAAATCTTGACATTTAATGTCCGAGGGATGAACTCACTGCAGAAAAGGCGCTTAATCTTGAGGGAAATTGAACAACTCAGGGCTGACATAATTTTCCTGCAGGAGACGCATATAACACAGGATTCAAGAGTTAAAATATATTAAAAAAAAAAATCCCAACCTGGTACCATAGAGATTCACCATGCAGAGGTTCAAAAGGCATCGCAATTGGGTTCGGGAAAAACAGTGGCTTTATTATCGAAAAGATAAAAGCAGACCCAGAAGGACGGTTTCTTTTCCTTATAGGGACAATACAGGATATAAAGTACTTGTTAGCTAACATCTACTGCCCTAATAAAAACCCCAAAAAATTCTTAACAGAAAAACTGACAGAGTTACATGATTTCAAACAGGGTAAACTAATAGTAGCAGGTGACTTTAACTTCATTATGGATCATAACTTAGACTCCACCTCTACTGTTCCGGACAGAGAAAGAAAACAACTAAAGATGGTCAAAAAAAAACGACATGAGCTGCAATTAGTCGATGTCTGGCGAATACAGCATCCAAGTATAAAGGATTATACTTAATTTTCAACAGTACATAGAATCCATACGAGATTGGACTATATTCTGCTGGAACATAGATCACTGGAGGAAGTATTTGAATCAGAAATAGAATCATCAGTACTTTCAGACCATTCCCCAGTCTCTATACAGATAAACTTTCGTGGAGAGTCTTCAGGAAGAGGTACATGGCGTATCAATGAAGAGTTACTGGAGGATAGAGACACAGTAAAAACTATAAAAGGTGAGATCGAGAAATATTTTCAGGAAAATGATACTCCCAAAATAGCAAGAGCAACCCTGTGGGAGGCACACAAGTCTGTTATTAGGGGAAAATTAATATCTATAGGAGCAAGAAATAAGAAAGAAAAGAGAAAAAATATCCTGAATCTTCAAAATGAAATCCATAAATTGGAACAAAGACATAAAAAAGAAGTTAAAAAAGAAATACATCGGTCCCTGATCCTTAAAAGAGAACAACTAAAAGATCTGATGGAAAAAGAATATAGAAAGGAAATCAATAGGGTAGTAAGTGAAAGATTCAAGACAGGAAATAAAGCAGGAAAACACCTCGCGTACATCCTAAGGAAAAAAAAGACCTTACATTATATAGAGAAGATAAAAAATGGAAAGGGAGAAATAAAAAATAAAACCACGGAAATAGCACAAGCCTTTGCACAATACTATAGTTCTCTATATGCAATAAAAAACAAGAAACAAGCCAACAAGCAAAAAGGAAGAAGAAGAAGATCCAAATCTATCTAGAAAAAGCTAACTTACCAAAAATGAATCCTGACCTTTTTTAACGGATTTAGAAAGGGAGATAACACAAGAAGAGATTAAGACTGCGCTAAATGAAACCGCTGTCGGTAAAAGCCCCGGGCCAGACGGATTCACGATTAGATATTATAAAAAAATCCAAGACTAAATGATTCCAAGGCTGTGTGAATATCTAAACAAAATAGGGAAAGAGGAAGATATCAGAAAAAAGTCACTTCAGGCACACATTACCATAATACCTAAAGAAGCAAAAGACAAGGTCAACTGTTCAAGCTACCGGCCGATCGCTTTACTGAATACAGACACAAAGCTATACGCCAAAATATTAGCCACGAGAATAAAAAGATTGATACCACTCTGAATAAACCCGGATCAGACGGGGTTCGTCCCAGGCAGAGAAAGTAGGGACAATAGCATAAAAACAATCTTGATGCTGAAAAAAAAGAATCCCAATGGCTCCCCAGATCTACTCCTGTCAATAGATGCAGAAAAAGCATTTGACAGGGTAGATTGGGGATTCATGACGACTACGTTACAACAGCTGGGATTTGAGCCTAAAATTATGAAATGGATAAACAACCTCTATAATAGGCCTACGGCAAAAGTAAAGGTAAATGATAAGATGTTGCCCGAATTTGAAATGTACAACGGAACGCGGCAGGGATGCCCGCTCTCGCCTCTTCTGTACGTGCTGTCACTGGAACCCTTCCTGGCTACTCTGAGAAACAACCCTGGGATAGAGGGGGCAAGGATAGAGGAAAAAGAACATAAAATCGCTGCTTACGCCGACGATATCCTAGTCTATGTGACTAAGCCTAGAGAAACTCTGTTAAACATCTTATCGGAAGTGGAAAGATACGGTGAACTTTCAAATTTCAAAATAAACCCCATAAAGACGGAAATATTAAACCTCGGAGTGGAAAAAAAGATATCTTGGCGCTGCAAAGAGAATTCCCGTTTACGTGGGTAAAAGGAGAGCTATCCTACCTTGGAATTAAATTAACACCAACACTTGAGAAAATATATCCCGCAAACTTCATCCCATTACTGAATGAAATTAGGGCAGAAGTCAAAAGGATAAATATACAATCAATATCGTGGATAGGAAGAGTGAATACGCTTAAAATGGTAATCTTACCAAAAATTTTGTATAAAAATTTCAAATGGTACCAATAAGGATCCCTCGGAGCTTCTTTAAGATCTTACAGAAAATACTGACAACATTTATCTGGCAAAGTAAGAAACCAAGATTAAAATTTGCACTTATGTCTAGGAAAAGACAACACGGGGGTTTAGTAGCACCTGACATATTTAGGTATTACAAAGCAGTTATTCTTGCATGCATGATTGAATGGACGAAAGAGAACAAAGAAAAAAAATGGATTGAGATAGAGAACACTTTAAGCAAAACCACGCTTCACAAAAATATATGGATTGCAAATAAATATAGAATAATAGACCCCAATGCACATGAATTGACAATAAATGTATTTAGAGTTTGGGACGCACTTTATCGGAAACAAAAATGGGTATACAATTCTCCACTAATTGCCCTTACGGGAACAAAATATTTCACACCGGGTGAGGACATATTTCGAAGATTAAGAATAAAGAACCCACAAATTAAAGATGTCACTAGGAAAGGGAAGGTGGAATCGGCACAAGAATTGGAGATTAAATTTGGGGGGAAATTACGTGAATGGGAATATTTACAATTAAAGCACTTAATTATTTCATCACCATATCTGTTCAGGGACACAGAAGAATTAAATAAATTAGAAAAGCTCTGTATGTCACCAACGACAATGAAGGGAGGGATTTCGAAGGTCTATGAATTCCTTTCAGATATTGAAGATCAGAAGAGGCCCTCCTTCATAGATAAATGGGAAAAAGAACTGGAAACAAAATTTGAGGAACAACAAATCGAGAAAATGATTGCAGGTGGATACAATCAAGCCTAGGACGTAAACACTATCGAGATGAATTATAAATTCTTGGTCAGGTGGTATATGACCACGGAAAGACTTCATAGAATTGATCAAGAAAAATCACCATTATGTTGGAGAAATTGTGGGAATAAAGCCACGATGATACACATTTGGTGGGATTGCCCAAAAATAAGAGTATTCTGGCAGGAAGTAATCGCATGTGTTAAGGAGATCACGGGAGAGAAGTTAGAAAATAATAGATTGATCTGTCTGTTCCACGATGCTAAAATTCCCAAAAAGCAATACATGAGAAAAGTAACATCAAAATTATTAAACGCTGCGAAGGGACTGATGCCAAAAAACTGGCTAAAGAGCAAAAGCCCAGATTTGGGAGAATGGTTTAGGCAGGTGGATTACTACCACAAAATGGAAATACTCTGTTGTAAAGATGAAGGACAACCTAGATAAATGCGTCTCTGTCTGGAAGCGGTGGGAAAGATACAAGACCTCGGACAGCTATTGGGAGAAGTTGCTGACTAGCAATGGATTTTAAGAGGAAATAACATCTGGGAAAGTTAGGAAGAGTTTTGATGGTGAGGCGGGAGGGAGGGGGGGGATTTTGAAGGGGGAGGAAAATATGGGAATGGGGGTGGGAGGGAACAATACTTAGTTTTACTTAAAGTCATGTGAATAAATAAAGGAAAGGAATTCCTTTGACGTATGTCTTCCTCTGCTTCAGTGCCTCCAAAACTGTGAGAATCCTCCTCCTCCCTCTCCTCTTGTGTGTTCTGTGGCATAGAAACAAAGGTGTCTGCATAATGCAGGCCTTGAGAGGAAAGAAAGTCCTCCTCTTCATCACACTGTTCTGCCTCGAGTGCTCTGTCCACAATGCCATGCAGAGCCTGTTCCAGCAGGAACACAACAGGGATTGTGTTGCCTTATGGGTTTATGTGAAATCTCCATTAATAGCTGTAAAATATTGTAATTAGGAATATATTACATTTAGCTTGTATCTATGCAGGCCAGAACATATAAATCTTCACATATATATCCAGACAAGTCGGTGCCCAGGCTTTTGTGTACAAACAATGGGTTTCAAACCTCTTTGTGGTACACAAACTCACTTCAAAGAATCCCATGCTGGGATATGCAAAGAAGGAAGGCCCACCCCAGGCCAATACTTAACTTCCCGGGAAAGTTCAAGTCAATCTCCTGCCTTAATAGTCACAAGGATTTGCATTAAAGGGGCTGACTTATGCAAAGTATAGGGATTGGAGATGCAGCCAATCCTTAACCAGCAATAGAGAAGCTCACCAATCAATTACCATGCTATTCCAACCAATGAGGCATCAGCCTGTATTGATATACACAGACTAGATGGGAAAGATTTTCTCTCTTTATGGTAGAGCAGCCATCAGACTGGAACCTTGGTGAGAATCGGTTAATTATGGGAAAGGTCTGCCCTTTTACTTGTAACTAAATATGTTTGTAGATTAATGTTTTAAGGAATATACTCTGTATTCCTTCATGTAATTCTTTTATTTTAACCTAATCTTTTCTTTTTTGGTGTAAGACTATAGGTGTTTGTGTATTAGATAGGTGCTTTCAACTACTTCCTAATAAATGTTATTATATTAGAACTTTCACTCTTGGTCAAAGAACTCTCATTAAACCCACCTCATATATTTTAGATATTAAATCTTAAATATAATAAATGGATAACAGATTGTGTCACTGAAGCATGCATTTTCATGGCTCACCATTCTTATGGCCTCTTTAAATGTTGACAGTTCAGTGCATGCATCCTTTATGAGCAGTCATTGGTGCAGGGAAAAAAAGCTGAGTTGGCCTGAGCCAGTCATTGTGCCATTTTCACACTGGTACTCATTGATGGCCCTCTGCTACATATGCAGCCACTGCAGCATTGCCAAAGTCAAGTTCCATCTGGTGGCATGTAACAAATCAGGCGGTTTATGGGCAGGTGGAATTCCCACTGAATCAAATATTTGCTTTGTATGACCGCCTGAAATGGCTAGACTCTTCTGGCCTGCTTTAGTAGATCTTCCATCCCTGGGTACCTATTTAAGAAATACTGCATCACCAAATTGAGGACATGTGCCAGGCATGGCACATGTGTCAACTTTCCCTGTCTAAGGGCAGACAGGAGGTTTGTGTCATTATCACACACCACCATTCCTGGCTCCAGCTGGCATGGCATGAACCAACTCTGGGTCTGCCCCTGCAAAGCTGCAGGAATCTCTGCTGTGGTGTGGTTCCTGTCCCCTAGACACATCTGCTGAAGCACTGCATGGCACCTTTTAGCCTGACTTGAATAGCCCATTGAAACACTAAAGGGGTACTTGTGGTTCACTGGACAATTCAGCAGAAGAGGGCATGGAGGAGGATGAGGGGGTGGAGCTGACAAATTTCACTTCATCACTATTTGTGTGAAGATGTGGCAGTACAACAAGCTGCAGCACTGAGCACTGTCCTGCAGCATCCTTCCAAGTTGCAAGCAGCATTACCCAGTGTGCTGTGAACAAAATATATCGTCCCTGAGCATGCTTGCTTGCTGGACCATGTGCCAGCAGTAGGACTTTGCAGCTGACTGTCTTGCCCTATGATGCCACAACATTGCCTTCCACATGATGGTACAGAGCTGGAATGGGCTTACGTGAAAACAAATAGCGACTGGGAATTTGTGGTAACGCACATTCTGAAAATTCACAGGGGGACAGAATCCACCAGACAGAAAAACAGGAGTTGTAAAGCCAGCAGCTTTGACAAGCTTGCATTTAGATGCTGGGCATGTGGGTGGCAGTGGCTATTTTTTTTTTCGCTGCAGCAGATGGGGCAGAGAAATTTTCTTACTATAGTCTACAGCTGGTGGTGTGCTGTTGACAGATGTGCTGCAAGGACATGGGACACCCTGTGCTATACCATCATCCCTGTCAGTGGAGACTGCTGAGAAGTCATAAGGTATAGCAGGGGTAGACTGAGGTGAGGAGTGAGAAGCAGCAGCATTGTGTCCCTTTTGTGTGGCTTTCAGGTGCTCTTGCCATTGGCTGAGTAGTGGGAAGTGCCTTGTCAAGCATGTGGTACCCAAGTGGCTTGTGTTTTTTCCCCGCTTGATGTGCTTGAGACAAAGTTACAAATTGCAACAGTGATCGGCTGCACATGTGCTAAAAAAAGGTCTAGACAGCTGAGTTGTGGGAAGTGGGCCGGGAGATAACAGCTCCACAATGATGGAATAGGGTGGCTGATATCTACTCTTCAATGGGTAAAAGTGAGCGCTAAGCCTAACACAGTTGTAAATTTAAAAGACAATTAAAAAATTAAAATAAAAACAATGTCAATATAGATACTGATGGAAAAGTAATGGAATAAATGAACATTAGTTTTTCAGAAGAAAATATAAGAGAAAATATACTATAATGTCCATATAGGCTGTGTATAAGTCCATATATTAGATGAAGCACTAACCGCATTATAAGGCTGCCTTGTATGAGAAAGAAGCGATCCTCTGGGTACTGCAAAATTGTAAAACACAAGGCACCACTCTAAGTGCAGAATTATCATAAAGTTTATTATACAGGACTAAAAAGATGGTACTCACAAAAGTACATGATTAAAAGCATGTTTGGCAATGTAACCGGAGTGTCCTGAAGTCTGTGTTGTTCAGGTCTGGACGGCGTTGTTGTCCGATGGGCAGGCTCAGCGGTGGGAGCCGTCGCTTCCTGCCGCTGGAACGCAAGCTGAGAACCAGGAAACCAAGAAATTAGTTCACTTCCGGGTGACGGGACGTGTAGGCGACGCGTTTGCGGAGCTACGCTCCTTCCTTAGGCCTAACGTGTAACGTGATTGGGCTGAAATGTATAGGCTAATGGATGTTGCTGATTGGTGGAAAAAAGCTCCAGATTATGCTGCGATCGCTCTGGCTGACATTTTAGCTATCTGATATGGATACATTAGACAACAACTGCTTGAATTTTTAAAATATGGCAATATATATAAAACCAATAAAAAGAGTAATAAACACGCAACTGAGCAAGAACATTCCGGAGCTGTTCCGGACCCAGTGCCAAACGGGCGCGGCCTCACAGGCCAAGACCACGTTCTCACCTATCACACCATCCAGCTCGCTAACGATGGCCCCTCCCGACTTAGCCCCGGGCCGAGACCTACTGCCGAGCATCCTAGATCTAGAGAAGTTCGCTTTAGACATTAAGAGCACGGTGACAACAGCAATAGCGGACCTGAAAAATGACTTCCAGGCGGTAGCACATTGAGGCTGTTGAACAAACCTCTAAAACACAAGCGGCCGCCATTCGCCAAGTACAATCTGTATATGACTCCCAGCTTTCCCAAATGTTTGACCTGCATAGACATGCTGAAGACCTTGATAATAGGGGCCGGAGACATAATATCAGAGTGCGGGGAATCCCTGAGAGTGTGGACCCTGGAGCTATACAACAGAACATCTGCTCATTGTTTAATGATCTAATGGAGCGCCCAGCCGATTCCCCTATTGAAATGGAGAGGGCACATCGGGCCTTGCGCCCATAGTCGGGTGATAATGAACCGCCCAGGGACATTGTGTGCTGTGTGGTTCATTTCCAACTTAAGGAAGAAATGCTACGCAAAGCAAGAGAGAGAGGACAGATTCTACACAATGGAGCGGAAGTCAAACTATTTCAGGACTTGTCGCAAATCACGCTACAAAACAGAAGAGCTCTGCGCCCCCTGTTGGATGCTCTAAGGGCCCGCAACATCACTTATCGCTGGAAGTTTCCTTTTGGCTTGTCAGCCTCATCTAGGGGTCGCTCTGCACTATTGCGCACGCCGGATGACCTGCAGACCTTTTGTGAGCAGCTGGACCTTCCAATTATAGAATTACCGGATTGGTATGCACAGTTCTTTCCCGCGGAACCTTGGCTTCCAGTGTCCCTCAACCCATCTCCAAAAGCCCAGCGACACAGAACAC
This sequence comes from Aquarana catesbeiana, assembly GCF_042186555.1. NCBI lineage: Eukaryota > Metazoa > Chordata > Amphibia > Anura > Ranidae > Aquarana > Aquarana catesbeiana. The sequence goes on from NC_133336.1 coordinate 207,482,392, forward strand.
GCAGACGCAGAGGTGACCTGGCCTCTCCAAGTGCCCGTGCATCATGACGCAACCTTTACCCACGCAGCCCGGGTTCACCTCCCTCACCATCAGCGAGAAGAGGTCGTCTGGAAGCCTAGAGTTGCTCCTCATATGCTGGTCACGTTGTTTGGTCTTTTTTTTTCCCCCTTTTTTTTTTCTCTCCTTTTATTATTATTTGGACCTGACTGATACATGCGCCTTGGATACATCATTAAATCTGCCTATGACTTTTGCATAATCCCATTGAGATCACTATCCTCTGGCACTTTGGTTAACCATGGGATCCCAGCCCCATCACACACTTTAATGCAAACGATCCCTGATGAGATGAAACCGATGAGACTGAGTAAATATAAAAGAATGGAGAACGTATGATGCCTCGTCTTCTACCTCCAGACTTTCAATAAGGTGCTCCTTTAGGTTGGTCGGTGAATGACTGGGATCTGCAATCAATCAAGATGTGCACGTGAGGGATTACAGCTTGCATGACGGTGCTTGAAGATACAGAATAGTCTTTCCCGCGGACTTCACCATCGCCTCCTCCACCTCCTCCAACATCCCCTCAGAAGAACTGCAACGAAAACTGTGAGGACTTCATCGGAGCACTTTGAACCCTGTCACCACGGCTTCTGACCTTCCACAGGGTTATTTAGCTTTGTCATAATTCTAGAGGCACTGAGGACAGCCACAAGACCAGGCTGACGTGCGATGATAGAGGTTTGAGAAAATAACTGTTTTTGGTTTGGGCACCTGGGATACAACGGGGTTTATCCTGACATCTCAGGATTCCAAACTAGGGTTGAAGTAACTTAATTTAGTTAAGAGGCTAGGGGTTATATGCAGCTTATGTAGCCGTTATACTCTAGATGACCCAGACATGATCATATTGCAGAGGAGTTTAAGTACTTACTTTGGGGTACATCTACAGGTGAGGAATATGTAAGCTCAAGTTAGGTTAACTTTTTTATCATATTAAGGTGTGTATCTCACTCATATGTATACCATAACATGCTCACCCCCACTTGTCCTTGGCTATCTGCTGCCATTTTACTTCAGATTGTGCCCTCTTCTCTTCTCTTCCATTCTTTGGGCTACCCTCTCTCTATCCTCTCCAGGTCTCTCTACTACGCTATTCTGCCTGCCAACCCCTTCCTTCTTTTCCTACCCTACTTCCCTTCCCCCCTTTTCTTTACCCCTGGATTAAGTAAAGGTTGCTGAGGATACACAGAGGGTTATAAAATGATGTATGTTTATCAGATGCTCCCATGCAAAGTTTGATAATGTCCAGCACTAGGGTTTTATGCGGTTCAGTGTTTGAATGGCCATTAAGGCTCTAGTTTCTTTGAAAAGTTTTTGTTCTTTGTTTTTATTATTTTAAGACCAGGATGCAAGTATGCTCTGTTTGTTGCCCAATGCAGGCTCCCCGCCCTCTCATTTGAAGTGGGATGCACGGACATGCATAACCACTAGACAAATTTCTTGGACCCGGACGGTACACACACTCTGTGGTTTCCATCCGTTCTCTCTACCCCACACAGCAATCCTGACAGGACAGGAGCAAGGCTGACACTCCAGAACTGTTTCTTCCTAGGTGGATTAGTATTTCTATATCAATCTCTGGTTTGATATTTCTGTCCTTCTCTCTCTCTTTTTTCTGCTCCTCCTTATTTGTTGTTTGTTGTCCCTTTTACCCCCACCTTCTTCCCTGTCCATCTTAGTCCTCTCCACCCTCATACACTGAGACACCCCTCTCGGCTTGCCCCCCCCTTTTTTTCTCTGTGTTTGCTCCGCCCTCGTCCTCCCGCCTAAGGGGGAAAGAGTTTTAAGACTAGGTGAGGCTTATCTCGTCCTCTGCTGGTAAGTCGGCTCGACTCCCCTATCCGCCTGCAATGATGCAGCATAGCAAGGTTATCAATGCTCCCCTGTCACTGAAGTGCATTTCTTTGAATGTAAAGGGTCTGAACCTGCCTGAAAAAAGATTGCAAGTCCTATCGTCTCTGTCTAAACACAGAGCTCATTTTATATTTCTACAAGAGACCCATTTTCGATCGGATGCCGTCCCCAAATTGTCAAACCACATATAACGCCAGGTATTTCATGCCACTAATGCTGAAGCCAAGACCAAAGGTGTCTCTATACTAATTTCCAGACATGCTAACTTCCTCATGACAGACTCCCTTATTGACCCGGAGGGTAGGTTCATTTTTCTTAAGGGTACTTATGCCTCAAAACCACTGACGTTAGCTAATATTTACAGTCCAAATGACCATCAGGTCTCTTTCTTTCAAAAAGTATGTGACAAACTAGCAGATTTCCAGAGGGGATTGGTCCTAATGGGGGGGACTTCAATATACCCTTAAACCCCCTACTAGACTCCTCCACGGGATCCTCCAACCTAACATACAAAGCACTAAGACAGATCAAGCTATACTTTTTACTCGGCCCCACATCAAAAGTACTCAAGAATAGACTATTTCTTCCTCTCCCAGGCAGACCTACCATATCTAAAAGAAGCCACAATAGAACCTATGTTCTTATCAGACCACCACCCAATCACGGTAACTCTCACTTTCCCGGAAGTAGAAACTAAGTCGAAAATATGGCGTCTGAACCCATCCCTACATAAAGATATCCCCACAATAGAACACATTCACACGTGCATACATCAGTATTTCCAGGAAAACGCAAGTCCAGAAATATCTCCAATCACTTTATGGGAGGCACATAAGTGTGTGATTCGGGGTGAATTTCTGGCCCTAGCTTCAAAATTCAAAAAATTGCAGCAAGAGACCATCAACTCCCTTATCCAATCAATTAAAAATCTGGAAACAATCCACAAACAGACTCAAGCCCAATCTACACTTCAGGACTTAATACAAGCTCGTTCCCTCCTTTTGGAGGAGCTGGATAAACGCACGAAACAACGTTACATTCTTGGCCAGAGGGTCTTTTATGAGCATGGCAACAAGTGCGGCTGTCTGCTGGCCCGCTCAGTGCAAGCGTCTAAATCTTCCTCCAAGATTCACTCTTTGCGCAACAACAGGGGAGATCTCCTGGCCAAGAATGAAGATATTGCCAAAGAATTTGAGAGGTATTATTCCAAGCTTTATAACTTACAGACTGACCACATCTCCCAAACTACACCCGAATTCCGTGCAAATCTAATTAAAGACTTTCTTTCTTCTTTTAGCCCCTCTCCCATGAAGCCTCAACAAGCTTCAGCCCTAGAAAGTGAAATATCCATCACGGAAATAGAAATAGCTGTTAAACAAATGAAGGCTGGGAGCAGCCCAGGCCCTGATGGCTTTACCCTTCAATATTACAAATCCTTCGCGGACAGTTTATTCCCCAGACTTTAGACGACCCTCGATAGTTTTTCAGACCCGCATTCCTGACCGAATGAGATGCTTAGGGCGCATATCACCGTAATTCCTAAAGAAGACAAAGACCCGTCCCTAGTGACAAATTATAGACCAATTTCCCTACTAAATGTAGATATAAAAATTTATGCGAAGGTCCTAGCTAATCGATTGATGCCCCTGATTCCAGAACTCATCTCCACAGACCAGGTGGGTTTTGTTCCTGGACGAGAAGCCAGGGACAACACGATTTGTACCCTTAACCTACATCATTGGCTTACATCAACTAAAACACAAGGTTTCTTTTTATCACTAGATTCCGAGAAGGCGTTCAACAGGGTGGCCTGGGATTATATGCGAGAAACTCTCACAGCCATTGGCCTGGGAAGTCGTATGCTTGCGTACATCATGGCCCTATACTCGAATCCCACGGCGGCGGTGAGGACCAACAGCTACCTGTCGAGTGCCTTCTCCATCAATAATGGCACACGCCAGGGGTGTCCGCTTTCCCCCTTAATCTATATACTAACCCTAGAACCTTTTCTTGATAAACTTAGATTAAACCCAGACATTCAGGGAGTTACAGTAAATAAAAGGGAATTTAAAGTAGCAGTGTTTGCCGACGACATTCTACTATCCCTGAGAGCACCTAGAACGTCTCTTCCGAACCTGCTTAAAGATCTATCCGAGTTTGGTAAAATTTCAAACCTTAAAATAAACTACACAAAATCTCATGCACTTAATGTTACTTTAACAACTCAAGAAGTCGCCCACTGTCGGGACTCATTCCCATTTCACTGGGAGAAGAGGGCAATTACCTACTTGGGAATTAAGATCCCCACAAAAATGTCAGAACTCTACCCTTTGAATCATCACGCGGCTCTTAGAGTCCAAAAACTTCTAAAGGGGTGGGCAACTTTAAATGTATCGTGGTTCGGGTGAGCAGCGCTGCTTAAAATGATGATCCTGCCCCGATTGCTATACATGATGCAAGCGGTCCCGATTCTCCTACCAGCTGGCTTTTTCTCTATCTATAGAAAAGCTTGTTCTGCTTTTCTCTGGAAAGACGCTCCTCCCCATATCAAATTTACACGTCTAACACTGGCCAAACAGAGAGGAGGTATAGGCCTGCCAGATCTACATAAATATTATATAGCTTGCCACCTTACCAGGGTCGCAGACTGGAATATCCATGCTAGGGAGAAAGCGTGGGTCTTCCTAGAGAAAGCCTTCTCAACCCCACCCTTGCATCTGCTAACCTGGCTGCATCCAAGCAGCTGGCCACAGATCCTATCTACACATCCCCTTATCCATCCTTCACTTCTAGCATTTAAGAGGACAGGCCGGAATACGAATCTCACTACTAGCCCGGGCCCTCTGACAACGTTAAGAGGGAACCCGGCTTTCCTACCTGGGGAGCTCAATTCTTTTCTGCGTAAAGAATGGCCTTTTGAAGAGGTTCTGGCCCAGCAGTTCTATAGTAATAACAAACCCATCACATTAGAGAAACTCAAAACAATGTCAGTGTCGTCCACTTTTTCCTTCTGGACCTTTAGACAAATTAGGCACTTTTTACAAAACCAAGCGCACCAGGGGTGCTGTTCGAGACCCCTAACACTGTTCGAGACCCTTTGCCAACTCAAAACCCATCAACGACACCTGATCTCACTCATCTACTCGTTCCTCTCGGAGGACCCTGATCATTCCCCAGCCCCGTCTCAAACATCTTGGAACAATGAATTACAAGCACACTTGACAAATGAGGACTGGACCACAATCCATGAATACGCTCACAAGAGCTCATTGAATGTGGCCGTCCAGGAAAATGGCTACAAGATTGTCACTAGGTGGTATAGGACCCCCTCTCGGCTCCACAAGTTTTCGGCCGACATTCCTGATACCTGCTAGCATTGTGAACGGGAAGTGGGTACTATGCTCCACGTATGGTGGACATGTAAAAAAATTCAACCGTTCTGGAAACAGGTCCACAACCTCATTTCTCATGTCACCACATTTTCCCTTGATTATACTCCAGCTCAATTTCTCCTGCACCACACCTCACTCTCCAGGAAAACATATTACAAGTCCCTAGCCATGAATATGGTAAACGCAGCAAGATTATGCATCCCTAAACACTGGCGCTCCATGAACATACCGACAATCAGAGAATGGTTCTCAAGAATATCCATGATCAGGGATATGGAGGAACTGATCCACATATCTCAAGACAGAATGCACAAATTTTCAATTATATGGGCTTGCTGGTCTCACTTCACTACTACAGACGGGTACCGGCAATACACCCAATAAAAGTATTGGGGGATGAGTGTGCCGAACCTTGGGTGGCCCATGGCGGGTGGGCGAGGAGCGGAGATTTCCTAAGATCTACCCCGTACCTGTCCTTTCCCCCCACCTCCTTTTTCTTTTAATGCTAATCCTCTGTTTCTTAGTTTATATCTTTTCTCTACCCCCTGATTGCTCTGAAACGTTGGTAAAGCATGGGTTTCCCTTCGGAAACAGATACTTAGTTTAATGAGGGAACACGGTACTACATATACCCTCCAGGACCCGAGTGGACTGATTGAGTTCCTGCCCGGTAAGGTTAGATTGCAAGCACGGGCTTAATAGGCTATCCTGCCCCCTGTATTGTGCAGGGTGAGGAAGAGGGGGGAGGAAGAGGGGGGAGGTGAAAATTGAGAGTACGACCCTCTGCCCTCAGACGCTTTTTATGCATTAATAAATGGAAAGAGCGCTCTGACAACCATGGAGGAAGTCTATAAGCAATTTCACTTTAGATTGCCTCATATTTTGAAATGTGTACCCCGATGTTTCCCCCTTTTTTATGTGATGCTTCCTTCTTGTTTGTACTTATTTCTGTTTGTACGAATACTTGTACACTTAAATGCGATACAGTTGTTTACCTTGCAAATATGGAATAAAATCTTTATGGAAAAAAAAAAGAGTAATAAAAAGAGGGGATGTATAAAAACAATGTGAATAATATAAATACTGACGGATAATTGGGGAAATCGTGAACAACCGCATTTCACACATAAGAGATGTTCCAGGGACACTTAACCTAAGCTGACAATTGGGGATGACACCAGGATGTAGGAAATATATGGATGTAAATGTGGAAAATAACAATAAAATAAAAATGAGATAAAAATAAAAATGGGAATAATAAAAAAATATAATAATAAATTAAAAATAATAAATAATAAAAATGAAAATAAATGTGAAAAATAATTGTGAAAAAAAATATATAAATAGAAAATAAAAATTGTATAATAAATAATGAATAGAAATTTGTTGAAAAATAAATATGAGAGATTAAATAGGAGGATAGAAATTATTGATATTGCTGATACATAATGGCATATTAGGATAACGGAATGCCTTTACAGATGGGAGAGGGAAAGCACTCAAATTAGGCTGCTCACCTCTATTTCCTCATTTAATCCGTCTGGGGCAAGAGAGTCCAAGGTGTATATCCAGTATGTTTCCCTCTGGCAGAGGCGTTTAAAACGCTCTGCCAGTGGGAACGTACCTGGAATGGACTCAATGATCCAAACCCTGAGGCCAGAGGAAGAATGATCATGAAGAAAATGTAAAGGAATACTGTGGGTATCGTCTCCTGCTTCCATGAGACGGTGGTGCCCCCCAAATCTCTTTCTCAAGGTACGTATAGTTCTTCCCACATAATAAAGCCCACAAGGACAAGTTAAGCAGTAAATTACAAATTCCGTGGAACAATTGTAAAAACTGCTAATCTTGTATGTCTTGCCCTTGTGGGTGAATTCTTTTTGGCCATGTGTAACATGGCTACATGTCAAACATAATTTTTTTTTTGACACTGATACATCCCAACCAAAGGGATAAGACATGGGAATATCATTTTGGGACCTGATTTGGATTCAAGTTTGCTGGGCGCTATCGAATTTTTGATATTTCTGGTTTTACGATATGTGAATTTGGGTGTAGTAATGATAGATTTGAGTTGCGGATCCTGAAGAAGGATGAGCCAATGTCTGTTAAGGATACGTTTCATAGTTTTATATCGGGTATGGAACTGTGTCAGGAATCTAACGGGTTGTGACGTGGACTTGTCCGAATTTTTAATACATGTAGGATGCTCCGACATGTAGAGATCAAAAGCTTCATCAATCACTTTGGGTGGGAAGGCTTTGTCGATGAATTTTTGTTTTAAAAGGGACCCTTCTGTAATATAATCTGATTGTCTGGTGAAGGTTCTTCGTAGATGGCAAAATTGGCTTTTGGGGATATTTGAGATCCACCTAGGATGGTGGCAACTTTGGTGCTGTAAAAAAGAATTGCCTGCCGTAGGTTTTGTATAATTCTTAGCTAAAATGTTGCCGTCCTGATGGAATAGTGTTAAATCTAGAAATGCCAATTGAAGGGAATGATGTTCTGAGGTGAATGTGAGGCCATGTTTATTATTATTGCAATGTGTCAAAAAATCTGTAAATAGGGGTTCTGGGCCATCCCAAATGATGATAATATCATCTACATACCTCCCATAAAATACTATATGGGAGGTATAGGGATTATTGAGCCAGATGTGATTGGCCTCCCAGAACCCCATAGTTAAATTGGCATAACTGGGGGCAAAATTGGCCCCCATTGCTGTGCCCTTTAATTGATTTAATTAATTTCTCCATCAAACTCAAAATAGTTATGGGTCAGGCAGAATTCTGTGGCCTCCAAAATAAACTCTGCCTGACCTGGATTTAGTAAAGGATCAGAAAAAAGAAAGTGAGCAATGGCTCTGAGACCTATATCATGTGGGATTGAGGTGTAAAGAGAGTTCACATCAAGGGAAGCCCACATGTAAGTGGGCTCCCATGTGTAGTGTTCTAACAATTCCAAAAGATGGATGCCATCACGGATATAAGACAGAAGACTGACTGCAAGTGGTTGTAAAAATAAATCTATATACTGGGAAAAGAGACTTGGTGATACTGTCTATGGCTGCAACTATGGGTCGGCCTGGGGGATTTATTGTACTCTTATATATTTTGGGGATGTGATAAAAATATGGGGTGGAAAAGTAGGGTCTGTTGAAAAAAAGCATATTCCTGTTTGGAGATGATATTGTTGCTCTTGGCTCTATCTGTAAGTGTTTTGGCTTCTATAGTGAAAGTTGGCAAAGGGTCACAGCGTAATTTGGAATATGTATTGTCATCTGACAATAAGCGTGTAGCTTCTGCCAAAAAATCATAATGATTTTGAATGACAATACCTCCACCTTTATCTGCGGTTTTGATAACTATCTCTGGATTATCTGTGAGGTGTTTTAAGGCTGTTTTTTCAGGGGTGGTGAGATTGAAATGATTGGAGTGGCTTTCGTGTGTTTGTTGACACAGTTTTTGTAAATCAGAAAAAACCACCTGATAAAAAGTGTGTAAATAAGGTCATTTAGAACGTGTGGGATTAAACACAGATTTGGGTCTGAATTTACTGTGTTGTACCGGAGGTGAAGTTGAAAGATGCTGTGTTAGAAGAACCAAATCTTTAACCTCGTCTTCACTCTCTATGTTGTATAATTCTTTTAATATGCTTAGTTCTGGTGAATCATAGGTCTCAGAGTGGGAAATAGACTCTACAGAGCTGGAGTGTGTATAACTATCTGAGACCTTTTGAGTTTTGATGTTATAATGGCGTTTGAGGGTGAGATTCCGAATGAATAGATGCAAATCTTTAAATAGGCTAAATGAATTGGGAAGTGATGATGGAGCAAAATTTAGACCTCGTTGTAAAATGGACGCTTCTGCTTGGGACAAATTGTGAGAAGATAAATTGTACATTTTTACTGTTTTTGGGACTTGGCCCTGTGATTTGGGTCACTGCTTTCCCCCTCGCTTTTCTCTTCTTTTAGTTTTCTTTTTCCAATGTTTGGACGATGGGTCGGCGAGGGGGGAAGTGCTAAAAAAACCCCTGAACCCTGTTGTATATGGTCTAGGGGGACTTGTTCTGCTGGAACTGACAAATCTGTATGGGAAAATAATAAAGGTAACTGTGTATGAAAAGGGGACCTAACTGTAGGAACTGTAGAACTGGTGGATCTGTCCAAGTCATGGATGCCAGAAATGATGGTTGTGATGATTTGTGGTGTATGATCTGATTTATTGTCTGGATGTGTGGAACAGGACAAAGAGCTGTTGTGAATAATCTTATTTTGTGTGGACAGACTGTTGTCGCTGGGGTTAGCATGTATATTATTATCATCATTATCTCCATGAGAATGGTGTTTAGATGTCTCATTGTTTGTTTGGGTGTTCTGGTTATGACTGGGATTTTTTTTTTTTTAACACGGTTTGAGAAAAGCAGCGACACAAATCACAGGGCCAAGTCCCAAAAACAGTAAAAATTTACAATTTATTTTCTCACAATTTGTCCCAAGCAGAAGCATCCATTTTACAACGAGGTCTAAATTTTGCTCCATCATCACTTCCCAATTCATTTTGCCTATTTAAAGATATACATCTATTCATTCGGAATCTCACCCTCAAACGCCATTATAACATCAAAACTCAAAAGGCCTCAGATAGTTATACACACTCCAGCTCTGTAGATTCAATTTCCCACTCTGAGACCTATGATTCACCAGAACTAAGCATATTAAAAAATTATACAACATTGAGAGTGAAGACGAGGTTGAAGATTTGGTTCTTCTAACACAGCATCTTTCAGCTTCACCTCCGGTACAACACAGTAAATTCAGACCCATAACTGTGTTTAATCCCACAGGTTCTAAGGGACCCTATTTACACACTTTTTATCAGGTGGTTTTTTCTGATTTACAAAAACTGTGTCAACACACACATGAAAGCCACTCTAATCATTTCAATCTCACCATCCCTGAAAAAACAGCCTTAAAACACCTCACAGATAATCCAGAGATAGTTATCAAAACCGCAGACAAAGGTAGAGGTATTGTCATTCAAAATCGTCATGATTTTTTGGCAGAAGCTACACGCTTATTGTCAGATGACAATACATATTCCAAATTACGCTGTGATCCTTTGCCAACTTTCACTATAGAAGCCAAAACACTTACAGATAGAGCCAAGAGCAACAACATCATCTCCAAACAGGAATATGCTTTTTTCAACAGACCCTACTTTTCCACTCCATATTTTTCTCACATCCCCAAAAAACATAAGAGTACAATAAATCCCCCAGGCCGACCCATAGTCGCAGCCATAGACAGTATCACCAGTCCCTTTTCCCAGTATATAGATTTATTTTTACAACCACTTGCAATCAGTCTTCCATCTTATATCCGTGATGGCACCCATCTTTTGGAATTGTTAAAACACTGACGAGAACTCTCTTTACACCTCAATCCCACATGATATAGGTCTCAGAGCCATTGCTCACTTTCTTTTTTCTGATCCTTTATTAAATCCAGGTCAGGCAGAGTTTATTTTGGAGGCCACAGAATTCTGCCTGACCCATAACTATTTTGAGTTTGATGGAGAATTCTACCTCCAATTAAAGGGCACAGCAATGGGGGCCAATTTTGCCCCCAGGTATGCCAATTTAACTATGGGGTTCTGGGAGGCCAATCACATCTGGCTCAATAATCCTTATACCTCCCATATAGTATTTTATGGGAGGTATATAGATAATATTATCATCATTTGGGATGGCCCAGAACCTATATTCACAGATTTTTTTGGCACATTGCAATAATAAACATGGCCTCACATTCACCTCAGAACATCATTCCCTTCAATTGGCATTTCTATATTTAACACTATTCCATCAGGATGGCAAAATTTTGGCTAAGATTTATACAAAACCTACGGCAGGCAATTCTTTTTTACATCTCCAAAGTTGCCACCATCCTAGGTGGATCTCAAATATCCCCAAAAGCCAATTTTGCCATCTATGCAGAAACTGCACCAGACAATCAGATTATACTACAGAAGGGTCCCTTTTAAAACAAAAATTCATCAACAAAGCCTTCCCACCCAAAGTGATTGATGAAGCTTTTGATCTCTACATGTCGGAGCATCCTACATGTATTAAAAATTCGGACGAGTCCACGTCACAACCCGTTAGATTCGTGACACAGTTCCATACCCAATATAAAACTATGGAACGTATCCTTAACAGACATTGGCCCATCCTTCTTCAGGATCCGCAACTCAAATCTATCATTACTCCAAGACCCAAATTCACATATCATAAAACCAGAAATATCAAAAATTTGATAGCACCCAGCAAACTTAAATCCAAATCAGGTCCCAAAACGATATTCCCATGTCTTATCCCTTTGATTGGGATGTATCAGTGTTGCAAAACATTATGTTTGACATGTAGCCATGTTACACATGGCCAAAAAGAATTCACCCACAAGGGCAAGACATACAAGATTAGCAGTTTTTACAATTGTTCCACGGAATTTGTAATTTACTGCTTAACTTGTCCTTGTGGGCTTTATTATGTGGGAAGAACTATACGTACCTTGAGAAAGAGATTTGGGGAGCACCGCCGTCTCGTGGAAGCAGGAGATGACACCCACAGTGTTCCCTTACATTTTCTTCACAATCATGATCATTCTTCCTCTGGCCTCAGGGTTTGGATCATTGAGTCCATTCCAGGTACGTTACCACTGGCAGAGCGTTTTAAACACCTCTGCCAGAGGGAAACGTACTGGATATACACCTTGGACTCTCTTGCCCCAGGCGGATTAAATAAGGAAATAGAGGTGAGCAGCCTAATTTGAGTGCTTTCCCTCTCCCATCTGTCAATGCATTCTGTTATCCTAATATGCCATTATGTATCAGCAATATCAATAATTTATATCCTCCTATTTAATCTCTCATATTTATTTTTCAACAAAGTTCTAGCTATTCATTATTTATTATACAATTTTTATTTTCTATTTTTATTTTTTTTTTTTCATTTTTTCATTTTTTTTTTCACAATTATTTTTCACATTTATTTTCATTTTTATTTTTATTATTTTTAATTTATTATTATATTTTTTTATTATTCCCATTTTTATTTTTATCTCATTTTTATTTTATTGTTATTTTCCACATTTACATCCATATATTTCCTACATCCTGGTGTCATCCCCAATTGTCAGCTTAGGTTAAGTGTCCCTGGAACATCTCTTATGTGTGAAATGCGGTTGTTCACGATTTCCCTAATTATCTGTCAGTATTTATATCATTCACATTGTTTTTATACATCCCCTTTTTTTATTACTCTTTTTATTGGTTTTATATATATTGCCATATTTTAAAAATTCAAGCAGTTGTCTAATGTATCCATATCAGATATCTATAATGTCAGCCAGAGCGATTGCAGCATAATCTGGAGCTTTTTTCCACCAATCAGCGACATCCATTAGCCTATACATTTCAGCCCAATCACGTTACACGTTAGGCCTGAGGAAGGAGCGTTGCTCCGTAAACGCGTCGCCTACATGTCCCGTCACCCAGAAGTGACCTCATCTCTTGGTTTCCTGGTTCTCAGCTTGCGTTCCAGCGGCAGGAAGCGACAGCTCCCACCGCTGAGCCTGCCCATCGGACAACGCCGTCCAGACTGGGACAACACAGACTTCAGGACACTCTGGTTACATTGCCAAACATGCTTTTAATCATGTACTTTTGTGAGTACCATCTTTTTAGTCTTGTATAATAAACTTTATGATAATTCTGCACTTAGAGTGGCGCCTTGTGTTTTACAATTTTACGATATCTACTCTTCCATGATGGCTGCCTTGTTGGGGTTGTGCCTCACCCTCACTTTTCTCCTCTGCTCTATCCAGCACCCAAGTTGCGTCAGTGACATCATCATAATCTCCTCCATCCTCATTATCACTGGAGACAACTTGGCAATATGCTGCAGCCGGAGGGGAACATGACTGCCAATTTCTGTACCAGTGTTCTCTCCTCTCCTGATGCTGTGTTAAAATAACTCAGCTGACTCCTCCATGCCCGATGCTTGGGCTATGGCAGGAGTAATTTAGCCACTCTGGCAGCTGCAGTGGACTGCGCCTTAGTCTCTTCTTGGGTGACTGATGATGAGGATAGTTTAGTAAGCCAGTCTAAAATATACTGCATTAAACGTGCAGTACCGCATTGCAATATACTGTGTTAAACGTGCATTAACGCACACAGAAATATACTGTGTTAAACGTGCACTAATGCACTGAAATAGAGAGTGTTAAATGTGCACTAAAATATACTGCGTAAAATGTGCACTAACACACTGAAATATACGGCTTTAAACGTCACATAACGCACAGAAATATTCTGTGTTAAACCTGCAGTAATGCACAGAAATATACTGTGTTAAACGTGCACTAATGCACTGAACTATACTATGTTAAACATCACATAATGCACTAAAATATACTGCATTAAATGTGCAGTAATGTACTGAACTTTACTGCAGTAAACCTGCCCTGACAATATAAACTGACACTAATGTAAAAATGAATGGTCACTTCACCCACACTGACTGAACTATCACTAGATTCACACTAAATTGATACCCTACACTGACAATAGAAGCACAATAGCACACCAACTCGCTAGCAGCACTGACCAGAGCCCTGTTCTCTCTCCACGCCAATATCACACTGCAAAGGCCACAATTGAAAGAATACGTTTATAGTGTGGGATGGGACTAAGAGCAATGAGCCATGATTGGATAGAGTCATCATGACAGCATCCAATCATGGCTCTGACAGTGCTCTGTGCCCTGATTGGGCTAAGCTTTCATTGCTTCAGCCAATCAGGGCTCCCAATGCACTGTGCGGTGGCTCAGTTAATTGTGGTCATTCGGCAGGCAAACAAATGGTCAAACTTAATGATAATTCGGGTGTTCATCGAACGGGTGAACAGACAATGTTTGGCCCAAACTCATGCTTAGGCTGAACTGTTCGCCCATGCCTGCTGATACCTTTACCATCAAACCAGACATTAAAAAAGGATGGGGAAAGAAGGAAAGTCAGAGAAACAAGAGGAAAAAAGGCATAAGAAAAAGAGAGGTTGCGGGTAATCTCAATAAACATAGGTTCTTATATGTTATAGAAGGTGGTCAAATCTGGATGGGCATAATCAATCTTAGGATGCCAAGTCTGGAATAACATCAGAGTCCAACAAGATGGCTACTGTGAGGATCTGATGAGCTGCTGAAGAGATTTGGGAGCCTGCCTGATCCGCAGCCAGGGACATCCAATGGAAACAAAGAAGAATGGCGGGACATCTGGAAGTAAAATCAAAAGAATTTATCCATATTTGTGCTTTATCTTCATAATTGTGGAACCTCACTAAATTTCTCTTGGGTTTCAAATGGGGTACCATTCGATCTTTTAATCCTGTGTACCCTTTCAAATTTTAATGGTTCTAATGTTTGTCTGCTCTGCTGCAGGTCAAAAATCCTTCTCATTGTTTTCATTAAATTTTCACTCTGCGTTATTTCTGGTACCCCACTAATCCTCAGGTTTTTCCTCCTGTTACAGTTCTCTTAAACCTCTATATTATATGCCATGTTCCTCTGTTTTAATTGTAAGTTTTTCATAAAATTTTTTAACTCTTTTACTACTTGTGTATGAATATCCAATCTTCTTTCTGTATCTTCTCCCCGTGACAATAGGCCGGGTAAAAGTTGGCTGAGATCTTTATGTAAAGTTGCCATTTCTGTTTTTAGAGAATTTTCTAACTGCAAACATCTCTGCTATTTCTGTTGTAGCGGTATGTTCACCACTTGGTTACTAGCAATCTGACAATCACCCTGCTGCCAGACCCCATCTATCATTGAAGATAATGAGCAGTCATTTGTAGTTTTTGTTGCGTTTATTGTGGGATAAACTTGGGTGGGATAAAGGGAGACATGGGATGCCCATAGTACTGTGTGTATGGTGAGACATTATTTAGCAACATTGATCTTGAACATGATGTGCATCTAGCATCCACAGATTCACAGTTTACTTCCTCTGCATACTTCTCTGCAGACTGTTGCTCCTTTTCCTCTGCACTGACCCCTGCAGAATATTTCTTCCACTGACTTCCTTCCACTGTTACCATTCCTCCACTGTAAGCTGCAAGATTACTGTTACTTCACTTCCATTTGAACAAGAAAGAATCACTCTGAATAATTCCAGCTTGCAGACCATAATGGTGTTGCTTCAAAACATCAATAAGCCAGAGACATACACAGCCTCTCCCCGATAGTCCATTGAGTCTGGTAGCCACACAGTCTTTTGGAAGGTATTGCCAGTGTGTTTCACCAGGCCACCAGGATACTCTGTACCTCCCCCTGATGGCCTGACACATGGTAATAGGTGGACCACTGATACCAGCCAGTCCAGGATTGCAAACACTGTGTTCCCTGGCCACAGCATTTCTCACTACTCTCAAAGATCCTCTTATAATTCTTCAGCACTGACCTCCTTCAAAGTACAAGTCCTGTGTTCCCCGGTCACAGCAGCTTGACTTTAGCTCTGCCACTTTCCTCCTGACTCTTTACTGCGACTTCTTCTTCACCAACCTTCATCTGTGTACAAGTCCTGTGCTACCCGGTCACAGCAGCCCAACACCAGCTCCTTGATGAAGATTCCTATGGCTCCTGCAGCCCTCCTCCGCGCTCGGCACACCCCCCACATGGGGATGCCCAGAACAACAACTCAGCACTCTATTCTATCTTTTCCTGCTCTCAGAACTCCTCCCTGATGGCATGTGATCTCAGCATATATGGGAAGCCTGCCCCCTGCCAATAACAAGAGGTAATTGGTCAGAGCTCCTCACATGATCTGCCTGCCACTCAGACTTCAGTTCCAACCCCCATTCCAGAAACATCTTTCTGAAAATAGGGGAGGCATCTCTGAATCAAAGTACAGGTAACCACACCCACCACTGCACTGTACACTCCCAATCCCAAAATCAAAACAGACAGACCCAGCGCACAACATAATCTTGCCTAAATTTACCTGCACACATCCCTAAACTTAGCAAAAATCCTACTCTAGCACCTACCTTTAGGCAGAGGGTGCTACACTATTGTTGGTAGTTGAATTTTTCAAGTTTGTTCCTCCAGATATCTTAAATCACTGTCACTTTCGATCTCCGTTTCCACTCTTGATTGGGTTAATGTATTTGGGCCCCCCTTTATGTTAGCTTGTCCATTTTTAATGTTCTATGTTACTTGTTTGGCCCGAGTTCCCGGAGGATTCTCTGTTACTGACTTGTCATGGCACTCACATTTTTTTTTATAGTCTCTGGTCTTGCACTTATTTTGGGCAATTTTGCTGTTTCACTTGCTTTTGCTGATTTCCCCTTCATTGTTGTTATATGCCTTTCTTCTCCTCTTTAATCCTCTTCTCCTGCCACACACACTTCCTCACTGCAACTTTATCTTCTGTCTTTCCCTGACACCTTCCTTATCTCATAAAGAGAACATTTGACCTCCTTAGTACTTTTATCCCAACTGTAAAAAAACTAGAAATTATGGTGCCAGAGATTCCTGGATGGTCAGATGTTAGAAGGGGAGAAGAACTACTGGAGGACAGAACACTACTGGCACCTGATCTCAAAAAAGACAGAGAAACAAGAATTGTTTGGTGGACTGGTGGAGGTTGGGGGGGACAGTGGGGGTGGTAGGGGGAAAATAAGTTAGATTAATGGGAATCCTGGCTATCTGGTGTGCTCCGAGCCTCTGCCCCTAGTGAGAAGGGAGGGAGGATTAGCAAAGGCGCCAGTTAGAGTTCTACCCTAAGAAGGAAGAGTAGATGAGGTGAAGGCCCAAATAGAGAAGGAAGAAGTCTACTCAAGGACCAGGAATAGGTCAAAAGCTCTAATAAATAAGATCTTTAGTATTAGAGAGGGAGTGGAGGAGGGTAGAGAGGGAGTGGAGGAGGGTAGAGAGGGAGTGGAGGAGGGTAGGGAAGGGTGGGGGAGAAGAATATACTGTGCCAGACACCTGGAAGATCTCTTTGCTCTCATACCTTCTCTCTCGATCTTGGTTAGAACCTGCCCCTTTGATAATGTATATCTCTGCATTCTCATCTGCCTTAGAGGGAAGGTATGATAGCATAACATTTTTTATCATATGGGAAGTGACCAAGATGGCAGCTGTGTAGGACACTTGTTGAGGAGCTCTGCATCCATAGGGGGATTTTATCCTGTTCACGCAACCTAAGACTTCTAAAAACTGCTACAAAACCCCCAGATCATACCCAACAGGGAATGAGACGGACCCGGAACAGACCCAAGGCTCAAAAACAAGGGAGTGCTCCGAAATCTGCCAATTTTCCTGGAGGAGCGGCGGCACATGTTGCCAACAAGTACAGCATGGCATCCCAGACAGAGGACCTGATGGTTGTAGTTTTCTATGTGATCCCCGTGGATTTTGGCTGCTTCATGTCCCAAAGAACTTGCATTGGAAATCTGTGCCCTGGACACTATGCAGAAGTCCGTTTAACTGTTTCCCGACCATTGGAGGTTTCTCCTCTAGACATGGTGTAACTGCACACCCTTTGTTCTGCCCCCCTATAATTTCTAATTCTTTTTCCATCTATAAACTGTTGGTTGCTCTCTGTTCATGACCCCAGGTAGCCATTGACTATGGTTTGGTTTGGGATAATAGCATACCCTGGTTTGGGTGGGTGTGCGAGGTGGGGGGTGTTGGAACGGGCTGAAATCTTTATTGGTTCAAAAGAAGGGATGCTTTAGGGGTGTTGCACCAGCATTTTTGTTTATTGATGTAGTACAATGTTAACTTATGAACAGTGTTATATTTTAATATGTGGCACCATCTAGTGGCCAAATTGGTGAATGGACTTTATTTTATTTTTACTCTTTGAAGAATATCAGGGGAAGTGACCATTATTTACTTTCCACAACTACCTACCCAGCATGCCGTGTGATTTACCCAGCAGGACTCAGTACAGAATTGCATGCTGGGTAGTCTATAAAAAGGCTCTGCGCGGCCATCTTAGGTCTCTTTGGACGCATGGCCTGCCTGTGAGGATCTATGGTGTTTCACAGAACGCAGCCTACACCTACCAGGAGCAGCACGACCAGCGATTTTTTTTTTTTGCACCAGCAGGCTGGAGAGACGCTGGGACAGAACTGAGAAGGATCCAGGCTGACAGTCGGAGTCATCAGAGGGTTCCAGTCTACCTTTCAGAGCGGAGCGGTGCGACGGCACTGGCTGGAGAGAAGCAAGACCCAGTACACCGGAGGGAGCTGTCTTGCTACACAGACCTGGTCGGGTGAGAGGGCTGTTGCCCAAAGTTTTCGTAAAGCACTATCACACACCTGATTCTGTAACAGTGTGCTGGGACCTGTAGTCCCACACAGGGGAATTGAAGGAACTAGAGACTGAGTTCAAATAGGCCTCAAGCCTACCCTTAACCGCAATATTAATGCTGTGTTGCACAAAGTTAATTGCATCAGAGACAGTTACAGGTTACTACACTACAGGAATATACTTTCATCATCTATTTTGTTTAATCTTGGTGTATTTGACCGCTGGATTACAAATTATAATTCCTAATTGCTAGCAGAAGACAGAAGACAAAGAGAGGACTTCCTATTCCATTGCAAGGCCTTGCATCCTAGTTGTGATTAATAGAGAGTTTACACTCTAAAGCAGGGGGAGCTCTCTAGGGATTGTTCTTGTGCTATATAACCTTGTCTTCTTGTAGTTACAAGCGCGCACTGGAAGTGGGAAGGTGCCCAGAATTAAGGTATTTTCCATTCTGGCATTAGTCTCACTTGGAGACGTGCTTCCCGAGATCAGTTAATACCATTTTGTGTGTACAACTTATTGTGTATATTCACTGGGCTGTTGCTCTACGTTGGTGTGACAGTACCAGTATTGTACTACTGCTTTCAGATTAATTCCAGTAAAGGTTATGTTTGCTGGTTAAGTACAACTTGTGTGGAGTGTTGTTCCTTACCCAACAGGTGGAATATCGGATACCCAGGTAATAACAAAGGTATACTGTTATTATACTGTACATTTTGAGGTTATCCCTATCATTAGCTCCACACTAACACTGCAACACAGTTGTGCCAAGGGGCTGAGTCAAGTCATTGGGGGCTGTAAGGCAGAGTACAGGCCCAAATCAAAAATATCAGCAGCTCCTTCAGGGGTCAGTGCTTCAGGGGTATTTGTGTTGTTGCAGAAAATGCTTGTGTTCTCTCTGAGTGCTATAAGGAGGGAGGGTGGGGAGGGGCGGTGTTGCCTGCTTCCCGGGGTCCAGATGCTTTCCTGTCCCAGCTGTCTCTACAGTGCCTTATTAACTTCCATCCTCATCTATGGCTCCCTTAATAATTATATAATGGAACGTCCTGGGCCTTAACTCCCGGATCAAACATTCTCTAGTATTTAACTTTCTAAAATCCCATCGCCCTGACATATGCATCTTTCAGGAAACCCACTTGATGGGTAGCAGAGTACTTGGGCTTAAAAAAACCCTGGGTGGGACTTTATTATCATGCTACTTACTCCTCATTAGGGATGAGCTTCGTGTTCGAGTCAAACCCATGTTCGACTCGAACATTGTCTGTTCGCCCGTTCGCCGAATTGCGAACGATATGGGCCATTCGCGCCAAATTCGTGTGGCGTGTCACGGCCCATAATTCACAGCGGCATCGCATTGCTTTGCTGGCTGATGATTGGCCAAGCATGAACTATGACCCGCATGCTTGGTCAATCACAGCGCCGTCTGAACAGAGAGCCTTAATTGGCCAAAGCCAAGGAGGCTTTGGCCAATTATGGCTCAGGGGATTTAGTACACGCCCCACACTATATAAGGCCGCCTGCACGGCGGCCCTGTGTAGTGTGTGTTCCGGCGTTCATTGAGAAAGAGAGAGACAGACAGTGACATTTGATTTGAGTTAGATAGATTAGGCAGAACAGTCAGTCAGTTTAGCTGCACTTACAGTGTATTGTGTGTATATATATATACACTGTATTCAGTTTAGCTAGATCCGTTCCTGTTATCTTCCTACTGACAGGCAGGCTTGTCTTGTTACAGTATTTACAGCTACCTGAAGAAAATTGCTGGTGTTCTTTTGATCCTATTAGTACCACAGTCAGGCAGCTAGACTATTTACAGTTAGTGCAGTGCGTCCTGCTCACAGTGTTCAGCTAAAACTACAAGTTGGTGTAGTGAGACCTCTGCACAGTGTTCATCTAAAGCTACAAGTTAGTGCAGTGTGTCCTGCTCACAGTGTTCAGCTAAAACTACAAGTTAGGCCTCTTTCACACGGGGCAGATCAGTCATGATCCGCCCCGTGAATATCCGCTTGCTCAGCGGGGATAGCTCCGCCGATCCCCGCTGAGCAGGAAGATGACAGGTGCATCGCTGCACGCTGTGCAGCGACGGACCTGTCAGAGCGCCGCTCTCCCCTATGGGGGGATCGGATGATGACGGTCCGTAGTGTCCGTCGTCATCCGATCCGATCCGAAAACGGATGGAAAAGTAGGTTTTTCCTCCGTTACACTTTTCGGATCGGAGCGGGTCGGATGTCAGCGGACATGTCACCGCTGACATCCGACGCTCCATAGGGATGACTGTATGTCCGTTTTTCATCCGAAAACGGAAGGATGAAAAACGGACATACGGATCGTCAGTGTGAAAGAGCCCTTAGTGCTGTGCGTCCTGCTCACAGTGTTCAGCTAAAAATACAAGTTAGTGCTGTGCGTCCTGCTCACAGTGTTCAGCTAAACCTACAAGTTGGTGTAGTGAGACCTCTGCACAGTGTTCATCTAAAGCTACAAGTTAGTGCAGTGCGTCCTGCTCACAGTGTTCAGCTAAAAATACAAGTTAGTGCTGTGCGTCCTGCTCACAGTGTTCAGCTAAACCTACAAGTTGGTGTAGTGAGACCTCTGCACAGTGTTCATCTAAAGCTACAAGTTAGTGCAGTGCGTCCTGCTCACAGTGTTCAGCTAAAACTATAAGTTAGTGCTGTGCATCCTGCTCACAGTGTTCAGCTAAACCTACAAGTTGGTGCAGTGCGTCCTGCTCACAGTGTTCAGCTAAAACTACAAGTTAGTGATGTGCATCCTGCTCAGTGTTCAGCTAAACCTACAAGTTAGTGCAGTGCGTCCTGCTCACAGTGTTCAGCTAAAACGATAAGTTAGTGCTGTGCGTTCTGCTCACAGTGTTCAGCTAAAACTACAAGTTGGTGTAGTGAGACCTCTGCACAGTGTTCATCTAAAGCTACAAGTTAGTGCAGTGTGTCCTGCTCACAGTGTTCAGCTAAAACTACAAGTTAGTGCTGTGCGTCCTGCTCACAGTGTTCAGCTAAAACTACAAGTTAGTGCAGTGCATCCTGCTCACAGTGTTTAGCTAAAACTATAAGTTAGTGCCGTGCGTCCTGCTCACAGTGTTCAGCTAAACCTACAAGTTATTTTTTTGCGAGCTCTGCACAGTGTTCACCTAAAGCTACCTGTAGAAGGTTGGTGGTGTTCTCATACTACAGGCAGGCAGTTGATTTTGCTAGCTGCAGTATCAGTACATACTATATATATATAGATATATATATATATATATATATATATATATATATATAGATATATATATATATCTATATATATAGATATATATATATATATAGATATCTATATATATATATATATATATATATATATATATATATATATATATATATCTATCTATCTATCTATCTATCTATCTATCTATCTATATAGATAGATATCCCAGCTTAGTGCAGCTACAGGCCATTAGTATGTCTGGAAGGCCAAGAAGGAGAGGCAGACAGTCACAAGCCAATAAGAGAGGGCAAGCAGGCTCTGTGTCTAGTGCTGGTCGTGGAGACGGTGCATCCTCATCAGCACGTGGCCGTGGGACACGCTTGGCCTTTTTTTCGGCAGCTGGCCGTGTTGAGCCGCAACATGCGGAAGACTTGGTTGAGTGGATGACCAAGCCGTCCTCATCCTCCTCATCCTCTCTCACCCATGCCCAGGGTACTTTGTCTGGCAAAGCAGCGGCCTCTTCCCTCGGCTCAATGTCATCAGTGACTCCTTCCCTAGCCCCACCATGTCCTTCTGGGGAGTCCCTCGAACTGTTTGACCACAGTGTTGGGTACATGCTCCAGGAGGATGCCCAGCGTTTGGAAGGCTCTGATGATGATACTAAGCTCGATGAAGGCAGTAACATGAGCACGGACAGAGGGGGTGCCCAAGAAGGACAGCAATCTGGCAGTCATGCTCCCCCTGCTGCAGCATACTGCCAGGTTTGCTCCAGTGATGAGGAGGGAGGGGATGATGAGGTCACTGACTCAACGTGGGTGCCTGATAGGAGAGGGGAGGAGGAGGAGGAGGTGGCACATCACCAACGAGGCAGGATGCCCTCCAGGGGCCAGCCTAAGGGCAGCACATTGACTGCATCACACCCCAAAGCTCCACATGTGCAGGGCGCTGCAGTCTCTGCACGTTATTCAAAAAGTTCTTTGGTGTGGGCCTTTTTTGAGACGAGTGCATCAGATCGCACCGCTGCTATTTGCAACATATGTCTCAAGCGTATCTCTCGTGGCCAAAACATCTCCCGCTTGGGTACCACATGCTTGACCAGACATATGTTGACCTGCCATGCAGTTCGTTGGCAAGCGTATCTAAAAGACCAACACCAAAGAACAAAGAGGACCTCTCCTTGCTCCTCATCAGCTGAGATTTCCAACCCCACTAGACCTTCAGTCCTCTCTGAGACCTGCACTGAGAGCAATGAAGGTGTAGAATTAGGTGTGTCACAGCCAAGTACTTGTGGGCAATCTGCTTTTGGTACACCGATGTCAGATTGTACGAGGCAAATTTCCCTGCCCCAGCTGCTGCACCGCCGAAAGAAGTTTGCTTCCAGCCATCCACATGCCCAGCGGTTGAATGCTAGCTTGGCAAAATTGCTAGCACTTCAACTGCTGCCTTTTCAGTTGGTAGACTCTGCCCCCTTCTGTGAGTTTGTGGAATGTGCGGTTCCTCAGTGGCAGGTACCCAAACGCCACTTTTTCTCATGGAAGGCGATTCCGGCTCTCTACCGGCATGTGGAAGGCAATGTCCATGCCTCGCTGGACAGGGCGGTCAGCGGTAAGGTGCATATTACCGCTGACTCATGGTCCAGCAGGCATGGACAGGGACGTTACCTAAGTTTCACGGCGCATTGGGTGACTCTGCTGGCAGCTGGGAAGGATGCAGGACAAGGTGCAGTAGTGTTGGAGGTTGTTCCGCCACCACGCCTCCAAAATGCTAATGATTGTGACACACCTCTCTCCTCCACCCCCTCCTCTTCTTCTTCCTCCATGGCCTCTTCCTGTGCTTTGTCCTCGGAACCAGCGGTGCTCCGTAGCCGTCCAAGGGGCTACGCAAGTATGCAGGCCAAAAGATGCCATGCGGTGCTTGAGCTGGTGTGCTTGGGGGACAGGAGCCACACTGGGGCAGAGGTTCTGTCAGCTCTGCAGGGGCAGGTTCAGAGGTGGTTGACGCCACGCCAACTTAAGGCAGGAATGGTGGTTTGCGACAATGGCACCAACCTCCTCTCTGCCCTCCGACAGGGACAAATGACTCATGTTCCCTGTTTGGCTCACGTCCTTAACTTGGTGGTGCAGCGGTTCTTGGGCAGGTACCCGGGTTTACAGGATGTCCTGAGGCAGGCCAGGAAAGTCTGTGTGCATTTCCGCCGGTCATATAATGCCAGTGCTCGGCTGACGGACCTCCAAAAAGGAGTTTAACCTGCCCAAGAACCGCCTAATCTGTGACATGCCCACCAGGTTTTGGCCATGCTGCAGTGGCTACTCACGCAGCAGAGGGCCATCAATGAGTACCTGTGCGACTATGGCACCAGGACAGGGTCAGGGGAGCTTGATTTTTTTTCCCCACGCCAGTGGGCCATGATCAGGGATGCATGCACTGTCCTGTCACCATTTGAGGAGGCCACGAGGATGGTGAGCAGTGACAGTGCATGCATCAGTGACACTGTCCCCCTTGTCCACCTGTTGGAGCACACGCTGCGTGGAATAATGGACAGGGCACTTGAGGCAGAATAGAGGCAGGAAGAGGAGGACTTCCTTAGCTCTCAAGGCCCCCTTTATCCAGACAGTGTTCCTGCGTGCCCGCTGATCACACAGG
The DNA here is from genome assembly GCF_042186555.1 of Aquarana catesbeiana. NCBI lineage: Eukaryota > Metazoa > Chordata > Amphibia > Anura > Ranidae > Aquarana > Aquarana catesbeiana. Next base: position 207,506,913 of record NC_133336.1, read on the forward strand.
AAGAGGAGGAGGAGGAAGATTGTGTCAGTATGGAGGTGGAGCCTGGCACTCAGCATCAGCAGCAGTCTTTAAGGGATCAGTCCCAAGAAACACATGGACTTGTACGTGGCTGGGAGGAGGTGGCTGCGGACCATGTCATCCTTAGTGACCCAGAGGACTCTGGACCGAATGCCTCAGCAAACCTACGCTGCATGGCCTCCCTGATCCTGCAAAGCCTGCATAAGGATCCTCGTATTCGTGGTATCAAGGAGAAGGACCAATACTGGCTGGCAATCCTCCTTGATCCACGTTACAAGGGTAAGGTTGCGAACCTTATCTTGCCATCACAGAGGGAGCAGAGGATGAAACATCTTCGGGAGGCCTTGCAGAAAGGTCTGTGCAACGCGTTCCCAGAGACTGGGAGGTTACAAACTCCTGTTTCTGAACAACATGTTGCTGAGGCTTCGGTCAGTCAAAGAAGAAGCGGTGGAGAAGGTGGCCGTCTGACCGATGCGTTCAGACAATTTTTTGGTCCGCAGCCCCAAGGTATGATCGGTTCCAGCAACCATCGCCAGCATCTGTTTTACATGGTGCAGGAATACCTAGGGGCAAGATCAGACTTGGACACCTTTCCCACCGAAAATCCTCTGGGTTACTGGATCTTGAGGATGGATCACTGGCCAGAGCTTGCACAGTATGCAATTGAGCTACTGGCCTGTCCTGCATCCAGCGTTCTTTCGGAATGCACATTCAGTGCTGCTGGAGGCGTGGTAACCGATCACAGGGTGCGTCTGTCCACCGACTCGGTCGATCGACTGACCTTCATAAAAATGAATCAGTCTTGGATCACCACCAGCTACCAAGCACCTGATGCTGATGTAACTGAATAATTTTTTTTTAAATCTCAGATCCCTTCAAAGACTGCCTATGCTGATGCTGAGTGACTATCCCTGAGTAATTATCCTCTTCCTCCTCAATCATCACGCTGATAGCTTGTAAGAACATTTTTGGTTCTGGGCGCCACCACCAGTGCCTAAGGCACAATTTTTCTGCCCCTGTTTAACAGGGGCGTGTAATTACAATTTTTGATGCAATACTTTGCAGCAGGGCTTGTTCCTGCGTTCCAACTAGAGTGTCTGTGAGTGGTTGCAGTGTTGTGGCACCAGCACCAGTGCCTAAGGCCTAATTTTTCAGCCCCTGTTCAACAGGGGCATGTAATACAATTCTTGATCTAATATTTCACAGCAAGGCCCATTTCTGCACCCACCAAGAGCGAGTGAGGACTTACAGTGTTGTGGGACCAGCACCACCACCACCACCACCAAAGGCCAAGTTTTTCTGCCCCTGTTCAACAGGGGCATGTAATTACAATTCTTGATCTAATATTTCACAGCAGGGCCCTGTGAGGGCTTACAGTGTTGTGGCCACAACAACACCTAAGGCCCAAATTTCTGCTGAGTATATAGGGCAGGCCCCTACTTTCAAACATCTAACTTACAAACGACTCCTACTTGCAAACGGAAGGAGACAACAGGAAGTGAGATGAAATCTACCCCTAGGAAGGGAAATTCTCTCCTGTAAGAGTTAATATGGGAAAAACATTTCTCCTTTCCACTGATGCTTTCCAATCCTTGTTCCACAAAAAACCCCAGATTTTCAAAAAGCATTTGTCATTGGGACAAAAAGTGAGGTGAAATCTTCTGAAGAGGAGGAAAGACAGCAAAACAAATGTCACAGGGGTGATAACCCTTCCCTATGTTTTCCAAAAAGCTTAAAAAAGATTTTTTGGCTGGAGCTAAACACGTTAAAAATGTACCTGTTCAAAATGACAAACAGATTCTACTTAACAACAAACCTACAGTCCCTGTCTTGTTTGCACCGCCTGTATACTGCTGTTCAGAGTATATAGGGCCTGGTGGCCCCACGCCTTTCCGTATTTTAATTTGGGTGCGGGGTTCCCCTTAATATCCATACAAGACCCAAAGGGCCTGGTAATGGACTGGGGGGTACCCATGCCATTTGTCTCACTGATTTTCATCCATATTGCCAGGACCCGACATTACATTAAACCCGCAAGCAGTTTTAAATGAGATTTTTTCCTTTAAAAATGACATTTGGTGCAGGGACTGTTCTAAACACGGGAAACACGCGCCACTTTACAGGCATACTATAGACACCCCCCAGGTACGATATTTAAAGTAATATTTCACTTTTTTTTTTTACTTTAAGCATCATTAAAATCACTGCTCCCGAAAAAACTGCCGTTTTTAAAAGTTTTTTTGCATTGATATATGTCCCCTGGGGTAGGACCCGGGTCCCCAAACCCTTTTTAGGACAATACCATGCAAATTAGCCTTTAAAATGAGCACTTTTGATTTTGAACGTTCGAGTCCCATAGACGTCAATGGGGTTCTAACGTTCGTGCAAATTTTCGGTCCGTTCGCAGGTTCTGGTGCGAACCGAACCGGGGGGTGTTCGGCTCATCCCTACCCAGGAGGCACATCTCACTAAACCTGGCACCATGGCATTCGCATCCAAACACTTCCCCCAAATATACCTGGCCTCAAATCTGCGTAAACAAGCAGGGGTAGCAAATCTTTTCCAACAAGGTTCTCCCTTCCAGTTACAATCCCTATACTCCAATCCACTGGGACACTATCTTATCCTTAGAGGCTCATGGAAAGGTACCAATCTCACTTTATGCAACATCTATGCCCCGAACACCAACCAAAACTTCTTTTTATCCAAAGTGTATAAACGATTATTTGCAGCACCCCACCAATATTTGGTCATTGCAGGGGACTTTAACCTGACCTACTCCCCATGCCTTGACAAACACTCCCTGGGGCGTGGGAAAACTCCCAAGTCCCTCGATAGAAAATCCAACCTCTTCCGTCAACTAACCAGGAAATATGTAAATAAAAAATTGTGCGCTAGCAATAATATAATTGGGATAATGCTCGGAGACACAATTTATATATGAATCCCAGCAAAAATTAATAAAGCAATAACAGGTGCATGAAATCCTCTCTCAAAGATCAGAAAAAAATTGAATATTCTGAAAATAAGATATAAACAATCACACATCCGAAAAACACCTATATCAGTCCATGAATGGGTTAAGCAAAATAAAATAAAAAGAAAGAAAAAAGTCCCTTTGGTGTATCACATCACAAAACCAGGAAAGTAGTGAGTTGTAAAGAACATTTCCGAATACACATTGATTGCAGGAGAGGAGTAATGGATGTACCCTTACCCCATTCGTTGGACCTCCTCTATGGCAAGGTCGTATGGGCTTGCAGATATAGCCCTCTGCAGGGACAGATGGAATGTTGATGTCCGGGTCCTGTCAGCGTGCACCACCGACTCCAATCTGATCCGACTGGTCCAACTGCTCCAGCATCAGAGGGGAGACTCAGGAGTGGGAGAGTCCATATTTAAGAAAAACAAGGGGAAAAACTCCAATAGTGTAGTAATGTTAGGGATTTATTGGTTAAAATAAACCACAGATATATATGTAAAAAGTTCCAATATAGGAAAAAACGTTACATCTAAAAAGCCGGCATAAAAAAAGAGGCTGAACGCCCATGCAAACAAGAAATCAGGAACACGTGATGGCAAGCACTGCGAGGCCACGCCCTACATGTTTCGTCATACGTGACGTCTTCTACGGGGCACGGGCGACGCAATGAACCATCACCTTATATATAAACAAACAAAGTATAGCCACGCCCGTCTCCGCCCATGTCCGTCGTGCGACAGGGCATGCGCAGACATTCGACCAAGCCGTCATTGAAGACCGCCTTCAGGGCGGAATGTAAACAGAAAACCAAAACGAAAAAAACAAAACAAAATTACAGCCAAGCCTCATTTCAGCGCCGGCCCATCACATGACTAGGCATGCGCAAGGATATACCAAGCCTCGGTCTGGCTGTCATTGAAAGCCTCCTATAGAGGCGGACCATGATTAAAAAACCGGAAAAGCTCGAGCGTGTACCCTGGGTTGGGAGATAAAGAGGACAATCCATGACACGCTAGAACATCCGGTATTTAATAAGTAAAAAACAGATTTAAAAAAACTTGACACCGCAATTAAAGCTAAAAAGACTACTCTACAGCACATATGTTGTGCATGACAATAATATTAAAATGCACCATCCGCTTATTATAATGAAAAGGAATATTATAATGCACTATACGTTTATTAAAATAAAGGGACTCTGTGGTGTGAAAAACCCTTGTTTTGTCTTTTAATTTTTTAATACATATATGTAACAAAAATATGAGAAATATTAAAAATAAAGGTAAAATAAAATTAGCCTGGAACTTATGGAAGGACATATGAACTAGTGTCCAAATTTATCAATAAAGTTATATAAAGTATGGACAAATCATATTAAAAATGGACCCATTATATCTTTAGAATTACACCTATAAGGTTTAAATTTGGACCTGACAGCCAGAACAAACCTCAGCCTATCCCTTTACAATCTTCAACCTAAGGGAGGAAGAAATGGAGTCTTATAGGTACAAGGAGCAAAAACCAATTTGAATAATTATAAACACACTAGAAAAAAGGTTCTAATTGGCCTATGAAGGTAGTTATAGTCACGAGAACCATATAAAATATTATGTCTGAAGTTTCCATCATGCGTTATCAATAAACGCATTGATTTCAATATCGACATTGAGTCCTCGTGGTTTAAGACATCCAATTTTGTATATCCATCCCATTTCTAACTTGGATATAGCTCGTCTTTTGGGCCCTCCTCTCCAAGGTACATTCAATCTATCAATACCTATAAATTGAGTGCCCTTGGGGTCTTTGTCATGTACGTTAAGATAGTGTTTAGATACCGGATGGCCTATGAAACCTCTCCGAATATTACTAATGTGTTCGTTTAACCTGACTTGGAGCGGGCGAACCGTGCGTCCCACACATTGGAACCCGCACGGACAGGTTAAAAGATACACCACATGGGTAGTAGAACATGTAATGAACAATTTTATTGGAAAGGTTTGTGAAGTGCTGATGGAGTGAAAATGGGTCACCTTCCGATCTTTGATGGCATTAACGGTACAAACCACACATTTTCTACATCTGTAGTACCCGAATAAATTCTGAAAAAACATTGGTTTCCTTATCGGAGGGTCACATACACTGGGAGCCACCGATGCTCTAATGGATGGCAACCCCTTAAAAACTACCTGGGGTTTCTCAGGGAGTAGGGGACCCAATATATTGTCATTTTTGACAATATGCCAATATTTATGTATCAGTTTTCTGATTGTAAAATGTTGATGAGAATAATTGGTTACAAATGGGCAAATAAAGTCTTTCTTTGTGGTGTTCCCTGTTTCTGTTTGATCTCTTAATAGGGATTCTCTATCTAATTTTTCCACCTCCTCAACTCGCTCTCTTAAAAAAGGGGCGTCGTAGCCTTTTTCAAGGAATCGCTCTGTGAGAACCTGAGACTGAATCCTGAAGTCGCCAATAGAAGAACAGTTACGTCTGATTCTGACATATTGGCTTTTCGGGACTGAATCCAGCCAAGCTTTGTGATGGCAACTATCTCGCGATATGAACGCGTTTCGATCAGTGGTCTTAAAATAGGTAGAAGTCAGTATCATGTCTCCTTCTCCCCATATTTTAAGATCCAAGAAGTTTATTGTACTGAGGCTAGCTTCATAATTAAAATGAATTCCCCTGTCATTTTCATTCAAGCCCTCCATGAATCTACATAGAGAGTCATGGGTACCATTCCATAGGAGGAGTACGTCATCAATGTATCTTGCCCACAAGACTAATTCTGGTCTACGTTGAGCATAGATGACGTCCTCCTCCCATTTGCCCATGAATAAATTAGCCAGACTGGGGGCAAACTTTGCCCCCATGGCTACCCCTTTCTTCTGCAAAAAGAAAAAATTCTTATGCCAGAAGAAATTGTGAGTAGTGGCATACTCCAGCAAGTCCATTATGAACCTCTTTTGTTTTCTCAGTAATGTCACGTCCTTATACAGATAATATTTCACTGAGGATATACCCCAGGCGTGGGGAATCGTACATAGGCCATCCGGTATCTAAACACTATCTTAACGTTCACGACAAAGACCCCAAGGGCACTCAATTTATAGGTATTGATAGATTGAATGTACCTTGGAGAGGAGGGCCCAAAAGACGAGCTATATCCAAGTTGGAAATGGGATGGATATACAAAATCGGGTGTCTTAAACCACGAGAACTCAATGTCGATATTGAAATCAATGCGTTTATTGATAACGCATGATGGAAACTTCAGACATAATATTTTATATGGTTCTCGTGACTATAACTACCTTCATAGGCCAATTAGAACCTTTTTTCTAGTGTGTTTATAATTATTCAAATTGGTTTTTGCTCCTTGTACCTTTAAGACTCCATTTCTTCCTCCCTTAGGTTGAAGATTGTAAAGGGATAGGCTGAGGTTTGTTCTGGCTGTCAGGTCCAAATTTAAACCTTATAGGTGTAATTCTAAAGATATAACGGGTCTATTTTTAATATGATTTGTCCATACTTTATATAACTTTATTGATAAATTTGGACACTAGTTCATATGTCCTTCCATAAGTTCCAGGCTAATTTTATTTTACCTTTATTTTTAATATTTCTCATATTTTTGTTACATATATGTATTAAAAAATTAAAAGACAAAACAAGGGTTTTTCACACCACAGAGTCCCTTTATTTTAATAAACGTATAGTGCATTATAACATTCCTTTTCATTATAATAAGCGGATGGTGCATTTTAATATTATTGTCATGCACAACATATGTGCTGTAGAGTAGTCTTTTTAGCTTTAATTGTGGTGTCAAGTTTTTTTAAATCTGTTTTTTACTTATTAAATACCGGATGTTCTGGCGTGTCATGGATTGTCCTCTTTATCTCCCAACCCAGGGTACACGCTCGAGCTTTTCCGGTTTTTTAATCATGGTCCGCCTCTATAGGAGGCTTTCAATGACAGCCAGACCGAGGCTTGGTATATCCTTGCGCATGCCTAGTCGTGTGACGGGCCGGCGCTGAAATGAGGCTTGGCTGTAATTTTGTTTTGTTTTTTTCGTTTTGGTTTTCTGTTTACGTTCCGCCCTGAAGGCGGTCTTCAATGACAGCTTGGTCGAATCTCTGCGCATGCCCTGTCGCACGACGGACATGGGCAGAGACGGGGCGTGGCTATACTTTGTTTGTTTATATATAAGGTGATGGTTCATTGCGTTGCCCGTGCCCCGTAGAAGACGTCACGTATGACGAAACCTGTAGGGCGTGGCCTCGCAGTGCTTGCCATCACGTGTTCCTGATTTCTTGTTTGCACGGGCGTTCAGCCTCTGTTTTTATGCCGGCTTTTTAGATGTAACGTTTTTTCCTATATTGGAACTTTTTACATATATATCTGTGGTTTATTTTAACCAATAAATCCCTAACATTACTACACTATTGGAGTTTTTCCCCTTGTTTTTCTTAAATATGGACTCTCCCACTCCTGAGTCTCCCCTCTGATGCTGGAGCAGTTGGACCAGTCGGATCAGATTGGAGTCGGTGGTGCACGCTGACAGGACCCGGAAATCAACATTCCATCTGTCCCTGCAGAGGGCTATATCTGCAAGCCCATACGACCTTGCCATAGAGGAGGTCCAATGAATGGGGTAAGGGTACATCCATTACTCCTCTTCTGCAATCAATGTGTATTCGGAAATGTTCTTTACAACTCACTACTTTCCTGGTTTTGTGATGTGATACACCAAAGGGACTTTTTTCTTTCTTTTTATTTTATTTTGCTTAACCCATTCATGGACTGATTATAGGTGTTTTTCGGATGTGTGATTGTTTATATCTTATTTTCAGAATATTCAATTTTTTTCTGATCTTTGAGAGAGGATTTCATGCACCTGTTATTGCTTTATTAATTTTTGCTGGGATTCATATATAAATTGTGTCTCCGAGCATTATCCCAATTATATTATTGCTAGCGCACAATTTTTTATTTATATGTTTTATTACTTCATGGATATTTGGAGTTTTTTTTGCAGCTGCATCTTTGTGAATTTAATTTTTGATTTATTATGTTTTGCTCATTAGCGCAAGTTTTTCCCATCAACCAGGAAATATGCCCTGTTTGATTCCTGGCGCACTACCTACCCATCGGCTAAACAGTTCACCTTCTACTCCCACCCTCACAAGTCCTACTCATGTTTAGATTACTTTTTTGTCAATGCTCCGACCCTAAGAGCCTGCACAGGCTCAGACATTCAGGCTATCCCATGGTTGGACCATGCCCCAATCAAACTTTCTCTTGCACTTTCCCCGGGAACCTTTCGCACATGTCACTGGTGCTTAAATGATTTTCTGCTCAAGCATGACCCCTCCAGAGTGGAACTGGAACAAACCCTGAAGCTGTACTTCGCAGAAAACAGCTCTACTGAGGTCTCTACCTCTTCCCTGTGGGAGGTTCATAAGGCAGTCTTCAGAGGCCAGCGCATCTCACTCTCCACTGCTCTAAAAAGAAATGATCTAAAAAATAATGCAACTCGCCCAGCTCTATTAGATAAGCTCAAGCACTTGGAAGCATGATTACTCTCCTACTACCTCTCCTAATCACCCTCAGGGAAATTATTAGCATTACGGCTGGACTAAAGGATGTAGACCTGGGTAAAATAGAAAAGGCGCTACTTAGGTTATGACAGAGCTACTACGACTAGGCCAATAAACCAGATACGCTTTTAGCAAGACAACTTCGCGAGCGAGCAGTGATTGCCTTAACATCCCACCTTAAAGATGAGAGAGGTGACCTTCAATCCCATCCCACCAAAATTGCCCATCTCTTCCATGACTACTATTCGACTTTGTATAACGACCCGCACAAAGCCCCTCCACCTGACCTATCTCAAGCGATCCACTCCTACCTAGCGGATTGCGATTTACCTAAGCTCTCCCCTTCTGCACTAACGACCCTCAATTCCTCCATTACAGAGGAGGAAGTCACTGCTATGATAAAATCCTTGCCGAATAACAAATGCCCCGGGACCCGACAGACTACCATACCTCTACTACAAAACCTTTTTACCGCATTTACTTCCCCAAATGACAACCCTGTTTAATTCCTTTCTCTGACACACCTGTCCCGAGGGATATGCAAAATTCCTTCCTCACGTTGATTCCCAAACTGGGAAAAGACCACACTCTACCATCCAATTATAGACCTATAGTACTCCTCAATACAGCCCTGAAAATTTTTACGAAATGATTAGCTAATAGATTAAACAACTTCATGCCGTCACTGATCCATAAGGACCAAGTGGGATTTATTCCCCTCCGCCAAGCTGGGGACAACACCCGGAGGGTCATTGACCTTGTGGAGGTTGCCAACAGGACCAAATTAGAGGCAATACTGCTCAGTCTTGACGCTGAAAAAGCCCTTAATAGGCTAAGCTGGCCCTTCCTGTTTGCAACTCTCCACCGGGCTGGTATCGAGGGCTGTTTCCTCCAAGTCATCCCCCTCAGCTCTGGTCCGTACTCAATTCGCCTCTTCCTCCAACTTCCCGATATCCAACGGGACTCGACAGGGCTGTCCACTCTCTCCTCTTCTTTACGCCCTATGTATTGAACCCCTAGCAGCCCATATTAGAAAGAACCCAAACATTCACGGTATTCCAGTTCGTATCAGAGACTTTAAGATTTCCCTATATGCAGACGATGTCCTCCTCCCCCTCACACAACCCCATGTCTCTCTCCCGAACCTACATGTAGAGCTAGACCGATATAGTGCCCTCTCAGGGTATAAAATTAACTCAAAAATGGAAGCCCTTCCCCTTAATATACCCCACCAGACACTAACGGCCCTCTCGCAAACATTTAACTATTCCTGGAAGACCTCCTCCTTAAAATACCTTGGGGTCCATCTTATTTCCACATATGACACTCTTTATAAAGCTAACTTTCCCCAACCATACACCTCCATCAGAGCCTCCTAGGCCAAGTGGAAGCCCCTAAAGTTATCTCTCTTTGGCCGCCTTGCGACCTTAAAAGATGACAATTCTACCTCAACTCTTATATCTCTTTGAGACGCTTCCCATCCCCATCCCATCCTCACACCTTAAGAGGCTCCAGGGCGACCTGATAAATTTCTTCTGGAACAATAAGAAGCACCGGATCGCTAGATCGGTCCTATACGCTCCCCGCAACCAAGGTGGCCTGGCATCATTCCCTAACATAGCCAAATATTACTTGGCTGCCCAGTTACACCCTGTAGCCCTCTGGTGCACTCTCCACACCTTCAATCGATGAACGCAAATTGAGAAATTGTGGCTAGCCCCTGTCCACCCGAACTCCATGCTATGGAGTTCTAATGTAGCCATTGACAGTTTACAATTACTAGGACTAATGACCCTCCTGCGTTTGCTGTGGCGACGAGCCAAATCAACATATCCGCTTACCACCACCTCTTCTCCAGTCACTTCCTTCCTATTCACACCCAACATCCCAGACAGCTTGACCTCGCAGATGTCACACTTCTGGATGGATAGGGCCTTATTTCGATATGGCCAGCTGATAGACCCTAAAACCAGATTGCTAAGATCTTTTCAAGATCTGCAAAACACCTTTGATATCCCCAGACAGGCTTTCTTTAGCTACTTGCAAACACGACAATATGCACAATCTCTGGTAACAAATCTTCAATTCTCCCCTTTAACTGAATTTAAAAAACTATGCTTAGAGGGCTCGTCCCCTAAGGGTATGATCTCACGCACCTATCAGCTTGTGACCATGGATTTTTCGCCAGCCGGACCGCGACATGCCTATATGGGTAAGTGGGAGCGGGCCCTGGGTGTAGACATACCTCTAAACACATGGCAGCTCATATGGTCCCAGGCCTCTAAGGGCTCCATTTGTACGATCTATAAAGAGAATCAATATAAGATTCTATTTCATTGGTATCAAACCCCGGACCTGCTCCACTCTATATACCCATCAGCTGATTCCCGATGCTGGCAATGCTGTAAGGATAGGGGGACACTGTTTCATATCTACTGGACCTGCCCTCTAATCATCCCCTATTGGCAAATGGTGCACTCCTTGCTCCAGTCCATCTTTGATACTGAAGTGCCCTTTGATCCGAGGGCCTTCCTTTTAGGTCTCCCACCGATCTCTCTCTCTAAAGTGTCCAAAAAACTCATGTCGCATGTCCTAACTGCAGCGCAATGTTTGGTGGCCCTAAAGTGGAAACAGAAGGAACCCCCCTCAAAATCCGAGCTGCACTCCAGGATCAGAGATGTCAAAAGAATGGAGTACCTCACAGCCTCTCTAAATGATGCTCTTGAGAAGCATAATCGAATATGGGAACTTTGGGTCCTCTTGGAGAACCCCATAACCTAATGATTCATAACCCTCAATCACCTCTGACTGGTTTTTGTCAAGAGATCCCGGGCTCTGGGGGCGGATGGTTGTCCTTTCTTCTTCTCTACTCTCCACTACTCTCCTTCATCTTTCTGTTTTACTTTCCCCCCCTTCCATATTTTTTTTGTTTCTTTATACAGGGTTAAAAATGCTATACTATCTGAGTAACGCTATGATTTTGCATTTATCCAACGTTTGTTAGTCAAACTAGTTATGCACCGATCTATCTCATTAATCACCTGTCGGTTGATTGTATACCAAAAGTATCTTTTCTACTACAAACTATTTCCCTGTATCTTATGTTGTCAATTCCTTTGTTCTTGGAAAATCAATAAAAATTGTCAATTATAAAAAAAATATATATAGGCAAGGAAAATGGGAATATAACTCACCACTTATTTAGTTAACAGGAACAAAATTTTTTCCTGGCTATAACTCACATCAGCACACAGTGGGTCAACGCCTAATCTGGCGCCCCATGGGACCACCTCTTCATAGCTAAATAAAAGACAGCCCCTCCCCCACTGTCATGTTCTTTTTTTTTGGTCATGCTCAGGCCACCTGTGGATCACAGTGGTAAGTCCTTTGTTTGCTGCAAGGATATTTCCCCTACCGCACCGCCCCTCCATGTTCAGCCTCTCATGGAGTTGGAAGTACCTAAATGTTGGACGGTAAAGCCTCCTGAAACTGGTTGTCCCTTGTGCCGAGTTGTGGGCAATGTTTCTTAGATAGCAGAAATTTTCTACAGGTGTGGTATCAGTAAGCTCTGCAACGTCACCATTGGGATTTTTCTCATCTTGTATAGGCAGCATGCCGCTCTCCTGGCTTGTTTTCAGTCTGAGATAGGCGGTGGATGATGTCACAGAGGGCAGGGAAATGGTCGGCATAGGTTAGTGACCTCCAGTCACCAAGCAGCAGCTTAACCACTTGCCGACTGGCTCATGCTGATATACGTGGGCAAAGTGGCACATTCCCACAAATTGCCGTATCAGTACTTCTTCCCCTTTAAGAGCCATAGCAGGCATGTGCCTGCTGCACAGCGGTGGACCCGATGCACGTGGCCATGATGGCTGCCGGCCACCCGCGAGAGTGTAGTAATTACTAACAGGCAGGGCAGGACTTAGGGTGGTGGGGGCCCCTGGGCTTGAGTCATTTTCGGGCCCTACCCTTCTATACATTACTTTAAATAGAACAAAATGTTGACTGGTACAGTAGACAGTGTTACATGTCAAAAAAACGTAATAATCTATTTATATGACCACTGATTGAAGCTTGAAAAACTTTTTTCCAATAAATAAATAATGATTAAAAAAGTTCAAAGTGATCATAAGTTTATTGTGATGCACAAATGTCTTGGTCAGAATGAGAATAAAACACTTATTTACCTGGAAAACATATTGAAATACAAATACCTTGTAAGGTTGCAATCATAACAAATCAATTGCAAGAATATAGCAAAATAACTAATTGAACAAAGTGCAGGATAAATTGTGTGTGCGTGTGTGTAATACGTAAGTGAGTGTTGTAGTGAAAAAATCAAAACTATGCACACAAATTAGAAATGTACAGCCAATAAAACAAAAACAGTACACTATCATACCTTAAGAAAGCACTACATCAACAACAGAAGCCAGAGGCTGATCATTTAAAACAACAACAGGCAAGGTAGAGAAAGAAAGAGAAAGGTGATCAGGTTATGACTTCATGCATGTCATCTCATTTTAAAGATATTAACATAGTACTATTTAGAAGTGGCATCTTCTGAATTTCTTTGCAGCAAAGTCTTTGATCAAATCATTAAAATCCAGTTTACGTAGAAGGTCACTCTCAAATGACATCAGAGTGAGATGATTTAATTTCTGCTGTACAATTGTGGATCTTGGTCTATTTTTTACTAGTTTCAGTTTGGAGAAACTGCGCTCCCCACTTGCATTTGTAACTGGTAATGTCAGGTAAAGTCTGAGAGCGACATCCACGTTTGGGAAGATGGTCTGTAGTTTTCTTTTTTTAATGCACAAAAGAAGTTCCCTAGCAGATGATGGCTCATCATGGCAGATGAATTCTTTGAACTGGATGATTTCTTCACAAAATTCATTTTCCAGGTCAGTGTTGTATTTCTTCTGTAGATCTGCTGCTTTTTTATGAAGATGTTCTGCAGATAGGGTAGATATGTTGTTCAGGAAACCAAAAGTGCTGTTGAGGTCATGACCTGTGAAGGACTAAACTTCAGTCCTAGAAGCTACCCCTTAACCATCAACCTCTAATACCTCCCACAAATGACACGACAAGGTGGTGGAGTAAATGGCCTTGTCGGCCTTTTATTAATAAAATATAAAACCAATAAATAACATTTTTGTAAATAACTTTTAAATAACTTTTTAAATAACTTTACGGAATTATTGGAGTCTAGGAGGGGAATCCACCCACAGGTCACTGCATAGGAACTCTTAAACTTTTTAAGGCCTCCAGTCGCTAACCCCAGACTGTGAGACAGTACCCAACCTCTCAGTGACCAAACTTTTCCCCTTCCTGGTTAACCCCTCGTAACCGGAAGGTACATAAAAACAGCCCATATTATATATGGGTACCAACCATGTAAACTCTAAACAGCCCATATTATATATGGGTACCAACCGTGTAAACTCTCCATACCATCAATCTCCTCCTCCTCACAGACCCAAACCACTGCCACACTACAACCAACGTCCCTTATTGCCATAACCTCAGGGAGGGTGGGTGGGAATCTTCCTCCCCGCCGCTCTCCACTGACGTCACATCCCCCCTTCTCCTCTCTACATTTCCTTCTGCCTCCTCCTCTGCTCCAGCCCCTCCCTTATCCTTAAAGGGGAAAGTGACCAGCACAAACAGCCTGACTGTGCAGTCCACACAGGTCATGCTGTCCCTGCGCTGATCCCCTGCTCCTCTCTGCTCCGGGACCTTCTTGACCTGTGAAGGACTAAACTTCAGTCCTAGAAGCTACCCCTTAACCATCAACCTCTAATACCTCCCACAAATGACACG